>NW_023270447.1:66438987-66458680 GCF_011800145.1 Mirounga leonina | reverse complement strand
TCTAGAGGGGAGGGGGGTGGGAGGATGGGTTAGCCTGGGGGTGGGTACTGAGGAGGGCACATTCTGCATGGAGCACTGGGTGTTATGCACAAACAATGAATCATGGAACACTTCATCTAGAACTAATGATGTAATGTATGGGGATTAACATAAGAATAAAGAAAAAAAACAAAACTTAAAAAAAAAAAAAAAGATTTTATTTATTTGACAGAGAGAGGGAACACAAGCAGGGGGAGTGGGAGAGGGAAAAGCAGGCTTCCCGCGGAGCAGGGAGCCTGATGCGGGGCTCAATCCCTGGGACCATGACCTGAGCCGAAGGCAGATGCTTAACGACTGAGCCACCCAGGTGCCCCGAATCTGGCTGTTTTTAACAGGGGAATGAGAACAAGAATGGGGCTGAGAGGTGATGAACCGGCGCCCCGCTTACTTCAGTCAACTGCCGGAAAGTCTCCTCCACCTGATGCAGGATGGCTGGGGAGTCTTGGATGAAACCCTTGATGGCGTCTAAATGATTGAAAGTGATCAGCAACACATCTTTGGGCCGGGGACACAGCAGTATTTGGTATTTGAAAGCCATGGTCATCAGGTCATACAGCTGCACAAAAAATAGAAGCAGACATCAGCACCTCCACACAATCGTCCAGTCAAGCATTTACTGAAAACCAGTTCTGGGCATCTCATACAGCTCAGGTGACCATGTCGGTTATCACTCAAACCAAGAGTGTAAAAGGGGATGATGTGAATAATGAAACTGGGACAACAGGTATAAACCAGGGCATTCCCGGGAAAGCCAGGATTTCTGGTCAGCTTACGTATGCTGCTGACAGGAACATGTTTGGAACAGTATTGGCAGCCGTGGGGCCCTGGACTGGGTGCTGGCCTCAGGGAGAGCAAGTTCAAAAACCAGCCCTCTGCTGTTGTGGTCGATGTGTTGTGGATGGCCCTGGCCATGTCCCTTTGCCTCTCTGAGCCTGAATTTTCTCATCTGTAAAAAATATTCCCTGGGGCACCTGGGTGGCTCAGTTGGTTGAGCGGCCAACTGTTCTTTTTTTAAAGATTTTATTTATTTATTTGACAGAGAGAGACACAGCGAGAGAGGGAACACAAGCAGGGGGAGTGGGAGAGGGAGAAGCAGGCTTCCTGAGGAGCAGGGAGCCCGATGTGGGGCTCGATCCCAGGACCCTGGGATCATGACCTGAGCCGAAGGCGGACGCTTAACCGACTGAGCCACCCAGGCACCCAAGTGGCCAACTCTTGATTTCGCCTCAGGTCATGATCTCACAGTCTGGGCTCCCTGCTCAGTGTGGAGTCTGCTGGAGATTTTTCTCTCTCATTCTCCCTCTCCCCTTTCGAGCTCTCTTTCTCAAATAAATAAGTATATATATAAATACAATCTTAAAAGAATTACTCCCTAATTTCCTGTCGTTGCTAAACTGCTGAGAGGAGTCAAGGGGAGAGTATGTGTGCATGTGGCAAGTGTGAAATCCTACAACCATGTAAGAGCAATTTTAAATGGTGAACAATCCTTAATGAGATATCAGCATGCCCCACGTGCGGTCTGGCTGTCCACGAACCATCAGAGGCGAGACACTGGTGAGGACCAAAGTGGTCAAGATAGGTTTTGTGGAAGCAGAAGGCTGCAGGCATAGGTTCACACCAACTGTCACATATGGCGACTGCCTGAGTAGGTTTGGGGCTGAAGATGAGGGCTGTCTGAAATGACCACAGTGGGGGTGCCTGGGTGGCTCAGTTGGTTAAGCGACTGCCTTTGGCTCAGGTCATGATCCTGGAGTCCCGGGATCGAGTCCCATGTCGGGCTCCCTGCTCAGCAGGGAGTCTGCCTCTCTCTCTGACCCTCCCCCCTCTCATGCTCTCTATCTCATTCTCTCTCTCAAATAAATAAATAAAATCTTTAAATAAAATAAAAATGAAATGACCACAGTGTTTTCCACCTAGTGCCTGGGAGAAGGCCGATGCTGACAGTGGCAGGGCAGTCTGGGGGATGGGGGTGGAAGGAACCGGTCTGGGAGAGAAGCTAGGGCATGACTGACGCAGGATGGAGGATAATCTACACCCACGGAGTGTAGTGCTGAGCGCACTCACATACATCACCTTGTTTGGTCCCATTTAATCTTCACATGGACTCTATGACGAAGATGCTAGCCCCAGTTTAAAAATGAAGGGACTTGCTTAATTTCACACAGCTGGTAATAAATGGCAGGATGAGCTTTGAGCTCAGGATGTTCAGATCCTAAGGCATTTGCTAGAACTTTCTACATGATCCCATTTCTCCAACATGCAGCTAAATATTTCATTTGGAAAGCAGAATACCCAGGAACACCCTGGGGTGTGTGGGGGCGGAATGTATAAAACTAAAGATACAGACTTGGGACTCTCTGCCATCATTATCACACGTTAAGCACCTGTTGTCGACAGGACCCCATGAGAGGAATAAAGGATAAAACCAGGTAGAAGACAAAGAAATGAAAGTTCAGAGTTATTCAGTAAATTGAGTCTACAGCTAGTATGGTAGAGCTAAGACTTGAAACCAGATTTTTTTATTCCAAATTCTGTGTCCTTTCTCCATGGAAACCTAAACCTTCTCAAAGGCAGAAGAAGAGCAAGCAGCAGAGGAGATGATTAACATTGATTGAACATCTATTATGTGCCAGGCCTACGTGTTTTATGTTTTCTCACTTAATCCTCCTGAAACTGATGAAAAAGCTATTATTATCCCCATTTTATAGATTAGAAAGTGGAGGCTCAAGGAGATAAAGGAGCTTTCCAGAAATAAGTGAGAGGAGGTAAGGGCACAGTTAAAGGGAGACAGCTCCCTGAGGTTGCCAGGTACCAGCCGGAAGTGAGCACGGATTTTGTATACTTGGCACTCACTGTCAGTCCTCAGGACTTACAAACATTCACATAATGGAGGAACTAAAAAATGAATCCTTTTAAAATTATTATTATTGCTATATTAAAAGTAACTGAAGTCCATATTTTATTCAGATTTCATTAGTTTTCCCCTAATGTCCTATTTCTGTTCCAGGACCCCAGTTACATTTAGTCATCAGGTCTCCTTAGGCCTCTCTTGGCTGTAATGATTTCTCTAACTGTCCTTGTTTTTGGTGGCCTTGAGAGTTTTTGTTTTTTTTTTTAAGATTTTATTTATTTATTTGAGAGAGAGAATGAGATAGAGAGAGCATGAGGGGGGGAGGGTCAGAGGGAGAAGCAGACTCCCTGCTGAGCAGGGAACCCGATGCGGGACTCGATCCTGGGACTCCAGGATCATGACCTGAGCCGAAGGGAGTCGCTTAACCAACTGAGCCACCCAGGCGTCCCGACCTTGAGAGTTTTGAGTACTGGTCAGGTACTTGTAACATGACCTCCAAATGTTATCTGTCTGATTTTATTTATTTGACATAAAGAGAGCACAAGCAGGGAGAGCAGCAGAGGGAGAGGGAGAAGCAGGCTCTCCATGAGCAGGGAGCCCTATGTGGGACTTGATCCCAGGACCCTGGGATCATGACCTGAGCCGAAGGCAGACGCTTAACCGACTGAGCCCCCGAGATGCCCCATCTCTCTGACGTTTTTCTCACAATCAGAATGGGGTGTGGGTTTTTAGGAGGAAGACCACAGAGGTAGAGTGCTATCCTCATCACACTATATCAGGGTACACACAACCAATGTGACTTACCACCATTGTCATTGACCTTATAGTGTTTGTCATTTTTCCACTGTAAGTCAGCTGTTCTCTTCCCTTTCCATACTGTCCCTTTGGAAGGAAGTCACTGAGTATAGCCCCCATACAGGGAGAGGGGAGTACCTATATTCTGAACAGGAGAGTTTTTTGAATAGGAGATTTTGCAGAATGCCCCAATAATTTGTGTCCCAAAGAAACAGATATGTTCAGGGGCACCTGGGTGGCTCTGTCAGTTGAGCGTCTGCCTTCTGCTGGGGTCATGATCCCAGGGTTCTGGGATCGAGCCCCACGTCGGGCTCCTTGCTCAGTTGGGAGCCTGCTTCTCCCTCTCCCTCTGGCTGCCACTCTCCGTGCTTGAGCTCTCTCTCGCCAAATAAATGAATGAAATCTTAAAAAAAAGAAGGAAAGAAAGAAACAGATATGTTCATGTTCCCTTTTTTTTTTTTTTTTTTAAAGATTTTATCCATTCGTTTGAGAGAGAGAGTGTGGTGAGAGAACACGAGCCAGGGGGAGAGGCAGCGGGAGAAGGATTTCTGCTGAGCAGGGAGCCTGACACGGGCTTGATCCCAGGACCCCAGGATCATGACCCGAGCCAAAGGCTGACACCCAACCAACTGAGCCACCCAGGTGCCCCAATATGTTCATGTTCTAAGTAAAGACTGAGCAGTTTTGAATTTGCTTTAAAAATGCCCGGTTTCCTCATCACAGAGCTGAGATTTGTTCTGAAGCAGAATTAAAGTTTTTAGGGATAGGCACTTGCACTGGGTCGAGGTGTGTGTTCCTGAATATGGGCATGAACACCAGCTCTCTCTCTGGGCAGGTGGAACGACATGAACATCAGAGGGGTTGGGATGGATGACTTGAGGTCCTTTCTAACTCTGGAACTCAATACCAACAACTGATACTTACAAGTGTCTTTTTTTGGCGAGGCACCACTGCATACATCATCTCATTTGACCCAGTCTGTGCTCATGCACCAAAGGTACAAGAAATGCAACCAGGGGGACAGAGGCAGCTCTCTGCTCACCTTATCCATGCTGGCCTGGTTTAGTCTCATAATGGAAGCATGAGCCAGGCGGTCGTAGACAGTCCTCAGGGCCTTCTTGGAGTAGAGCTCTTGCGGTTTGAACAATTCCTCCATAAACTTTTGATTGAACATGGTTGAGATGATGTCATTCAGAACTGTAGAGACAAGAGAGAATACAGCTAAGCAAGTACTGGAGGAAGCTTTATTCAGGAAATGCTCTCTGTATATGAATGGAATGCAGGAGCTGGGTCTATGCAGAGTGGGGATGCTGATGTGCTGGTGAGATCTGCTCCCTCAGGAGAAACCACACAGGTATCCCAATAGAAAGCAGGGTCCAGAGTGCTTTATGAGACTGTCTCTGAGCAAACATAAATGTGACAATGTGCTTCAGTGGTTACAAACCACTTTTGCACATACATTATCTCACTTGATGATAGGGGAGATGTTTCTTTAAAAAAATTCCTATGAACATTTTAGATTAGATCTCTTCCTTAAAATGAGAAACAACATTGCTCTTTTTTTGGTTTGTTTAGCTAATCTATAATGTTTTTACTTAAAATTAAATTTCATAAAAGTGGAACCAATAACGGTAATTGACTCTTTTTAAAGAAAAAACATTTCATGAAAATAGACAAGTCTACCCACTGGTGAGAGATGAAAATATCTCTAATGTTTCTACAAACATGTACTTCAGATCAGCACCATTTTAGAATGTCTTAATTTCTACATTTGATCTATAATATTGATATTACACTATGGTGATGTGTCTCATATTGTTGTTCAAATGGAAAATTTCCATCTGGTGAGAATAAAAATCCTAAGGCATGTGCAAACCAAAGTGTCTATAATTCTAGTTCTTTATTCACTTGTTCATTTCAATATTTTGTGCTACTCAAATAATATTAATTGAAGGCTAGGAAAACCCTCTGGTACAAGAAATAGGAACAGGTATGTATGAACACAGATTATTCTTAATTAAGCCAGATATATCCTGGCCTAAGGGTGACAGGATAAGGATGCTGAGAATGTACATTCACGGTAATTAAAATTTGAAAGGAAACTGATAATTTACAATAATTATACAAAATCAAATATTAAACATGAGTGATTATCACTGAAGGATACAAATGCCCCTCTCTCTTGCCAAAGGTTGCACCAGGTGATTGGTTGTGACCGTGTATTTTAGAGACGGAAGGCAAGGTGGCTCATTCAGGTCATGGTTTCAGGCAACCTCTCCAGCTTTAAGTAATTGATAGAAGTACCCTGGGGGCCAGGCCAGCATTGGGGTGTCCGTCTGGCTCAGTTCGTAGAGCATGCGACTCTTGATCGTGGGGTTGTGAGTTTGAGCCCCACTTTGGGGGTAGAGATTACTTAAAAAAAATAAAATCTTGGGGCGCCTGGGTGGCTCAGTCTGACTCTTGATCTCAGCTCAGGTCTTGATCTCAGGGTGGTGAGTTCAAGCCCTGTGTTGGGCTCCACGCTGGGTGTGGAGCCTACTTATAAACAAACAAACAAACAAATAAAATATTAAAAGCATCTCAAAGAGCATTTTTGGGGAGAAGGGGGAGCTTCTTCATTGTATTTAAATTTAGAGGGAGGGGAGGGGATTCCCCACCTTTTGACACAAAAGAACTAAATGACTGACTCCCTACAGATGTGTTGAACTCACACTTGACCTTGGACTTTACTTGAGGCTCCATCCTCTTTGTGAGGAAGAACCTAATCCATTACCAACACAGGTTGTCTCTCACATCTGACAATTTGAACCCATCGCAGCTTGCCCTTAATGTGCACTAACATTTCCCCAGTGTGGACAGCTTGGAGACATAGGAACTTTTCTGGGTTTGCTTCATGAATGGTCTTTTGTCTTTGACCTAAGCAAGCAAGGACCGGTAAGAAACTGGGTTTTCTACCTTTTTCTTACCATAGCCTATATCAAATGCAGAATTTGCAAGGAAATAGGTACAAATGAAAAGCCACACACAAGGCATTGAGAGAAAGAATTTGAAGAACTTTCTACAGATTTATGTAGGGCAAAGAGGAGTGCCCAAGAGGAAGAATTCCAGTTGAAGGATCGCATCAGCTCCGATTATGTCAATGCTTTCGGAAGCTGCTATTCGCCTGGGTGCTGAGCCATTTCTCTAGAGTCTTTTAAGAGTCCCTAGCAGTATCTGTGAATATAGCTTAGACTCAAATACATCAGTTCTAAAAGAAAGAAAATTGCAGGGGGATTGTTAGTCACTCTGGCAAAGTAAAAAGCAAAATGAAGCCTTTCCCCCTGGGAAGTGAATAGGCTATATATCATCACGGCTCCTTGCACCCTAACAACCAGAAAGTTCTCCTGTCGTTAAGAGTACAGCACGCCCTGTCCCTGTGGGCCGAGCAGTGAACACAAATGACCCCACAGAGGAAATGGCAGTTTGATGATTGGGCCCTGGTACCCAGAGCTCCCGCCTCTCGAATTTAAGTCTTTGGAAAGACTATGGGGGCACAAATTGACAAGTTTACGTCTTACCCTGTGCTTTACCTAGCACTTGGTTGAGGTGGGCCTAAATCTGTACCAGACGTGAGATGAACACCAGGGCACAAAGCGGAACTGGCAGCTATCCCTGCCCTAGAGAAGTAGCCCAGGTCGTATTTAAGTTAAACCTGAGAAATGGGTTTAAGCAGACCTGTCAGTCAGTCTTGGTGTTAGTTTTTGGCACTCGCATGAGCTTTGCATAATTTCATGAGGCAGGAATGCACTAGGAGCCAGGTTTCGAGGGACAGAGACTAAGGGCAGGGAAGGAAATAAATTTTCACAGTTGCATCAGAAGTGTTAGTAACTGAGTTCTTAACAGATAAGGTTGCTCGTCCTGGGTTCTGAAGTCAGTTTCTCCTCATTATTTTGTCATGCCTAAGTTAAAATAAATTCCAATGATTCAATTATGTATGCTAACAGCCTTCATAATCCATACCTCTTGCCTGAAATTCTGCCCTGCGTCAAGAGGTGGGCCAAAAACTGCTCACAGGAAATGGTAAAAGTCAGTAAAAGTGTATCAAGCACTTCAGTTGGGTTTTTCTTTGAGCCTGGCCTGATGAAATAATTCTCTTGATGAAAGCAACTGAGTTTTTGCCAGCTACCTCCGCTATACATTTGTTTTGGGGAACATGCAATTTGGAACCCAGGGTAAAAGGGAGAAGCTACTACTTCTGGATGGTTACGGCTTTTGAATCCTTACTATGTCCCAGGCACTGGCCTTAGAAGTTTCAATGCATTCTCTCATTTAAACCCCAAGACAACTCTGAATTATTCTCCTTATTCTATCAAGGAGGAACGTTGAGTTTTAGATAGGTTAAAGTCCAAGGTCACACAGCTGGTGGTGGAAGTGAAATTAGGATGGGGTGTTTGATTTTAATGCCCGTGCTCTTACATATTACACGCGTCATCTCCTCAGCACACTTGGTAGGCTGAGAGCATTGAAAACATTGAGGACAATGGCTGATGACATGCATCAACTGCACCCAAATGTCAAGTGATGGAAGGTCCTTGCGACATTTAAGGGTGAGAAAGGCTAAGGTTTTATTCAAGTTTGCTGCTAGTCGTGGGTGAAGGGAAAATGGAAGATTCGGCACGACAAGGCCATAGCGCATGCGCGCTTCGCATGCAGCCACCTGCTTCCATGTCCCTCCGTTGCTCGGTAGAGATCTCTGGGTGCTGAGCAGAATGGCTCAGGGAGGAGCCCTGGTGTCGAAGCACAATTCTTTGGCTGCACGATACTGTCACAGAATTATTTTAAGGACTATCAAATAGGGCAGCCGACCCAGAAGTGTAGCTAATGCCCTGCAAAACTTGGAACAGACGAAAGGACAAATACCTCAGGTGCCATATGGTCCTTCGGCCAAAGTGTGCTTGGTTTTCATCTGACATGCTGTATTTATTTAAGTAAGAGATTCCAACGTACAACCAGTCTCTTGGCTAAAGAGAAACTCACGCCTGTGTCTTTCTTAGACATATTTAGGGTGGTCCCCCAGTAAGCCCAATGATGAAGGACCGAGTGAGCCTGTGGATGCAGACTGAACGCATGCAGCCCAGAGATAGCATACCTCGTTTTCTGTCCACCTCTGTCCATTCATCTACATGAAGCATATAAAAAGAAAACACCAGTTCATGAAGCAAGAACATTCTTTTCAAGGAGGCTTTAAAAATAGAAATTCCAATGATCTGGTCTATGAAACTTTACTTTGCATGTTTGCATTAATGTCTAATGCAAATACTCTCTGCCTTCCATTTGAAACTTTGAAAAGGATGACGGGTAAATAACAAGTTCCCAAAAAGCCCTGGAGAGGCTGTACCTTCCCGAGAGGAACCTCGTGGGAGAGGAAACCCGGAACTAGCTCCCCTGGGTTTATCTTGAAAGGCCCGAGAAGTCATTTTCTCTAATGCTATAAGAATACACCTCATTCAAAGGAAGGCTTTACAAGGGCGCCTGGGTGGCACAGTCAGTTAAGCATCTGACTCAGGAGGACCGGGGCGGTGGTGCCACAAGGGGCTCAAGTACTCTAAGGGACAGTGGCTACCGGCTGTTGAGCTGGCAAAAGCATGTCCCGCGTTGGCGCCCTCCTGAGGGCAATGACGCTCAGCTCCAGCAGAGGTCGCTGGAGTGCTGCGCGCTCCCGCCCCGGTCCTCCCGAGGATCCCGGGGAAAGTAAACCGTGTTCTGTCTGTCTGTTATTTTTCCAGATGACTTGCTTATGCCAATTTCACTTTAGTTATATTTTGAGTGGGAGGAAGGCCCAAGGCTATCCAGAGCTGCCTGCTAAATTGGAACTAGAAAAATAAAAACAGAACCTCACCACCATTTGGTTGCTCAGTACTTCACTGTGATCTGCTCCTCCTGGAAAAATCACTTACTGGCTGTGTGTCTGTTTCCCCTTCTGTAAAATGAGGAATGTAAACAAAATGTAATAGGGTTTTATTTATGAGGATTTTTAAGAGGACTGGAGTGAGGCAAAGGCACTTTTATTATTCTTGCTATTGCTTAAAACGGGGGACAATATTCATATGCAACACTCAAAAGTTGCCCCATGGCGAGAGCACTTCCTTTCTGTTGAATGCCAAACTAGAGGCCTCCACTGTGGTGAAAAACTGCAGTATCTGCAATGGCCTCGTGGGAACGGCATGGCCTCCAGACCAATTAGTTGTGTAAGAGAATGAAAACACCTTGAAGAAATATGGTTTCCATTCACAGCATCAACGGGGGACTCGTTTACAGTGTCTCGTGTTTTATAGGCCTCTGTGCACCAGCAACTGTCACAGCGGCTCCTTTAGCTACACCAGCTCTACATGGTGGGATAGATGGGTGTTTCCCAGCTTTCTGAATCCTGCACTCTCCACCCTGTTTTCTCGCTATCTTCTACGAGTCCCCATGAGCCAGTTACTTTCTGTCATTTCTTTCATAAAATCAGTGGGTCCATTGGACAATTTCTTCAGGGCTCCCCCTCTCTTCCCGACCTCCCATTCCCCGCACCCCCAAAGGTTCTGATACAGTCCCCCCAAATATGGAAGTATAGTGTAGCACTTAAGGACATACTGGCTAAGAGTGTGAGCTCTGGAGCCTGATGACCTGGGTTCAAATCCTTTACGCTTCCTCTTACTGACTATGTAACCCCAGGCAAATTAACTTTAGTTTCCCCATCTGTAAAATAGGGATAGCATTACCTACATGATAGTATAGTTGTGGGGATTAAAGTCTTCAGAGAAGTCCCTGGTAGACAGTAAGTGCTTAATAAATGTTGGTGTTGTTAGGAAGATATGTCCCCCGGTTTTAGAAGCAGTTACTGGACGAGACTGATGCAAAGCCCTACCTCCAGTGAATGTACAGAAGGGCTGGCTCAGGCTCCATCCAGCATCTCACATGATGTCTGACACTCATCTAAACTGTGGAAGGGGGGAAAGAGTGTGTGAATGTGAATTACTAAAAATGGTTGAAACTCCCTAAAGCTGTATTTAGCAAACCCAGAAGAACTGTAGCTCCTGAAGACAAAGGAAACCAGTCCCTTCATATTCACAGGGTCTTGCCCAGACCCCCTCTTGAAAGCCAACACCTGCCACTCATTGTGCTAAACATGTTGAAAACATGATCTCATTCAATTCTGACAACTTTGCTGTGAGTATGTATGATGCCCATTTTATGGAAAAAGAAACAGGCTTAAAGAGGTTACACTCCAAGGACATACAGCTAGTTAAAGGGCAAAGCTGGAATTGGAACCCGACTGCATGGCTGCAGAGAGTATGCTCTTAATTGCTAATTTATACCGTTTTTTAAGATGCAGACCACCAGTGCAAGGTCAGCTCAGTGGTGCCATTAGCCCAAATGCAATGACAACACATGTGTGCCAAGGAAAACAGAACCCTCTTGAGGAAGAAACGGCAACATCATATAAAACAGCCAATTTAGATCATCAGTTCAACAAACACTGACTGAACACCAATTTATTCTGGTCTAGACACTATGCTAGGTGCTGGAGTACAAAGATGAAGATGATAATCACATGCGGGGGAGACACCCACAGACCATTTCAGTATAACCTGGCCAGTGATAAGATAGGGAGAGGCATGCATGGGGTACTATGGGAGTATTCTCAGACCCTTTCCCGGTGTGGGGAGGCTTCCTGAAGGAGCTGATTCTCAAGCTGAATAATGCAGAATGGACGAGGAACCATTAGCATAGAAATGGGAGCTTTGGGGTAGAATGGGGATTATTAGCATGGAAACGTGAATGAACATGTTTTAAATGTAGGCCTATAAGCAGTTTGGTATTAGGATACAAAGTAGGAGGCGGGCAGTGGTGGAAGGTGGGACTGCAGAGGTGGAGAGAGATTAGGTCAGCAAGGGCCCTGAAATGTCCTGCCAAAGACTTGGTCTCCATCCAAACATCAGTGTAAGCTGACAAAGGGTTTTCAGTAGCAGGGAGTATGGACAGATTTGCATTTTAGCACGCTCATGGGCAGCAGTGTGCAGAATGAATGGAGGGGGTATGGGATAGTGGGTTCTTTTGATCTCTTCGTGCATGGACATGGACTCAATTGCACAGACACAATAGTGAATATTTGAATATGTATGCTTAACATCTGAATATGTACGTTTAACATCAGTTGAGCATACGGATTGCTGGATAGAATACATTTTTAATCTGGGGTCATGTCAGTTACCTTTATACCATATCTTTCTCTACCTTGAAATATATATTTCTTCCGTACTTAATCCCAGGAAACTTGGTGAAAGCAGTTGTTGGTTGAGAAGGGAGGAAAAGAAGAGGAAAATGGTGGCAGAGAGTTCTGGGTGGTCATTTCTCTGGAGATTAGATGTGGTGTATATGGGTGACAGATTTTGCATTTTATAAGCTCTCATATAATTATTTCCAGAACTGCCTTCTCTTCCAATAATTGTGAAGGGAATAACGTAACTTTCTTATGTCTTCTTATTCATCTGTTATTTCAGAACCCCACCTTTCTAGAAATAGCTTCTGAAATTAGCAAAACTGGCCTCCGGCTCATGGAGGATACCATGCAGAGGACAGGAGAATCAGCACCTGTTGGGGTGGGGGGCGGGGGGAAGAGGTTGCTTGGACTAGCAAACTGTTTCTATAGCTGGTGGGCAGCTCGGTCTCCTACATTTGGGAGGGACTGGTTGTCAAGAGAGATAGGGAAATCATCTCTCCAATTTGAGGGGATGAGGAAATGGTGTGTGTGTGTGTGTGTGTGTGTGCGTGTGTCAGGTTCCCTAATAATATACCCTAGCGCGGGTATTAAATCCTTCTGCTGTGAAAACATCTTTTGGGGAATTTGACTCCCGAGGCGCCCTGAGCGGATGGCGCCGTGGAGTTGTGAGAAAGGTCCCTGGCTACAGGAGCGCGGGGCGCAGGGGTGTTGGTCAGTCTGCAGGGGGGCCTGGCTGTGGAGCTCCGGCTGCGCGCGCGGCGGCGGCGGCGGGGAGGGGGACGGGCTGCCGGGCGTGGGGTGGGCTGTGCGGGCCGGGCCCCTCTCACCTTTGCGGGCCTTGTCTGCCGGGATGTTCTGGGCCCGCAGCCGCTGGTCCAGGATGTAAAGCATCTCCCCGCCCAAGTTCAAGAAGAGCAGCGGTAGTGTCCGCAGCGACATGGTGCCAGATGAGGGCAGAGGAGGCGAAGGGCCACGGGACTGGGTAGCCGGAGGCCGGCCTCCGCGTCCGGTCGCCTGGTTGCCAGGGCAACGCGGCGGATGGCAGAACGAGCCAATCAGCGGGCCGTTTGTTGGGAGGCGCCCGGGGCGGACGCTGATTGGGCCGGTGGCAGCGGCCTCCGCGGTAGGCTGGGTCCCCGGCTCTGCTCTAGCGGTGGTTTTCCCTCCGGCGCGGAGGCAGAGGCAGCGGCAGGGCCTGGCCCAGCAGGTCCGCCCGACATCCTCCCGTCCCCCCCGGCCCGAGAACGAGGAAGGCCCGAGCAGAACTTCCGAGCGAGCTCGGGGCGGCCGGACCTGAGGTGGAATCCCGGCTCCGCCCTTTCCTAGTTGTGCGACTCTGGGCACGGAACGTGGAGGGGTGACCCACCTCTCATGGGTGCAGAGGGGAATCCATGAGATGTGCAAAATGCCACGAAGGCGCTCAATAAAATAATGGACTTTTCTTTTGAATGGGGGGAGGGCCGGAAGTCCTTGAGTTTGCGTTTCCTTCCTAAAAGCTACTTGGAGTGAATCAAACCAGGCTTGTTCTTGTCTGTCCTGCTCCCGCAGGACGCGTGCTGGGGCTTCTCCGAAGCTCTTTCACGTTGTTGAGCAGGCCTCCCACCTACTTCTCTACTTTGAGGGCGTCCTGTAGTTTACCCCCATCTTGAGCTCCAGCATCACCTTCCTATAATCTGCTGTACATTTTTACTTCGATGAGCAACCATTTCTGTAAATTTCAATACTTCTAAAACCTACAAAACATCTTTCCCTCCAGCCACTCAGGCTTGAAATCTGGGCCTTGGCTTCCAACTGTGTTTCCCTGGGTGCTATTATCAGTTATCAGTCACTACTTCTGCTTTTTCCTCCAAAATCGTTCTCACATTGATCTCATTTATTTTTCTGCCTGCATTAGTATGTTCCTCCGTGTTACTGCTCTTTTCTGTCTACTACAGGCACCGGCTGCTAGGCTAAATTTCAGCAGTTGCCATTGTCAATATGAGGAATCCCTTCAGTGGCTCCCAACTGTTTGCCAGATCACAGTTTAAATGCCTCAACATGGCATTCGAGACTCTCCACTCAGACTTCAACTACCTTTCTATTTATTATTTTTTTTTATATGTAGGCTCCATGTCCAGTGTGGAGCCCAACATGGACCCTGAACTCACACCCCTGAGCTTGAGACCTGAGCTGAGATGGAGAGTTGAATGCTTAACGTACTGAGCCACCCAGATGCCCCTCCAACTACCTTTTTAGAGACATCTTCAGCACTCCCTCATTGCTCCCTAATCCAGCCGAACTCATCTACTTCATCAGCTTTGCCCCCTCAATGGAACATCACCTCTTCCTCCTAACCACACCTACCACCACAGTTTTGCCCTGACATTTGCCAAGCTCAAGTCGTTCCCACACCTTCTCTGGCCCCCTTTCCTTCCCAGCCAAGTTTTTGAGTAGTCTACATTCACAACCTGAATTTCCTTAACATCTTCACTCCTTATGTCACTGCAGCTAGGATTCAGCTCTCTCTGTCCTACTGAAACTGCTTTACCATGAAGACTTTTTTCCCCTTAGCCAACATATCACCATTGGATACTATACAGTAGTTGACAGCTGGCAGTCCAAGGCTTTGATTTGATTTTGTCTGGTCTCTGCAGTTTTAAAAGGGACAATAACTAGGATAGGGATATATCAAGCAGCTTAGCATCACTATCTTTTTTTTTTTATTTGAGACAGAATGAGAGAGAGAGAGCACATGAGAGGGGGGAGGGTCAGAGGCAGAAGCAGGCTCCCTGCCGAGCAGGGAGCCCGATGCGGGACTCGATCCAGGGACTCCAGGATCATGACCTGAGCCGAAGGCAGTCGCTTAACCAACTGAGCCACCCAGGCATCACTATCTTATACCTGGTCTTCATACATGACCTGCCTGATTGCTAAAGGCATTTTAGTATGCTATAGCATAGAATCCGCCCATAGCATCTCAGGTCATGTTTTGCCCCTAGGCAGTGTGGTATAATGAGCAGAACACAGGCATGGAGTAAAGACAGATGTGGCCTTGATTCCCAGGCCTGTCTTTAACCAGCTGTGTGAACTTGGACAAGTTACCTAACTTCTGAGCCTTAGTTCTCGCATGGTAAAATGAGGATAATCATGCCAATATGGGGTGGATGGATGAGGAAGGTGGCTTTAAGGAGATGAGATATTGTGCCTAAGGCAGCACTTACAATGATGCCTTTCCTGTAGTGCCTGCTCCATGGTGTCCCTTTTCTCACCTTCTCCACTGGTCCCCCTAAATGATGGCACCTGGCCCCTCAGTGCGGGATCTCCACGTAGCTGTGTCCACTCAAAGTCCTGCCCCATAAAGGGCCTTCCCTGTTCCTGGAGGTGACATCTGAACAGCAAGTCTGCAGTACTGAGCCTCTCATCTCCTTTTTTTTTTTTTTTTTTTTAAAAGATTTTATTTATTTATTTGAGAGAGAGAGACACAGCGAGAGAGGGAACACAAGCAGGGGGAGTGGGAGAGGGAGAAGCAGGCTTCCCGCGGAGCAGGGAGCCCGATGCGGGGCTCGATCCCAGGACCCTGGGATCATGACCTGAGCTGAAGGCAGACGCTTAACAACTGAGCCACCCAGGCGCCCCCTCACTTCTGATTCTGCAGGACCCCACGCTCTGTTCTATCCCTACTTCAACCCCCCCCACCCCGCCAGACCCTCAGTTGCTCCTAAGATCATCCTTCCCATCCTGACATGCCCTTTCTTTGTTTACACTCCTTCTCTGGGCAATTTTACTCATACCCATGGCTTCAATCACCATCCAAACCTAACCCCTAAGCCTCTCTCTAGCTTAGGTCTCGCTGTAGTCCCAGATCTAAGTTTCCAACTGTGTTTTGGATGTCACTTTAATATACCTTCCCCCATTTTGGCTTTCTTCTCAGAATGAAGCCCAAAGTCTTTTCCCCACTGTTGTGGACTGAATATTTGTATACCTCCCCAAATTCGTGTATCAAAGCTCTAAGCCCCAACGTGATGGTATTTGGAGGTGGGGCCTTTAGGAGGTAATGAATTAGATGAGGTCATGAAGGTAGAGTCCTCACGATGGGATCAGTGCCCTTATAAGAAGAGGAAGAGATCTCCCCCCCCCCCCTTGCACGTGAGGACATAGAAAGCAGCAGTCTGTAAGCCAGAAAGATTCCTCACCAGAAATCAAATTGACCAGCACCTAGATCTTGGACTTCCCAGCGTCCAGAACTTTGAAATAGTAAGTTTCTGTTGTTTAAACCAGTTTATGGTTTTTAATGGCAGCCTGAGCAGACCAATACACCCAGAAAACTCTATCATCATCTGGTGTTTGCTTTCCCCTCTGACCTCATCTCTCCCTACTCTTCTCTTTGTTCACTCAGTTTTAGACACACTGTCTTCCTTGGGTTCTTCAAACATGCCAAGCATACTCAGACATCAAGGCCTTGACATTTCACTTGGTGTGGATGGGTGAGTTTTGCAGGAAAAGGGGTATCCGTAACTCCCCAGAATTTATAAGGAACGTTTTGCATATGCGCAGTTTCTTGGGGATAGGACTTGTAGCTTTTATCAGACTCTCAATCTGAACACCAGTACCCCTGACCCCCAAACAATAAATTGCTCTGATGTCTCCCCCTCCCATCTACCCTCCACACAGCTACTGCTTAACCATCTAAAACACAGACTTGTCATCACTCCTTTGTTTTAAACCCTGTCTCCCCGCTCCCTAGAGGGCAGCCAGCACATCAAGCCTCTCGCCGCCCAGCTTCAGCTTACCTGTCAAGCTTTACTTCCTGGTCCCACTGCTCCTTGAACACGGCATGCACCTGTGGACTTCTTTGCCTTTGCACTTGCAATGCCTTCTGCCCAGGATGCTTTCCCACCCTGTTTCTGCCCGGTGAACTTCCACTCATCCTTCAGGGTCCAGTCCCGAAGGCAGCTCTTATAGCTGGCCTACTCGCCTGGCAGTCAGCTGGCCCCACTTCCTCTGTGCAGCTGGGCGCTCGGCCTCACCTCCGCAGAGACGTCACCTGGACCACAGGGTGCTGTTTACATGAGTGTGTGTGAGGTGTGTTGTGAGAATGTGTCCTCTGGTGTGTGAGGGCAGAGGCTCTGCCTCCGACAAGACTGGGATCTCAGAGCTGAATGAAAGAACAAATTCCTCCTCCTCCTCCTCAGGCCACACAGAGCCCCCCCTTCTCTCCTATTATCCTTTAAGGCAGAAAGACAGAACTCAAATACAATTTATTGGTTTTCTTTGATTGCCTCTGGTCCAGCTTTGGAAGGGCTCTCTGGGTTCTTCTGGCCCTGTTTCCGGGCCGCTGCTGCTTTAGCTTTTAAGGCCCTTCTTTGCTTCTTGAGCTTTTGTACCTCCTGGAAGACCTGGGGATGAAAAGGAGCAGGAAGAGACTGTAATCCTATGCAGCACCTCCGGCTTGGCGCAGGTGGGGCGGGAACGGACCTCCCTGGATGGCACGCCAGCCTTTCTCCGCGGGGGTGATGGCCTGTGGGTCTCCTCAGGGCCTGGGGCCAGTTCCGTGCCTCAGGCAGGAGCAGACAACCCTCCTGCTGCTCTCCCCACCACAGTCCCAGAGCGGGGCCAGCCAAAGCAGCAATTTTTTTTTTTTAAAGATTTTATCTATTTACCTGACTGAGAGAGAGAGAGAGAGACAGAGTAGCAGAGGGAGAGAGAGAGAAATTCTGACTCGTACCTGAATGCACAGGGCCTTCTTGGCTGCCCAGCGTCGGTGGCCTTTCCGGTGGTACAGAGCGGGGGAGGTGTACTCAATCCCCAGCTCCTTGCATACCTTCTCGAAGACACTGTAGTTGGTCTTCCGGAGGTTTTTGAGCATCTTTTTCCTCTGATCGATGCTCATCAGCAGATAGCGCTTGTGGGCTTTGTCCTGTGAGGAGGTGGTGGGTTACTTTTAGTATTATATACATAAGTGGTATGCCACTTTACGGTAACAAAGGACGGTCACCTTATCCTCTCACTGGAACCTCCCGACAATCGGACACAAATATTAGTGTAATTCTGTGGTAGGTATCGTCATTGTTATTCCCATTTTATAGACAGGGCAAAGAAAAGGCTCAAAGATATCCACCTGATTCACATAAGGTGCTAGAACTGGGCAGGGTAGGGCCCTTATGTGAGGTCAGGTCTTCCATATGCGTCTACGGGTCTCACTCCGAATCTCACGCTCTTTCCCTTCCCACCCCCCTGCACAGCCTCCCCCCAGCTCGGCCAACCGTCAGCTCGGGTGCAGAGAAGGCCTGGGGCTCCTCTGTGAGGGACCTCTGCAGGGGGGCTGCTGTTCCACACTCCGAATGAGCAAAGATCTCATCTCCAAAGAGCAGGCTCAGCCGGCTCCAGGGAACACAGAGGTGCCACCCCAGCATGGTGCTGGGACCAGTCTGGCTTACAATGGTGCGTTTGTTAAAAATACCTGCAGCTGCCTAATTACAGCAGCTCTGTGCCCAGTGCTGTGCTGGGATATGGCATCATGGTTAAGAGTGTGAGCCCTGGAGCAAGACCCCCAGTTTCAAGTCCTAGCACATCATTTCCCAGTGCTGTGCCTTCAGAAAGAACCTAATCACCCCATTACAAGATCATTCCCCTGTAAAATGGAATAGGGTAGTTATAAGGGTTAAACGAGCTGATGTATGTGAAGTACTCAGCACAAGGCCTAGTACTTCACATGACCATGCTGGTGCTTTATTATTCCATATAGTCCTCGCAATCCTCTCAGCAGGTACGTCTATGATCCCCACTTTACACACAGGAGAACTGAGGCTTGGGCACGTAAAGTAACTTCCCCAAAGTCACACATCTGGTTAGTGGAAATGACAAAGCTGAGAATTTGAACCAAGTCCAAGAATATTCAAGAAATATTTACTGAGCACCCACTACGTGCCAGACACTGCGACCACGTCCTGAAGTTTGTGTTCTTGACCATGGGTGACACTCAGCGCTGCCCTGTAAGGCTCCCATTTCCCACTGGATGCAGGAGGGAAATGTTTTCCCCACTGCAGCTGAGGGGTGGGCACCCTGGTGTTGTAGCCACTTGGCTTCTCCAGCTGCTTCTCTGGACCCAGGGCCCTTAACCTCTTAGACTCCTCTCCCCCAGCTGCTGGTGCTTAGCCGTGAGCGATGCCTAAGGTTTACCTTTCGATGCTTCTGCATGTGTTCTTCATAATTGCGGATCTTGACAGTCAAGGCAACAACTGAAACCACAAACCACAGAGGATGAGAGCTGGCACAGAGGAAGGAAGGGCCCGGGCCTGGGTTATGTTTTAAGACCTCAAGGAATAACAATCACCAATGCTCTGGTGAAGCTCTCTACAATTCCCAAAGCACTCTGAATTTCAAGATCTCCAAAGACTTTGGATTATCTTTCCCTCAGAAAGCAAACCCTAAGAAGGAATGTTCCTTAATCTTTTTAAAGCTTTTACTTTTTTACTTGTCAGAGAGACACAAAGAGAGCAAAAGCAGGGGGAGTGGCAGACAGAGGGAGAAGCAGGCTCCCCGCTGAGCAAGGAGCCCGAGGACCTGAGCCCCGCTGAGCAAGGAACCTGGGATCATGACCTGAGCCAAAGGCAGCTGCTTAACTGACTGAACCACCCAGGTGTCCCGGAATGTTCCTTAATCTTATAAAGGTATCCCCTGACCATAGCAAATAGCATTTTTTTTTTTTTAAGATTTTATTTGTTTGACAGAGACACAGCGAGAGAGGGAACACAAGCAGGGGGAGTGGGAGAGGGAGAAGCAGG
>NW_023270447.1:66409331-66438977 GCF_011800145.1 Mirounga leonina | reverse complement strand
GCGAGAGAGGGAACACAAGCAGGGGGAGTGGGAGAGGGAGAAGCAGGCTTCCCGTGGAGCAGGGAGCCCAACGCGGGGCTCGATCCCAGGACCCTGGGATCATGACCTGAGCCGAAGGCAGACGCTTAACGACTGAGCCACCCAGCCGCCCCCCACAAATAGCATTCTTAATGGTAAAACTTCAGAGCATTCCTATTACATTCAGGAATTAGTCTACGATACACGTTATCGTTCTTAATGATTCAACACTGTGCTGGAGGTCCTAGCCAATGCAGGAAGATTAGATTCCAGAATGTCAAGGGTCTACTCCTTGCCTCTCCCCTTCCAGCTGCCACCCTTAACTCTGTATTCACTAATGAGTTTTCAGAATTATCAGCTCCCACTCCTCTCCTAAAGCCCTGCAATATCCTTCCTTAGTTGGCCTCTTGTTTGATTCCTGCCTGTACTGCAAAGATGGGGGCAAAGGCAGAAGCGGAAGGTGGCCCCAAGGAGACGCTCTCACTATAGCAGGCCCTTCCTGTATACACAATGAGTTTTGGCAGCATTGTAGAGTGAGGTGGAACCTTGGCCCTGACCACCTGGCCCTTGGCATCACCTTAGCTGCAGAGTGAGAGAGAGAGAGACAAGCTTTGGTTCTGAGGAGACTTGCCTGAGCTCACAACAGAGGTATGAGGTGGGACCTGGGCGCTGACTCCAGCATCACAGAGTCCAGTTTTCATTGCCCTGGGTCCTTCTTATCTCTCGCTTCATCAAGCCACATCTAATACCCGGTGCCCTTGTAGACAAGGGCCCTGGATCGAGTACCAGCTAGCAGACTCCCCTGCACTCCCACTCCCCAAGGGCCCCCTGACCAACTTCGAGCCTCCAGGGAACTGGTGTCCTCAGGGTTTGCCACAATCTTGTTCATCAGCTGCTCTTGCTTGATTTTTAGCTTCTCCTTCTGTGAAGATAGAGACAGGGAATCTGTGAGGTCTGGCACCCACTAAGAACTAGCCTTCATACCTCGAAGGCCCTGGCTGCAGTCATAGAAACTAGGCCATAAAGCTCAGCGCCTGGCTTCCCGCTGTTCACCAGGGCACGGCCTTTGGTCAGCCCGTGGTTATTCACACCTAGGTGAGCCCAAGACCAATGACAGGTGACACAGCTTGTTAGATGAGGATCTCCAAACCGTGCTCAATCATTCAGGCATTAGATCATTACTGAGTACCTACTGTTTGTTGGGTGCTGGGTGCTAGGGATACAACGAGAGAACAAGATAGTCCCTGCCCTAGACATGCTTCGTCTGGGGGATGGACAAGAAGACCCAGAATGACAGTGGGATAAATGCTGTGAGTTGAGAAGCATGGGATGGAGGTGTTACCACATTAGGAGGGAGTCCCAGAGGAGAGGACTGGGAGAGGCCAAGGTTTGGCACAGGTCACTTACCTGGTTTGCCATTTCTAAAGACAAGAGTCTTCTCACGACATCGTCAAACCTGTGGGAAAAGCATAGCTATGAGAGACAGGTGTGGGGGAGAGGGGACAAGGGAATCAGTGCTGGTTCCATTTTAGTTTGAAAAGCAAGAATGATTGAAAATTTCTTTTATAACAAAAGTGTCTCTGTAGAAGTGGGGAGCCATTTCTCAGGGATTAAAAGTCAGCCAGAATCTGATTTGCTGTGCTGAGAACATGGAATGATGTGATAACTGCACAAAATTGGGGCTGTCAGCTTGACTGTTCCAGGCTCCTCACTGGGAGGGCAAAGGGAGGATTTTCTTTCTTTCTTTCTAAGATTTTATTTATTTATTTGATAGAGACAGACACAGCGAGAGAGGGAACGCAAGCAAGGGCAGTGGGAGAGGGAGAAGCAGGCTTCCTACAGAGGAGGGAGCCCGATTTGGGGCTCGATCCCAGGACCCTGGGATCATGACCTGAGCTGAAGGCAGATGCTTAACGACTGAGCCACCCAGGCGCCCCCAAAGGGAGGATTTTCATTTCAGCTAGAATATGGTTCAGTCAGTCTGTCTTGAGACATTTCATTTTTTTTTTTAATAAAGATTTTATTTATTTATTTGACACAGACAGAGGGGGAGCGGCAGGCAGAGGGAGAGGGAGAAGCAGGCTCCCTGCTGAGCAGGGAGTCCGATGCAGGGCTCTATCCCAGGACCCTGAGATCATGACCTGAGCCGAAGGCAGATCCTTAACAGACTGGGCCACCCAGATGCCCCGAGACATTTCAATTCTATCATCATTGTTTTTTACCCCTATCACACGGTACGGTGGAAGGGACTGCCCAGCTCTTGCTGTATAGGGCAGGGGCCGAGCAGAAGGATCCTGGCTTGGGTGTCTTTCAGCCCTGCATGTTGTCTCCCTCTATCTGAACCACAGTAGGAAAAAAGGCAAGCAGTTGAGCTCCATGAACTCCATTCTGCCCCTGCTGCCCCTCATCAAGCCTGGGCTTCAGTAGTTCTCTGCCCGGTTGTGTCATTAAGCTTCAGATACAGCGGGCCAGGCCTTGAAGTCACTGTCTTCCCGCTCTCCTCCCCAATCCTCTTCGGGCCCCCTGCCTCATCAGAGAGATTTCTTTCTGCTTACTTCTCAATTCCAGGAATGTTCTGGTAGTCTTTGAGCAGCGTGGAAGGGGGCGGGTCATCTTCTTGGCTGGGCTGGACTGTCAAGTGTAGGGACAAAAAAACACCCCGAGTCAACTCGCACTGCCCATCCTCCCTGTCCTGACTCTCTTCGCCAACTCTGTCACAGACAGCCAGGGCCTCAAGCGAGGCACTAGAGATCTCTGGGCTCAGCCTCTCCTTTGCAAACCCTGCAGGCAACTGTCTTGATATTTCACACTGGGAGTAGATGAGCTTTCCTAAGGCCCCATATTGTGCCTTTACCTCTCACACCACTTTAGATTCCCCACCAGAATGGGTCCTTTTGTGGATGGCCTGAGTTTGACTCTCTTTGAATCCCCTGGTCTGGTCTATGGCCTCATGTAAAACAGACACTCAACAAACACTTGCTGGCTGACGGCATGAATGAAATAAGGGGGTTGAGGAGGGCCCCGAGCTTTAGGACACAGGAAGCACCAAAGACCACATATAGGAAACTCTAAGCCTTGGTGTGTGTCATTCCCTGGGAGGTGAGAGAGAGGCACGAGGGAGATCAACTGGTCCTCTCCAGTCCGCCCCTGCTCTGCCGCTATGCAATCACAGCAGTAAATGCTAATATATACTTCATGTTTTGCACCCAGTGCGAAGAGTGCTCTCTTCACGTGTTAGCACTGAATCCTAACAACAATCCTTTCAGATACTTTTATAATCATTTTAGAATGACACTGAGAGAAAGTAACTTGCCCAGTCTCATTTACCTAGGAAGAGAGATCTTCCCACCATGCAGACTGCCTTGGAATGGGAAACCAAGCCCTCCACCTCAGAAGGACACAAAGCGCCTACCTATACTCTAGGTAGACCTGGGAGGTGCCAGCACGCCCTCCCTCGGGCTAGCTCATTCTCACTCAAACCCCGTCCGCAGGCTCCTGCTCCGCACCCCCCCCCCCGCCCCGCCTCTCCCCCGCGCCAGACAGGCTTCAGGCTACAGCCTGGTGGCAAGGCGGACGTGGGGGGCTTCTGCTCAGGCCCTCTGGCCTACGCGTCTGCCCACCCCATCAGGTGGTTCTAACTAGCCACCTCCTTCCCTTTGGCCACCCGGCGCCCCTCCAGGCAGTCCCTCTCCGCCTAAGTCCCACCCGAGAGCTCCTACCTGGTTTGTGGGTGGCATATCCGCGAACGGCCGGGAGGATGACACCTACGCAGAAGAGAGAGGGCTCAGGCCATCTCCTTAACTAGCCCGGCCTCCATTCCTTTCTATGGCCCCTGCACTACCCTTCCTGCATGGTCTTTGCGCCTCGGCGCCTAACCGCCGCCCCAGTTCTTCCGCACCCCGCTGCCCCACGCCTCTCCCACCTCGTCTTACTTCTTCCCCATCCACCGGCCTTTCTCCCTCATCCTGCCGCTGCTCTTCTCCCCTATCCTCGTCCCCCGTATCCGCCATCTCCGTCCAACCCCACTTCCCTCCTCGCGTTGCCCCGATTCTCCGCGCCTCACCGCGAGGAGAGGGAAGGCCCCACTGGAGAGAGGGAGGCCTGGCACACGCTCCGCCCGGCAGCCCAAGGACTGGGGCCTGGGCCACTGCCTGGGTCCGAAGCGACCTCAGCGCCCTCCACGCCGTCCTCAGCATGGTGACTCGTGACCGCGCGGGGCCGGCGCCACGGCCGCCGTCCCTTTCGCGGCACGGACCGGGCTACCTGGGCGCCGCCATGCTGACTCAGGCTCGACCAATGGAGCGCAGTTGCGAGACCGGAGCAGATGAGGACCGAGACAATGGATTAGAAAGGCGAGACTCGCGGTGCGGCGGGGTTGGGTCCAGGGGAGAGGTCTGGTTAGCAGCTGCGCAGGGCAGGAGGCTGGGTGGTCGCGGGCCTGGTTAGTGGTGTGCGGTGCTGTATAAATTCTAAGATGCCGCTTTTTCCTTGGGCATGCATCCCACCCTTAATCCCACTCTATGTTCCTGACCTTGAGCCCCGGTTATTTTGGAGGTTTTCTTAGGGCCTGCCTTAGTCTTCTCCCCCAACCTAGTCTTTCTACCTCCTCTCCCACCACATTCCAGGATGAGGCCCCGTAAGAGCTACTGGGTTTCATTCAGCCTCCTCTCGGGCAGCCTTGTAAGCCTCGTGATGAAGGTCGTTTATTTTGGAATGAGACAGCTCTGGGCTGGAATTGAAGCTCAGCTGTTTACTCACTGTGATCCTGTGGGCAAACCACCCCACCTTTCTGGGCCACGGTGTACTCATTCATCAAACGGGAATGGGAATGGGAATAACAGTATCTACTCTTTAGGTTGTTGGGGTATTAACTGAGGCAGTTGTGTGCAAGGGACCTGCCTGCTATATAGTAGGCATTCAGTAAGTATTTGCTATGATAATATTTGTGAAATGAGGGGTGTAAAGACAACTACAAATTAAAAGCAGGAAAAATAAATTTTTAATGAATTAAAAATAACATTTTAATTCTCCCTTGGTGCAAAAAGGGAAAAAGCTCTCCTCCCCCTCACTTTTCTTAAAGCATTTACTTTTGAAAAGTTGTGATTGTGAATTATTCCTCTGTCCTTTTGAGACCTATGTAAATCTTTTCAAAAACTAAATAAGGCTCTTGCTGGTTTTACAGCACGGGAATGTTCTTCTCAAGGATCTAGGAGCCATCTCTTGAAATGTAATCATTAGGAAGACAGTGGCCCTGTCTCCCAGTTTCTGCCTGGCTCTAAGTTGCCAACCTGCCTCTTCTCATAAAGATATGAGAAATTTCGTTTTCTTTGGGATAAAGGCAATTAGCAAACACAGGTGGCTACCCCACTTACCGGGTGAACTCTGTGTGACAGATGGTGCCATAAAGTCCTTTTGCTTGAGGACTAGGTATTATTTATCTTGAGAAAATGCATGCAATAACCTGTATCCACTTGGCTATATACAAAGGTAAGATTTCTTTCTGTCTTTTCAAACTCTTTAGGGGATTGCTGGTGATGCACATCACATCACAGAGGGAGAGAACCTTGCTCTGGTTTGACGTTCATTCAGTACTAAAACTGATTTTGCCCTCTTCTACCCTCTTGGAGGGGTTTTCTAGGTTGGCAGGAGATTTTATGTTTTTTACTATTTCATTTTTAAGCAATCTCTACACCCAACATGGCGCTCAAACTCACAACCCCGAGATCGAGAGTTGCATGCTCCACCCACTGAGCCAGCCAGGTGCCCCTGTAGATTTTGTTTTTAATTATATTTCTCCAACAGGGGTTAGTCTTTTCTGAGGTCTATTCCCCATGTCCCACAGCACTTTGTGACCCCCGTCAACCCTGACCACTGTGCCCTAATGACCAGTCTTCAAGTCTCTACCACTAGAGTGGGAGCCCTTTGAGGGTGGACTGAGCCAAATCATTTTTGAATCCCTGCTTCTAGCACAGAGCCTACATGCTAGGTGAGGGCTGGTGGAGTGAATGAGTGAAGGAAGGAGTACATAAATGAACACTTCTGATAAGTACCCCCGTCACTGCTAGGGCCCTGAAAAGAAAAAGAACAGAGGCAAAGGCACACTCAAGAGTTTCTCAAAATCAAACCAAACCAAATCATGGATCAATGGTTTAAGAGACTGAAATTACAGGAAATAAGCACAAGAGGCTAGAGGGCAGGGTTGGATGAAACATTCTCTGGCCACTCAAGTGAGAGGCCCAGCCTGTGGGCACTGGGGAGATAGAGGAAGGGTGCTGGGGGCCAGAGTTAGGGAGATCCCCGTACCCTTTCTGCCCTTCTGGGGCTAGGTGATTTTTTTCATGATGGGCTTACTGATACTCTCCCGTGGACAGCCCAGGCTTTTCAAGAGGCAGGCCCAGGAGGGGGTCCCAGGAAGCACTAGACACCCCCTAGCCCCTCCACCCCATGGACTTGGAGCCCTTGCAGGAGGGGGAAGTCAAGCAATGGCCCGAAGACACAGTCATCCTCCTGGTTTGGGACGAGGGGCTCTGGGGTCCCCAGGGGGCTGGTCTGGAACCAGAGGTTCTCATAAAACTGGGGGCTGGGAGTAAGGCCCCCTAGGAGGGGCTGAGTAGAGTCACAGCGGAGGTAGTGCCCTGGACCTGGGCCTGTGGGGCTGCCCAGCACCTTCCCGTAAAGGACCTGGTCACTGGTGATAGACGAGGGCTGGGACTGGGTGGAAGGTGCTCTTGGGTCCCCCTGGAGCACATAGGCCTGGACCAGGGTGGGCAGGCCACAGGTCCCTGAGCTGTCATTGGACTCCCAGGGCCCTGGCTTCTTCTCTTCTTCCTCCAGCACTGTGATCTTGGTGATGGGTGGCATGCTGGAGTCCCGAAGGCTGGGCAGCTGGAAGGTCTCCTGGACACAAGGACGTAGGGTGAGGGCATGATTCATCTCAGATGTTCATCCCAACCACCGCCCCTTCCTGTGTTGGGACAGTTGTGGGGCTATTCCTCCTGCTCTCTGCTGGAACCCAAAGGATGACACTTGTAAAGCGCCTCATACTTTCCTGACACGTGCTGTGTGCTTCAGACTTAGCTTGGTGAATGTCCCCAGCGATTCTGTGTGAGATACGTCCCATTTCACAGTGAGATGGCCGAGGCTTTGAAATGGGTAGAGCTGGGATTCAAACTCAGATCTGCTTTCCTCCAGAGGGAGGGGACCTTGCTAGGAAGTGATGGGGAGGCCTGAGTCCTCATCCTCGGAGGAGTATCCTTTCACTTTGAGCCTGGACCAGCTGGGATTCAAACTCAGATCTGCTTTCCTCCAGAGGGGGAGGACCTTGCTAGGAAGTGATGGGGAGGCCTGAGTCCTCATCCTCGGAGGAGTATCCTTTCACTTTGAGCCTGGACCAGCACCCCCAGCCTCATTTCCCTCTCCCTCTGGGGTTCTCACCTCCACCATGATGGTAGGCACCCAGGAGCCCAGGCTGCTGTGGGCTGGGTCTGGGACACTTGGCCAGAGGGGATTCTTCCTGCTGCAGAAGAGGGCAGGTGAAGGCTGGGTCAGGCATGCCCTCCCATCTTTCCATTCTTTCTCCCACCCACTCCCAGCAGCTGAAGACCCCTTGGGCAGAGAAGAGTTGGTGCAGGGCCTGATCCAGACATGGGCCCTGAGGCCTGAGAAGGGGAAGAGGGACTTGGATTGGCCCACTCCAGCCTGCAGTCCCTGTGGGCAGGGGTAGTTAAGTGTCAGGTCTCTTGAAAGGACTCACCTGGGTCTGCAGCAGAACCGGGCCGCCCCACAGAGGCAGGTGAACAAAAGCAGGAAACCAAACAAGCCCAGGAGGACATGCAGCTCAGACTCCTCTGGGGTGAGGGGAAAGCCAGAAGAGGTTAGAGTGCATTCGAGTAAGGCTGGGTCTCTTCCCTCAGATTAGGCTCTGAGGGCAGGATTGGGCCACCTCCCTCAGGCTGAGCTTCATGGGCAGGGCTGGGTCTTCTCCCTCAGACCAGTGGATCCAGGCAAAGCCTCCAAATGAAAGATCCATTGGGTGAGGAACCTTCCCAGCAGCCTTGTCTGGCCGGCCCGCTTCTGCTCTTACCTAGGGCCAAGGTCATCAGGGTAAGGCTTGTACTGTTGGCGGCCCCGGCCTTGCTGGTAGCCATGAGGTGGACATGGTACAAGCTGGCAGGCTCCAAGCCGCGGAGGACCAAGCCGTGGGAGGAGGCATTCAGGACAATGCCTGGGAGTGCAAGAGAATGGTCAGCCTGGGCCCAGATGCCGAGGCTCCCTCCGAGGCTCCTGAGGCCCCCCACCCCGTGTCCCCCCTCCCAGGCCTTCTGGGGCTGTGGGGTGCTGAGGAGAGACTCACAGAAGGACTGGTCCTGAGCATTGGTCCAGAAGATGGTGTAGTGGGTAAGGGGGCTCTTCCCCAGCTCGGGGGCCTGGGGCACCCACTCC
The DNA here is from genome assembly GCF_011800145.1 of Mirounga leonina. Classification (NCBI taxonomy): domain Eukaryota; kingdom Metazoa; phylum Chordata; class Mammalia; order Carnivora; family Phocidae; genus Mirounga; species Mirounga leonina. Next base: position 66,430,517 of record NW_023270447.1, on the reverse strand, counting down.
AGCTGGGCCCAGGTCTTGCCAATGTGCTTTAGATGCAGCTCTGGGGCGTGGGAGGGGGCTGCCGGAAGAGAGAGGTACAGGGGCTGATGCGGAGCAGGACAGAGTGGAGAGACATCTTGTGGCTCCCCAGATGCCAGAACTGAGACACACTGTGGTGGGGAGTAAAGAAAGAGAGTCCAAGGGGACTCGTGCCTTAAGCCTCTTGTTGCCAGGACCTTCGACTGAATTCCATCGACTGCTAAAAAATGGCTGAGTCAGGATCTGAACTTGCTTCTCTTTGATTCCAAAGCCTCGCCACCTGATTTCTGCCAGGCTTGATTTTGTTGGGCTCACTGTCTGATTTCTGCCGCTTGCTCTCTGACTTTATGCCAGTCCCTCTGTCTAATTTCTGCCACACATGACACTTGATTTCTGTCAGGGCAGTTGATCGATTTTTGCCAGACTTGCTTCCCGAATTCTGCCAAACCCATTCCCTAATTTCTGTCACCCCACCACCTGACTTCTGTCTGGTTGCAGGGGTCCAGTGTAAGCCAGGGGTAATCTTGGGGTTGGGAGAGAGCCTCTTCTGGGCCAGCAGTGGGGGAGGGAGGAAATGTTCCTTCATCGTCCTGAGTGTTGGGGCCCAGGAAGGCACTGAGAGGAGAGGATTCTGGGAGGGGCCAGGTGGCTGACGCACCCATCTCTTGGGAGTAGGCATAGATGTGCTGGGAGGGTCCCATGGTGTCCTGGTAGAGGGGGGTCACAGTGATCTTGTAGAGCTGGAAGGGCCTGATGTTCTCTGTAGAGAGAAGATGGGGCAGGCCCCCTGGTGAGGGGCTGACCTCTGCAGATGATCATGAGCTAACCTCAGACCTCCAGCTGGGGATAACCCAGGCCTCACGCTGCAGAGCTAGCCTCTTCTATCTCTTCTTCTGATCATTTGATGGGGGGTAAGGGCAGAAAAGTGGGAAAGCTAGAAAAGTGGCAGGGTCAGGGCTGTGAAAAGAGAGTCCGGTTAGACTGGGAGAAGAATGTCCTGATTCTGGGGATAGGAAATGACAGTAAAGAGTCTAGAAAGACTGGGGAGTTCACTTCTCTGGGGTGGTTCAGGCTGCCTTTGCCGTCAGACCTCACTGCCTCCCTGCTTCCCAGGCCCAGCCCGCCCAACCCCCCCCCTCCCCCCCCCCCCCCCAGCCTGCCCTGCCCCCTGGGCCCGCCTCACCCTGCACCTCACCCTGCAGCAGGGTCCCAGAAATGCTTCCGTTATGCTCCATCTTCCAGCTCTTATTGCTGCCACTGGGGCTGGGGGGCCCCAGGCCCCACTCAATCACATAGCCCCGAGGCCGAGGGCTGGGGGGCTCCCAGCCCACCCAGAGGCTGTGGGGATCTCGAGCCAAGGTGTGGAGTCTGGCCAGGGGCGGGCCTGGAGACCGAGTAGGAGGTGAGAGAACAAAGCGCAAAGTCTGGGTTCCAGTCCTGGCTTTATTACTTACAAGCTGGGTGACCTTGAGTCAATCAACCTCAGGACCTCATTTTGCTCATGTGCAAGGGTTCTGGTGCCGATCACATGAGATGATGCATAGGATGAGCCTAGCACAGTGCCCCGTGCCAAGGAGTGCCTGACGGTGATCAATGCTAATGTGGTGTAATTCGTGGTATGTATCACTGTGGTCCTTGGTGCGTGTTAATGTCCTGAGTCCACCAAGGGTCCTGTGGGGGAGCATCACCCTGGCCCCATTTTATCGAGGAGAAAACTGAGACAGGTTAAGTAACTTGTCTAAGGTCACACGGCTAATAAGTTGGAATATTCACTCTTGTTATCGCTAGTCTCACCTGGTGAAGACCCATGCTCGGGGGAACCTGGGGGTGATGGTGGTGGCTGATCCCCTGAGAATGAGCAATTAACTCAGGGACCGTGTTTCAGCTGGAAAAATTCAGGGCTTTCTTCCCATTTTCCTTGGCAGAATCGACTCTGTGTGCGTGCTTATGGGAGTGTATGTCTATGAGCGTCTGCACTCGTGAGTGAGTGTGTGTGTGTGTGTGTGTGTGTTACCACCACCAGCTTAACTTTGTTCTGGCTTGTGATAATAATAGTAGCTAACACATATTGAGCAGTAACTTGGTGCCAGGCACATGTTTGAACGCATGTAACCTTCATAACAATGCTTTGAGGTAGGCACTGTATCATCCCCCTTTGCTAGGTGAGTAAACAGAGGCCAGGGAGGTTAGGTCACTTGCCCCGGTCACGCTGTTAGCAAGTGACAGGACTAGATGTGAACCCAGGCAGTCTAGCTTCTGAATTTATGTGCTTAACCACAACGCTCTATGAGCTGCCAGCCCCCTTTACCTCTGCTCTCCAGGAAGACCACTGGGGTGGGATGAGAGGTCCCGGCTGTGTTATAGGCCACAAGGACCACCTCCCGGGTTTCCGAGGACAAGTGGAAGGTGCAGCTTAGCTCCGTGGTGTTGCAGAGGGGGGGAACAGCCTCAGCCTGGTCTGGAGCTCTGACCAGGTAGCCTTGGATCTGCCCGCTGTACTTGTCCAAGGGCATTGGCTGCAGTGGGCACAGGAAGAAGATAAGGGGGCTGCACAGGTCATCTTGAGTGGGAGGGGCGCTTCTAGTTGGGGTGGATGGGTCATAGGAATGGAGCCCCACAGGCTGAGAGCCAGCCTTCTTCCCTCCCTTCCTTCTTCCCCTGTTTACCCTGTGCCCCTGTTCGTCCGGAGCCCCAGCCCACAGGGATATGTCTGGGTTGGAAGGAGTCTCAGGGGAGGAGGGATATCAGAATGGGTCACCTTCCAGAACAGCTGCACGTCTGCTGTCCTGGGGTCCAGCTGTCTCTGCCGCCACCATGTGTCCAGTCTGACGATGGGGGCTGTGGAGGGAGCAAGAGGGTCGGGGAGGGCCCTGGAGGCTGGCCTTTACCCCGATAGCTGCTCCCAGCCCCTCACCACCCACTTACCCCGTTGCGCGGTGGCCAGCGTCAGGCTAGGGCTCCAGTCGCTCCACTGACCAGGCAGGGGCCAGCGGGTGCAGCGCATCTGCAGGACATAGGCTGTGGATGGGAGGAGCCCGCAGAGCTCATACTGGAGGGTCTGGGAGAGCAGGGGGCCCACCTGGTGGGGCGGCCGTGGCTCTGAGCCTGGATCCTGTGTCCTTCAGGGCCAGCTCAGCCACCCTCCCCTCAGCCACCCCCATGCCAGGCTCTCGAGGTTGCCCTCCGCCTCACCAGGGCCCAGCTGGCTTCTGCAAGCTGTGGCTGGTGGCGCAGCTCACATTTCTGTTCTATGTACAGGCTTGGCTTCCAGGGCTCCCAGTGGAACAGCAGACAACCTGGCTGGGGTGCGGCCACCTCAGGACTGGGGGCCAGGGCCCACAGTGTGGGGGGCTCCAGCTTCACTGCAAGGAGAGGGGCTTGTCAGAAACGTCCCCTGCCCCATCCTGTAGGGGGTCTGCTTTACTCCTGCTTTTCTCTTTACCTGTTGCTCCATTTTCGGCCCTGGGTCTCCATCCCTGGGGTCTCTGTCCGTCGGTCTCTCTCTTTCTCTGTCTCTCTGTGTCTCTTTATCTCCAGGTCTGTCTCTGTATATGTGTCTGTCTCCCTCTAGGTCTGTTTCATCCTCTTGCCCCAGGGCCTTTGCACTTACTGTTCTCTCTGCCTGGAGTTCTTCTCCTCCCGATATCCAGTGGCCTGCTCCCTCATTTCCTTCAAGGATCTTCTCAGATGTTACCTTCTCAGTGAGGCCACCCCTGACCACCTTACTGAAAGGGCAATTGTCCCCCACCCCCAGCTTTCCCTACCCCCTTCCCTGTTTTAACTTTCCCGTCACACGTCTTGTCGCCTGACATTCCATTTTATTTAGTTTGCCCCCTAGAATGTAAAGTTCCAAGGACAGGAGTTTTGATATTTCGTTCAGTGCTGTATGTCCAGCGTCTAGAGCAATGCCTAGTAATTAGTGGGCGCTTTAAGAAACTTGCTGAAAGAATTAATGAACGTGTCTCCTTGCCTCTGTGTTTCTTTCGTGTCTGTGTGTCTGCGTCTCCATAGCTCTGTCCCCACCTGCATTCCAGTTTGTCTCTGTCTCTCTTGTCTGCCTCTGTCTCTAGGTCTTCCGGTGTCTCCTTGTCTGTGTCTGGGTCTGTGATTTCTTCTCTGTGCCTCTCTGGGTTGGCCCATTGTGGGGGCCTCTCCCTTCCCCCATACCCAGTGTCACCCACCGACATCCATGGGAACGAGGCACAACTGTGGGGACTTGCTGGTCCCTAGCGCATTCTCGGCCTGCACCCAGATGCCCATGCTCTGGTACAGCTGCAGGTGTCTGCGTGGGATGGAGCAGTGGTTCTGGCCATTGTTAGGCACGCAGTCGGGGATAGCGTCCTCTTGGGTCTGACAGTTGCCCCGGCTCCTGCCAAGAGGCCAGCCTTGGGTGTCTAGCAGAAGAAGAAAGCGAGCCTCCCTTCTCCCTCCCGTGTTTGCCTCTGGTTCCCCCATCCCACAGTCCCGCCCACGTCCCACCCTAGGACCCAAATGAACCGGGGGCTAGTGTAGAGACCCTTACTTACTTGTAGCTCTTGAGGGTGAAGTTGGTGGGCAGGTGGTTGTTGGGTCCTGGCTCCCACTGACAGATGAGGCTGTTGGTTGTGAGGTTCATGAGGCAGGACAGGTTGTGGGGTGCGGCGGGAGGGTCTGCACATGGCGGGGGGAGAGTGAGGGCTTTGGGTAGGACCATTCAGAAAGCTCCAACTGGAACCAGTCAGCTTTCTTTCCTTGCTCTGGGTTGTTCCCTCTGGGGTCACCTGTTTATTCGCTCTCTGCCTATCGGGTGACCCTGGAGGGGCAGCCCTGGGGAAAGTCAAATGCCGGCCAGGACAGGGGCAAGCGCCACAGAGCCTCCCACCCCCTCAGCTCTGCCCCCTTGGACAGGGATAGCGTAGACCTCGCTTTTCATCATGCTTCTGCCGTTCATTAGCCGTTGCGATCTGGAAGTCACTTAACGGCCCCGTGCCTCAGTTTCTTCATCTGTGAAACGGGGGTGATGGTAATATGCTTACCCCTTGGGGTTGTGGGGGCTGAATGACTTACTATTTACGCAGTGCTCAGAGCCATGCCTGGCACGTGGTAAGTGCTGTGTAAGTGTTAGCAGTACTATGAGTGACTCTTAACAAAGAAACTGGTCTTAGTGTTTTTCTTATGCATTGGCCTGGCAGAAAGTCCTCGCTTCTCGGTTTGATTAGAAGGCTGAGACCGCGATGGGGAGAAACGAGGAGCAGGCCCAGCTGGTCAGGTGTCCTCGTGGGCACACTGTCCAGTGACTGGGTATTTGGGCTTACTTGCCAGCCACGTGGAGGAGTGGTTACTCCACCGACTTGGGGGCACACTGCCTGATAGAAATCTCAGCTACATCCTCAGTTTGTAACCTTCACCAAGTCACTTACTCTCCCTGAGCCTCAGTTTCCTCGTCTGCAAAATGGGGCTAAGCAGCACTATCCAATGGTAGGGAAGATTATCTGATGCCATGCCCATAACGTGCTTATTGAGCAAGAGCTCAGTAAATAATAATAGCTGTTATGAGTGGTGGCAGGAGGGCCTGGAGGCAGAGTGGGTGGATGGCTGCGGGCACTTACAGCCTGCCTGCACCTCAGCCTGGTCCAGGATCTGCAGGCTGTTGCCCCAGCGCAGGCAGCAGGAGAGAAGGACCCATGGGCTGTCGAGGCGGGGCACGGTAATGGTGGATTCCTGCCTTCCATCCGCCAGACGCCGCTGCCTCTTTCCGGGTTGAAGCTCTGTTCCCAATTTCCACAGAATCTGTGACTCGGGGTCCAGGTGGCTGCAGTTCGGGCTGATGATGCAGGAGGCTGTGATGGGGTCCCCCAGGTGGACAGTGGGGGTTGGGAGGCTGATGCGCCCACACTCCTCCAGGCCTGGGGTCGAGGAGAACGGGCCATGAGTCCCTCCTTTGCCTGGCAGAGCTGAGCTATAAACCTAGGCCTTTGTACTCCTAGACTCAAGGCCCTTACCTCCTCGCCTCACCCCCTAAGATATGGGGGCTGGAATGGGGTGAATGCCTATGGGGATGGTGAGGGGCTCTCGGAAGTGAGAGAGGGCTAGTGATGTGTCAGTGTTTGTCAACTGGCTCTATGAGAAAACCAGATCCTGATTGGTAGTATAAGCTGCTTTCTCCGGTATAAATATTCCCACCAAGACTGATTTTCAAGCTATCAGTGTGACATCACTGAACGTGAACATGGGAGGAAATGTGCACGCTTAGGTCTCGCCAGCCGGCAGCGACATGCCACCAGGCAGAGACTAGGCCTCTCCGCAGCACCCTCCCCAGAGGTGGTGAAAGCAATGATTGGGATGATAAGAACCCCACAGCCACACAGCTCTCAGAATCCAAATCTGATTGTGTTACCCCATCTGGACCACAGACAGCCCTCCCGCACTTCAGTGGTGTGCTGGATAAGAGCACGGATGGGGTTAGAGCCTGTTCTACTGCTTATTAATTATATGACCCTGGTAGGTTACTGAGGCTTTCTGTGCCTCGATTTTTCTCATCTGTAGAATGGGGATGAAAAATAGTTCCCACCTTCATGTTGCTCACCTGATTAACATTTAGCATCTTGGGGGAACCAGACCAGGCCCTGATCAACCAGACCAGGCCAAGTGCCCTGAACTTTCCCAAAGCTTTTATTCTCCTTCATAATTGTAGAGTCATGTGATTAGTTGCTTGTCTGTCTCCCCAGTTAGGCCAGAGGTTCCGTGAGGCCAGAGACCTTGGCTTTTGGTCTCATTACTGTATTCCTAGAGCTTAGCACAGAATAGGCCCTTGGTGAATATTTATTGTATAAACAAATAAGGAAGCACTGCACTTTGCCCACCAGGCCTTCTTTCCTCTGTCATGTGGTCTGAGGCCTGTTTTGCTGATGAAGATGCTGAGGCCCTAAGAGGAGAAGGAATTTGCCCGGGATCACAGAGCAAGTTCATGATTTTCAACATGAGGCTCCTATCGCTTCACTGACTCAGAATTTCAGACTAGAAGGAACCTCGCAAAACTATTTACTTCAGAACTCCACCTAACATTGCATCCTCTTCAGCAGGGCTAGGATGGCCTGTTTTTGTATGGCCTGCCAGCTAAGAATGGGTTTTACATTTTTAAAGGGAGACAACAAAACAGAAAACAGATGAGAACATGCAACAGAAACTGTGTGTGGCCTGCAAAGCCTAAATATGACTATCAAACAATGTTTGCTGACCCTTGCTATGCAGCATCCCTGTCAGTCCTGCCCTCAGCTTGCATACCACCAGAGATGGGAAGCTCTCCACCTCTCAAGATAGTTTCCATAGTTGGAGAGCTCTGCCTGGGTTTCCTTATTCCAGGAGGAAACCTGCCTCCTGTGGCTTCCACCCTGATTCCTTTGTTGCCCGTGAAGGCTTCAGAGGACCCAGAGCTTCCTTCTGACGAGGCTGGCAGAGATTTGCAGACAAGACCTGGGTCCCCTGGCCTTTTCCAGGCTGACCAGCCCGGGCCCTCTGGCCATTCCGCATGGGTGGTGGTTTGCCCGCAGAGGTCTGTGGGGGGGGGGCCTGGCTACCCCACATCGTGGGCCCAGCCTTGAGTCTCTGGGAACCCCAGGAACGGTATGGCGGTGCAGGCAAATGATCCCCTCCTCTACCCGCTGTATCTCTGTGACTCCCCTCTCCTCACCGCACCCCTGTCCGGGCCGTACTCACTTCTGGGGAGCAGCAAGATAATCACGGTGGCCACGGGCAGGCTCCAGGTTCCCGGCCCTGCCATAGCGCCAGTTTGGTGTTCACCTGGAGGCAGAGGGGGATGGTGAAGGTCATGGGCTTTGGAGTCAGAGCTGAGCTTAACCCTTGCTCTGCCACAGTGTGGCTTTGGCCAGGCAACTTGACCTCTCTGAGCCTCGGTTTCTTTGTCCACAAAATGGAGGTAACAACAGCCTATACTGCACCGGACTTTGGGAAGAAGACACGAAATGATGCAAGGCACATAGGAAATGACTCTCTAAGTGACAGCCCCTGTTGTTATTATATTTGCCTTCCAGGAGAGAGCAGGGACAGGAACATCAAGGAACAGCATTCTCCCCACTTCCCTTTTATCTTAGCTGGGCTTGCATGCAGGTAGTTTATTTTGGAAAGATCCCAGGAACAGAGGGAGGAGTTGGGGAGAATGAAACGGGTAAGGAGGGAAAGCCAGCACAAGGGTACATCATGGAATTGGGGTCATCTCTGTGGACGACGGGGGCTCCATCCTGCTGGAACCTTCCAAGGAGCCGTGTAGAACACACCTCAGGACTATCCACTCCAGGGAAAATTTATCCCTTGAACAGGAGGGAGGATGGGAACATTTACCTACTGACTTCTGTCCCCCATCGGTCAAGGGATGTTCTTTGGGGTATTAACTTCCTGGCGTATCCAGGTTGCACACGCATGAGTATGAGGCAGGTGCTCCTGGATGACCCATGCCAGAAGGGTCTGGGCGCAGAGCTCTGGAGGTTTTCTGGGGCCAGGTGCCAGGTGCCCTGTAGTCATGGCGACAGTGTCTGGATGTTGGGAGCATTAATTCCTGTCTCAGGAACTATGCAAAAGTATTCTCCCACTGGGGTGGGCGTCTAGCCTCACCCTCCATTCTGCTCCCATGGGGGTCTTGGGACCAGGCATCTGATTCTCCAGCACCAATTGGCACTCTTGGCAACAGGTCAGTGGAAATCACTGACTAGCCTGCGTGTATATACAGGAACACATACATGCACGTAGGTGGTGTCCCAGAAGATCCCCTGTGCTTAGAGGCAGGAAAGCTTCTCTCCCTTTTCTCTCCCTCCCAGACAGAGGTGTGAATAAGAGCTGCCCAAGATACCCAAGGCTGTTCCTTCTCGCGGGGGCCTTACCCCAACCTCTGGGCTATTCATGTACATTTCCATATCAGGATGCCAGGAGACTGCTAGCCCATAAGTCACTTTTTTTGCAAATCAGGAAAAAAGTGCCCATTCCTCTGGACAGATGTAGCCCCACACTAAGACCTGGCAACTGAAGAATAGGCTGAATTTCAGCCTCCTCTTTTTTTTTAAAGATTTGTTTATTTATTTGACAGACAGATAGCGAGAGCAGGAACACAAGCAGGGGGAGTGGGAGAGGGAGAAGCAGGCTTCCCGCCAAGCAGGGAGCCCGATGTGGGACTCGATCCCAGGACTCTGGGATCATGACCTGAGCCGAAGGCAGACGCTTAACGACTGAGCCACCCAGGCGCCCAATTTCAGCCTCTTGTTGCTCTTCAGTTGGGCAGCTTAGTGCAGTGAGAAACCTGCACAACGTTCAGAGCATCGCCGTCTACCAATCAGTGGTTGGCAACTTTCTTACTACAGCATAGTAGTTTGGTTATCCCCCATGCACACTTGTTGGGGAAAATTTAGCCTCCTAGGCCCAGACTTTGGGACAGTGGTTTCCATTTCCATGTGCTTTTGATCATATCCCAACCCTGCTGCCCCCGTGAGGGTCAGCATCAGGCCTAGTCTATGCCCAGCAAAGTACTACTTCATACCTCTCCTCTGGCTCCTGTCCAGAATGGGCAACCAAACCCTACTCTGAGAGGCCCCAGCATCCTACCCCTGGGTTGCTGAGTGTTGGCATGTTTGGCATCAGTCCCTGGTCCCCTACAGCACCCCGGGGTGCCCCCCATCCCCATTGAGTGTGATCGGGGACCTGTTGGAGCATGGTCTCACTCTCTGAGGGCCAGTATGTGGAGAGGGTGGGAGCCCAGCTCTGAGCCAGACCAGCTGCTCTGAACCCCGGCTCTGCAACTTACCAGCTTTGTGACATTGGACAAGTTACTTCACCTTTCTGAACCTCGGTTTCCCCATCTGTGAAAGAGGGAAAACATTAGCACGCGCTTCTCAGGGTGGTAGTGAGGAGGCACCGAGATGGGCTGGGATAAAAGCGCACTTGGTGACCGTAAGTTGTTCTCATGCGCCTTGAAGTGGGACACCGTATCATGGAACCCAGCATGTGGCCTCCTCTCCCCCTTGCAGGCCGTGTGGTCACAGCCTCCTAGGACTGCCACCTTGCTTTCGTCTGTGTCGCGCTGCATGGTTTCAAAGCCCCGTTTCTGGGTCCCCTCCTTGTAGCTCCTTGGCCCCCCAGTCTCCCCTTCATTTCGGTTCTCCCCGATCAGTCTCAGCAGAACCCGCTGCCTCCTGGAGGCACTGCCATCACCCTCCTTTCCTGCTCTCTTCTCCTTTCCCTGCACTCAGCCTTCTCGCCTGCTCTCGCTGCCCCGGCTCACACCCTCTCTGCCCTGTTGTGTCTCGTCTCCTTCAGGGAGATTCTTCCTGTGGGAGGAGGGGGCTGGGACTGAACAGAGGGAGAGGCCCTCCCAGATGTGGTGCTGAGAAAGAGGGAGGCAGCTCTGCAGAAGGAGTGAGAATGTGGAATGGGCATGCAGACGACGGGGAAGCCTGGGCAGGACAGGCGCAGAGAGAAGGAGCCCCCGGGGGACAAGGACGCTGACCCAGGTGCTCAAGGCCGAGAAGCAAGAGGTCCCCAGGAGAGTTTAAGATTCGAGAGAGGGAAATGTGAGGCACAGGGAAAGGCACAGAAAGACTCCAAGACACATGGACAGACAGAGACCCGGAGCCCAGATAGGCCAGGGAGGGGCTGGGGAGGCAAGACAGAAACAGGGGAGACAGGGACAGGCTGAAACATAGGGTCTGAGACGGCGACGTGGAGAGGGATGGTGATCATGCCCTTCCCTGAGCCCAGCTCCGTGTCCTCAAAGAGATATTCAGTGGTTTGTGACTTCCCCAATGCACACCCCCCCAAAAAAGGTGGGGGCAGCCTTGGTAAAAGAGACTCCGTGTTCGGGGCTCCTGGTTCCCAGAGACCAACGCTAAAGGCAGGAGCCCTGGTCCCAGGCCTGCGCATGGGCACTTGGCAGAGCTGGGGGGAGTGGACCCGGGACTCCAGGGTCCCGCCAGGCCCAAGGTACAGCCCTCCCTGCAGATCCCCTACTCACGCTGGAGCCTGCAGCGGGCACCCGCCTGGCCTCCCTGGTCTCTGCTCTCCTCTTGAGGGCAAGTTCCTGAAAACAGCCGCGGTCCAGCTTCTCTCCCCAACCCTGTCGTTAATGGCTCGGTCTCTGACAGGCCCAGGGGCTGCCGATTGCAACACCTGCCCGGCCTCCTTCCCTCCCTTGCACTGTCAGTCAGCCACTGAAGCACAGGGCAGCCCCTTCCTCCCAGGAAGGAGGCTGGGAGGGAAGCTGGTGAGGCCAGGCAGCCTTCCTGCCTCGGGGGTCTCAAAGGGGCCAGGCAGTGTGGCAACGGTGTCCCTCTCCTCTGCCTCCGGATTTCCTGACCTCAAAGCTTTGTGGCTGGCCAGGGCCCAGGCATCAAGCTGCCTGGGTGCCATTCCCATGCCCCCACCCCTGGGGGAGCATCAGTGGGTGGCAGACCCTGGCTCGAAGGCTCACTCTGCCTTAAGCCTCTTTTCGGCTCTAGCCTTAGGGCCCCGATCCTCACGGTACTCGGGGCAGCCTCCCGGTTATGGGAAATTTTGTACCTGACTCACTGTGCCGCCCTTGACTGCATATTTTCCACCATTGACTGGCAGTGGAGAAATGGGGACTCTGGAAACAAGACAGGGGGATGACCTGGGGAGGCTCAGGGTCTTCGTATGCTACCTTGAAATTCGTTTACTCTCAACAATTCCGCTACCCTGAATATTTTTTTGATCGAGTGCAGTAGACCAAATACTGTGTCTTTCATTGTCTGTATCCATGATTGCCCCAGAACTGCTTATAAAGATTGTTTAAAATTTATTTATTTGACAGAGAGAGAGAGCGAGAGCAAGCCCAAGCAGGGGGAGAGGCAGAGGGAGAGGGAGAAGCAGGCTCCCCCCCTGAGCAGGACTCCAGGATCATGACCTGAGCCGAAGGCAGTCGCTTAACCAGCTGAGCCACCCTGGTGCCCCTTGGAACTGCTTACAAATAATTTTCTGTGCATTTTTCTAAAGAGGGTTCAGACTGTTCATAGTTTGTTGGATTTATGACCCAGTAAGGTTAGGTACCAACCGACTAGCAGAATGACCATAACATATATGATCCTTTTTAGGAAAAGAGGGCTTCTGAGTCTGGTGTGAGGGGCAGACCTGGGCTGCAGTGGAGGGTCCAGATGGAAATACCCACCTGTCTGTGGCAACGTCCCCAAGATGTCCTATAAGCCCTGCATGTTCAGCAAATCCCATTGACTGTTCTTTCAAAATATAACCAGAATCTTGGGTAGATGGGTATTCCCTATAGAGTTCAACTTGGCTCTATGTTTCAATATTTTCATGATAAAAAGTTTGAAAATATAAATATCACTTAAACCAATACCAGTCAGGATTAAACCACCCTTATCTCTTACTTAGATCGTTGCAGTAGTCTCCTTCCTAGTCTCCTACTTCCATTCATCCTTGTCCCACACCAAATCTGTCTATTGTACCTTCAGCAGCCAGTATGATACTGACCAAAAAAAAAAGTCAGTTCATGTCAGGTCAGTTCATGTCATCCTGTGTCCCAAACCCCCAGTGGTTCCCATCTCACTCAAAGTCAAAGTCAAGGCTCTTTCAATGATCTACAAGGCCCCACTCAACGTGAGGGGCCCCATTCCCTCCCTGGCCTTTCTCTTATTATTCTCCCCCTTGCTGCTCTGCTCCAGCTACTCTGTTTTTCTTGTTTGTTGAATGTGTTAGGCTCCCTCCTGCCTCAGGGCCTTTGCACTTGCTGTTTCTTTTGCCTGGATTTTTTCCCCCCCAAATAATGACATGTGTCACTCCCTCTCCTTCTTTAGGTCTTTGCTCAAATATAACTTCTCATTGAGGCTTTCTCTGACCACCCTTTAAAAAAATTGCACCCCCTACTCCCGATCTCTCTCTTTTCCCATATCCCTTTTCATCATCTGTCATTGGCTTTCCCCACACTCCACCTCCCACTAGAATGGAAGCTCCATGAAGGCAAGGGTTTTAGTCTGTTCAAAACTTTATCTCTACTGTCTACAACACTGCCTGCCACCTAGTGAGCCCTCAGTGCGTACTGAATGAATGACTGAATGGATGAATCTTCTCCCCACTTCGCTAAACCTGTCCCCTGTCCTCATGTGCCTCATCTTGGTAAAATATATCACCATCCCCACTTCCTCAAGTCACCCAACGCAGGGATCTAGGAGTCCTTCCTCACACCCTCTTCTCCACACTCCCATATCCAACCAGTCCATAATGAAGGAGAATGGGCCTTTGGTTCATCATTCAGAAAAACGTGTTCCCAGAGCAGGTGCAGGGGTATAATGGTGACCAAAAGCAGTTTTCATTCCTGCCTTTATGGAGCTTTTTGTCTTGTCCACAACTCTGGAATTCATCTCCTCCCTCTGCCTTTGTCAGGTCTCCCCAGCCCTCACTGGGGCTCCCCGTAGGCTCCCTGCTCTAGGCTCTCTCCCCCCACCCTCTGTCAGCACCTGGCAGAATGAGCTTTCCTACACGCAGGCACGGCTGACCATGCTGGTCCCCTTTCTTCGGAGGCCCTATGATGTATCCTAATTCCTTCACAGGACAATCAAGGCCCCACCTCCCTCTCCTGCCTTGCCTGCCTCCCCTTCCCCAGACCCACTTCTTTGGGGGCTGTAGTCATGCAGCATAGTCTGCCTACCTGCCCCAGGCTCTGAACACCTCTGTGTGTTTGCTCTTGCTGACCTCCTGTCACCTCTGGCTGGCTGCTTCTAGCCTCTGACCCCGCTCAGACCACCAGCCTGTGCTGAGCGTCTCTCCAGGCTGGCTCAGGTGTCCTCCTTCCTTGGCGATCCTGTATTCCTGCAGCGGACCGTTGGCTGGCTGCCTCCTCCATTAGACTGTGAACTCCTTGAGGGCAGAAATCATATTCTCTCTCTCTCTTTTTTAAGATTTTATTTTATTATTTATTTGACAGAGAGAGACACACAAGCGAGAGAGGGAACACAGCAGGGGGAGTGGGAGAGGGAGAAGCAGGCTTCCTGCCAAGCAGGGAGCCTGATGCGGGTCTCGATCCCAGGACCCCTGGGATCATGACCTGAGCCGAAAGCGGACGCTTCATGACTGAGCCACGATGCCCCAGAAACCATAATCTCATCTCTCCCTCCAGCCTCCTCATAGAGGATCTCCTGGGCTGTAGAATCTTCCTCTCCAAGCCTCTGTCTGTTGCCTTACCTGCCACAGGGAAAATAAGTCCTCCCAGGGGTTTTGTGAGGATTAAATGGTCTATGGGAGGTATAAAACTCAGTGTGGTAGGTGTTCAGTAAAATTCCTTTCCTTTCCCCCCAGTGCATAGTTCAGTATTTCAGAGCAAGATTTTACTGATCTTGTCTGTGCTCCATTCTCCACCGAAGACCTGCACCAGGAAACAAAACTCAGCAGCTGAAATTGAAAGTTAGATTTAAGGAAGAACTTTCCTTAGGGGAGAGACATTAGAGACATTATATGAGCGTCCAGAGGTTTTTTTTTTTTTTTTTTTTTTAAAGGTTTTATTTATTTGACAGAAAGACAGCCAGAGAGCGAACACAAGCAGGGGGAGTGGGAGAGGAGTGGGAGAGGGAGAAGCAGGCTTCCCGTGGAGCAGGGAGCCTGATGCGGGGCTTGATCCCAGGACCCTGGGATCATGACCTGAGCCAAAGACAGACGCTTAACGACTGAGCCACCCAGGTGCCCCATGAGCGTCGAGAGGTTAAGAGCAGGGCTGAGGAGTCGGACTGCTTGGGTTTTGTCACTTACTAGCTGTGTGACACCGGGCACGTTGTTTAACCTCTCTGAGCCTCAGTTTTGTCATCTTTAAAATGGGGATAGTAGTATTTCCTTTACGGGTTTTTTTGAGAGAAACTGGTGAAATAATGCATGTGGAGCACGTGGAACACAGCCAGGTACACAGTAAGTCCTCAATAAGTGTTTAGTCTGGTGAGCTGAAAAGCACGAGACAGATGTGGTCATCCCCTCCATCACACACAGTGTCTACTTTGTGGATACTTCCTCCTTCAGCTCGCCTGGCCCTGGCCCCCTCCTCCGTCAGACAGAGTGACCTCCGTGGGCTGGAAAGCCCAGGCAGGGAGCCCAGGGGAGGATCCCTTCTCTTAGCAGCCCATCTGCGGGCTGGATCGTTTCAGTTTCTGTCCTTGCCCGTGGTGCGTGGGGCTCCTGAGTGGGTCACGGAGCTGCCTGTCCCCAAGGGGCAGGAATGGGTGGGCCAGCCAGGGTGCGTGTCCGGAAGTGGAGGCTGTGCTCATCTGCCCTGGGCTGGTTTGGCTGGAATATAGCAGTCGGCTGAGATTGTGCAAACAGGTCATTGTGCAAACACGTCCCTGTGTGTGACCTCGATTGTGCAAAAAGGTGTTTACTGGAGGCTGCCTGCCTCGGACTGCCTGCTTACAAAAAGTGCCTGAGCTGTTGACTCAGAGAGAAACCAGAATCTGGACACTCATTCTTCCTTGAACACACCCTGATCTCTGTGCCTCCCGGCCTTTGCTGGGGCCAGTCTCTCTGCCCGAGGGCCCTCTCCGGCCTCTCTCCACTTGCTGAAATTGTACCCATTCTTCATGGCTCAGAGAAAATACCACTAAGTCTTTCTCCATAAACTTTTTCCTGGTTTGCATGCTCATGGGACGTGATACACCTCCAAATCAATGGTCCTGTTTTACCTTGTGGCCCTTTTTAGACCTTGAGCTCCCTGGGGACAAGGACCTTGCTTTATTCACCTGAGACAGGTTAGGAAACTGAGGCCCACAGAGGGAAAGTGACCTCTCCCATGTCACATAGCCAGCTTGCGGCAAAGCTGGGCTCTGAGGCTGGTCTCTGTGCATCCTGTCATACTCACCATCCCTCTTTTGAACCCCACTCACCTCTGACTGTGGATCTGTGCTCCAGCCTCTAAATTGAGGTCCAAGTTGGGACTCCAGCTGGAACTGGAGGGTGAGTGGGATGATACAGAGGAGGAAGGGGTACTCTGGACAGGGGAACAGCAAGACCAAAGGCACAGAGGCCGGGAACAGGAAGAGGGTGTATGGAGGCCATCGTAGGAAGAGGCAGCACTGGCCCGGGAACCATGGTAGGGCAGGCTTGCATTCTAGACCCAGAGGTGGCATTGACTCTCTATGTCCCCGGGTGACACCTCACAGGCCTGCCTCTCAGATCCCCATCTGCCCCTTGATACTCCAGAGATAACCCCAGGCTAAACATGCCCCCCCACTGAGCTCCTCCACGTTTTCCCCTGACAACCTGCTTTTCTGTCCCGGTGAATGGCATCTGGAAACCTGGACTCAGCCTGGACTCCTTGCTGTCCCTTCTGCCACACGTCCAGCCCGTCAGCCCTTTGTGTGGGTCCTTCTCTCCCACTTCCCTGCCAACGCCGGCCGGAGTCAGGCCACCAGCCTCGCTTTTCGGGACCACGGCAGCAGCCTCCGCCTGCTCTCCCCGTCTTCGTTCCTGCGATGCTGCCCTTGCTATACTTGGCTGCTCAGCTTCTTCCAAAACGCAGTCCCGGCTCGCCACTGTCCCAGTGAAAACCTTCCATTGGTGCCTCGTTATCCGTGGGATAAAGTCCCAAGTCTGCCTCCTGGCCTTCAGAACCAGCCTCTCACCCTTCCTGGTGCTGGAGCCTCATCTCTTCACGCTCCCCACCATACTTCTCTCTTTTTTTTTAAAGATTTTACTTATTTATTTTAGAGAGAGAGCAATGGGGGGGGGGGGAGGAGGAGCAGAGGGAGAGAGAATCCCAAGCAGACTCCTCACTGAGCGCAGAGCCAGACATGGGGCTCCAACTCACGACCCTGAGATCATGAGTTGAGCAAAAATCAAGAGTCAGATGCTTAACTGACTGAGCCACCCAGGCATCCCTCTTCATGCTCCTTTTCTAAGCCTCCTCTTCCCCTTCATGGACCCGACAGCCCTGCTGCTCCAGTTATTACCACTGTTCAATCATGTGCTGTTTTTTCACAGCTCCAAGACCTCTCCACACTGTTCCCTCTGCTTGGAATGCCCTTCCCCTTATTTCTGTTTAAAGAAATTCCTTTCATCCTTTAAACCCCAGGGGAAATGTCACCTCCTCTGTGAAGCCTCCCTGGATTTCCCAGACTGGGTTAGCTGCTGCTCACCTGGGCTCCCAGGTGTTCTGTGAAGGCAGGGACTTGGTCTGTGACTCCAGTACCCAGCACGGGACTTCGCATAGAGGAGGTGTCCGTGAAAGGATGCTGAACAATTGGGATGTTGGACCCGGGTTTTCAGGCCTGAGGTGTCCCCAGCAGCCATCAGGTTTCCTGCCAAGAATCTGGAGGAGTCTCTGCCACCCTGTGGCAGCCAGCACTCCACTACTCTGCTTCCCTGGTGCTCAGATTGGCTGGATTTTCTCCCTTTGATTGGTGCCCCCAAATGAGAAATGAGTCAGTTAGGATGTAATCAGTGCTGGATGCTAGAGTGCAGAGTGCAGGGCCCAGGCTGTGAAGGGGCTGGGATGGCTGTCCAGATGCTCTCTTGGGGCCTGCCTCTAGGGAAGGAAGCAGAATTTGAGCTTTGGGTGGGCAAAAGGGAGGACCTCCCCCCCATCCTCCCTTGTGGTCTGCTGGCCAGGAGGGCCTTATCTCTGCTCTCCATGGTGTGGCTGGGGAGGGGGTTCAGTCCTGGGCAGGGTGTGGGAAGATCAGAGGCTGAGGGGAGATAAAGCTCAGATACTTATCTTGGCTTGGAGGAAACCTATTCCTTCTGCAACCCTGTGGCTGGCAGGCAGGGTGGGGGGCAGCCAGATAAAGGGGAGAGTCCACAAGCCAGGCCAGCAACTGCCCTCATCCTGGGCTTCCTTGGGTGGGGGGAGCTAGATCAGGCAGCTAGTTCACCTTCTTACAGCACTGGGGTGGGCCCATGGAAGGGACAAGACAGGGGCATTTTTCCTAAAAAATCTTGCCAGGAAGAGTGTCCAGGAGAAGCCAGATAACCCGTTTAAGGCAAGAGAGAGGTGAAGGCAGATCCATAACTTCTATGATGAGAACTGGGGTCTGCATTCTCCCCTGCTTCCTGGGGTTCTCCGTCTGGATCCTGAGAGGGAAGAGTGTCCCCAGCGGTATCCAGTGCTCCCTTGTGCCATGTCCTCTGCCCCACCAATCTAGATGCAAGGGCCACAGATGGGGGCTTCTGGCCACAGATAAGCCTTTGGGCTGGGGGGCACCAGGGAGCAGAGGGGTGGCGGCTTTTGCAACCTCCTTGTGCTTATAACTGTTCTTATGAGTGGTTTGGACTGCTAGGGAAGGGCCTGACGTATCATCTCTGTCACCTTTCTTTCTTTCTTTTATTTTATTTTTTTTAAGATTTTTATTTATTTGACAGAGAGAGACATAGCAAGAGAGGGAATACAAGCAGAGGGAGTGGGAGAGGGAGAAGCAGGCTTCCTGCGGAGCAGGGAGCCCGATGTAGGGCTCGATCCCAGGACCCTGGGCTCATGACCTGAGCCGAAGACAGACATTTAACGACTGAGCCACCCGGGTGCCCTCTGTCACCTCTCTGACCTCCCTGGCTGGCCTCTCATGTTTCCTGGAATGCCTAGTTTATTTAATTCAGGCATTTGTTGATTCACTCACCCCTATGCCCTACCTTCTCACTCTTTTTTCTATTCACCCCCTTACTCAGTCATCCATCCACCCATCCATCCATCCATCCATCCATCCACTTACTTATCTCTCCACCCACCTATCCCTCACACTCACTTATCCCCACCACCCATCCATCTATCCATCCACTCGTCTATCCACCCATCTATCCATCACACTCCCATTCATTTGTTCATTTGCCACCCATGCACTCACTCATCCACCCATCCATCTATTCAGCAAATATTTTTGAGCACTTACTACCAACCAAGCCCTGCATGTGAGCCTGAGGATAGTGTATGAATAAAAGACCAGCTTGTGTGGTCTTTGACAAACAAACTTGCCATCCCTTCAAGCTCTTCACAGAACCCCTGAGTGCCTCCCATCCCTAAGGGATGCCTCCCTGCAGCCCTTATGAATGGAGGCAGCTCCTTCTATCAAACTCCAGGTATGATAGGAGCCAGAAGCATGGTCGAATTTCCTCCTGATCCCAGTGTTGGATCTAGACATGGCTCCTGGGTCCTCATTTGAAGCTCTTGCCCGTGAAGCTGTGACACCCTCTTCGGTCCTGTCACTTTTCTGCTTTTCTCCGGTCACTTGGCCTTATTCTCGTGACTTGGGTGCCTTCCTCCTCCTCATCCTCTCCACTACCATCCTGCCACCATCTGGGGGGTCTTCTCAGCCACATGGATGGTACACCCACATGCTGGTTGTTCAGTTCCTGGACCAGTCACCTCCAAAGCCTTTGTCACTTTAGCCACTAAAACAGGTCACACTGTAGGCCTTACCATCACCTGGTACTGCTCAACTTCTAAGACTTTACACCCCACCCCTCCCTCTTTGACCATCTCCCTCCCTTTGTCTAGCTCTCCTCCCAGCCACCCCCACAGCTCCTGCTCTCTGAGCTCGGGGAGACCTCCAGGCCCCAGTTCCCCTGTTCCCTTGTTATCAGCCTTGACCTTGTCTTTTCCCTTCCTCCTGCTTCAGGAACCCAGCCTGAACTCACTGGTGATTCTCTCACCTGTACGCTCAGTACTTTGCAGGCCTGTGCTCCCACCTCCCTGGCCAGAAGGGCCTCACGTACCTGGCTATAATCAGCTACTCCCCCCCGCCCCCCCCCAGGCCTGCTGTGGGTCCTGCGAAGACTCTCCTGGAAGATCAGACGGGGGCCTGGTCCTGGGGCCAGTTTTTCCTGGGCCTTCAAGCTGCCCCTCAAACTCTGTTCTTGTCCTTCGTCCTCAAACTGTCCCTTCAGTGCTTTTGAGACACTTGAGGCTCCCTCTCAAGAGTTTCCCCCCTCCCCCCAACCCTCAGTTGTCCGGGAAGAGAGACGACTCTCGGTTTTCCGCCATCAAAACATGCGTATCCTGGTATTTCCCAAGGATAAGGGGATCCCTCTCATGGTCCAACTTCACCCTCCATTGCTCTCCCAAGTTCTCCACTTCCTCGCCATCTTTTTTTTTTTTTTTTAAAGATTTTATTTATTTATTTGACAGAGAGAGACACAGCGAGAGAGAGAGCATAAGCAGGAGGAGCAGGAGAGGGAGAAGCAGACTCCCCGCCGAGCAGGGAGCCCAATGTGGGGCTCGATCCCAGGACTCTGGGATCATGACCTGAGCCGAAGGCAGACACCTAATGACTGAGCCACCCAGGTGCCCCTCCTCGCCATCTTTTCCATCACTTCTCCCCTGCTTTTGTGCTAATAGTAACTACCATAATCTCCTTTAGGTGCTTTGTATTTATTCATTTATTTAATCTTTATGGCTGCTCTATGAGTAGGATCTATTCTCACATCAACCCATACCACAGATGGGAAAACTGAGAGAGGTGGCAGGTGGCAGAGTCAGGATGTGGTTCTGAACCAGGCAGATTGACTCCAGTGTTTGTACACCATGGGCTTCTAGGCTTTTCCTGCTCTCTGGCTCTGCCAGCACATTTCACCATGATCCAGTTTCTTCCAGTCCTTTAACATAACCTCCTTTTCAGTACTCTGTCTTTCTCCTCCCATTCAAGTCAAAATATGATATACATTTGTCAACATGTGCTCTTTCTATTTCCTTACTGCCCAGTCTAATCTGGCTTCCACTCCATCAGTCCAGAAGAATGTCTCTCTCCAGATTACCCACAGCCTTCTGGTGACCAGACTCTTCTCAGTCCTCTCCTTACTCATCTGGGTTGCTGGCTTTGCCAATGTCAACCTCCTATTCCTTTTGACTTAATGGATTTTTGTTAAGGAATAACGTATATGCACCATTGTAAAATTGTAAGTGTATTTTTTGACTTTTTTCTAAGTGTTTTTAACTATATATGTATGTACTTTTAAGCTCTTAATTTTGACTTCATTTCAGGTTTGTAGAAAAGTTCCAAGAATAGTACAGAAAACTTTTATCTATCCTTCACCCAGATCCTTAACATTTTACCAGATACGCTTGTTATCTATCTTCCTTTGTTCCTCCCTCCCTCCCTCTTTCTTTCTTTTCCTTCCTTCCTCCCTCCCTCCCTCTTCCCCTCCCTTCCTATCTATCTATCTATCTATCTATCTATCTATCTATCTATCTATCTA
>NW_023270447.1:66120872-66409321 GCF_011800145.1 Mirounga leonina | reverse complement strand
CTATCTATCTATCTATCTATCTATCTATCTATCTATCTATCTATCTATCGTCTATCTATCATGGGCTGAGGTGTGTGCCCTACTCCCCAATTCATATGTTGAAGTCCCAACCGCCAGTGGAATGTGACTGTATTTGGAAATAAGGTCTTGAAGGAGATGGTTAAGTTAATATGAGGCCATTCATATAGGGCCCTAATTCACTATGACTAGTGTCCTTATAAGAAGAGACACTAGGGGGGCGCACATAACATTGAAAAGACCTCTCACCGTGAGGACGCAGCCAGAAGGTAGCTGCGAGCTGAGGAGAGAGGTTTCAGAAGAAACCAACCCTGCTGACACCTTGATCTTAGACTTCTAGCTTCCAGAACTATGAGAAAATACATTTCTGTTATTAGGCCACTTGAACTGTGGTATTTTGTTATGGCAGCCTTAGCAAACTAATACAATATGTGTGTATGTGTGTGTGTGTATACATATACGAATACAATTTATTTCTGAATCATTTGAGAGTAAGTTGCCCATGTGATCCTCCATCACTCTTAAGTGCTACCATTGTGTGTTTCCTAAAAACAAGGACACTCTCTTACCTGACCACAGTACAATGATAAAAATCAGAAAATTAGTAGTATTATCTAATCTACAGATCTTATTCAGACTTCACCAATTGTCCCTAGATATATTTTGAAAATTTACTAAAAAGTTATTCTCTACTATTCGATATGTAAGCATGCTTGAAAATTATGAAGCATCTTTTTTTTTTTAAAGATTTATTTATTTATTTGAGAGAGCGAGAATGAGAGAGAGAGAGTACATGAGAGGGGGGAGGGTTAGAGGGAGAAGCAGGCTCCTTGCCGAGCAGGGAGCCCGATGCGGGACTTGATCCAGGGACTCCAGGATCATGACCTGAGCCGAAGGCAGTCGCTTAACCAACTGAGCCACCCAGGTGCCCCGAAAATTATGAAGCATCTTAATAAAGTGACCATCTGTCCATCAGTCACTGAACTTCAGGTCTAGAATAAGTGTCTTTGGCTATATATAGTCTACCTGATTTTTTCTCTTAGCATTATATTTCTGCCATGTTGCTCGGGGTGATTGGAACTTTTTCACTTAATCTCTGTAGAGTTCATTGTGTAGCCATACCAAAAATTAGTTTTATCTATTTCTTATTAATAGAGGTTGAGGTAGTTCCCCCCCCCCTTTTTTTTTTGCTCCTAGGGACATTCTTGCACAGCTTCCCTGACACGTGAGTTCCTGGGTTTCTTTGGAGAAATTACCCAGCAAGTAGGATATACAAATATTCCAACTTGCAAAGGGCACCATCTTGTCTTCCAACACACTACCAACGTGCTCATTTGCATTCCTACCAGCTAAGTGTAAGGGCTCCTATTGATCTAGATCCTTAACAACCTTTGGCGGTGTCAGACTTCTTCATTTTTTGCCAACATGGTGTGAAATTGTAGCTCATGTTGTCTTTGTCTGCATTTTACTGATTATTAATGAAGTTGATCTTTTCATATGTTGATTGTCTTTCATGTCCTACTTCTGAGAAATGCCTGTTCCTGTCTTTTGCTCATGTGTTCAACTGGGCTGTCATTTGTGTGTGTTGCAAATAACTTCTCCCCAGCTGGTGGTTTGTCTTTTCATTTTCTTTGTGATGTCTTGATGAGTAAAAGTTCTTCATTTTAAGGTAATTGAATTTATGAATATTTTCATAAATACTGGAACTTTTTATTTGGTTGGGGAAAGCCTTTCCCGTTCTGAAGTCATATAGATATTCTCCTATGAGTTTAAAAGTTTTGGCTTTCATATTTAAAGCTTTAATCCACCTGGGACTGGTATTATTTATGGTTTGGGGAAAGGATCCAATTTCATTTTTTTCTGTGTGGATATCCAGTTGCTCATGTATAATAGCTCTTGCTTTTCCCAGTGATCTGCAGTGGTACTTCTATGTCATAGATCAAATTTCCATATATTTGTGGTTTGAGGCTCTCCATTCTGTTCTGTTCATCTATTTGACCATCCCTATGTCAATGCCATATTATTTTTATTACTTGACCTTTGAAGTCTTAGTATTTGGTAGAGCAAGTCCCCTTGCCTTATTATTATTATTATTATTATTATTATTATTATTTTGCCAGCAGCATCTATGCTTGGGTGTTTGCTCTTCTAAGGTGGTTAGAGTTAGCTTGTCTAGATCCAAAACAATTTTGTTGTAAATTTCATTGGAGCTGCATTGAGTCTATAGACCAATTTAGAAGGAATTGACACCTTTAAATAATAAGTTTCCCTATCCATGAAGGACTTTTTTTCTTTCCTTTCCTTTCCTTTCCTTTCCTTTCCTTTCCTTTCCTTTCCTTTCCTTTCCTTTCCTTTCCTTTCCTTTCTTTCTTTCTTTCTTTCTTTTTGATTTTATTTACTGTCTTTAAGTTTTAAGATTCTTTCCATTCAGGTTTTACACATCTTTTACTAGATTTACTCCTGGTTACCTTATGGTTTTGTTGCCATTGTAAATGATACATATTTTAAAATTGCGTCTCCTAAATGCAGCTGATTTTTTTTTCCCCTTCAGGAAAAGATACCTTTCTCCTTCTCTCTTATATATTGTTTTAAAAACCTAGCAACTTTGGGAGCACCTGGCTGGCTCAGTCAGTCTAGCCTGAAATTCTTGATCTTGGGTCCTGAGTTCAAGCCCCACGTTGGGCATAGAGCTTACTTAAAAAAAAAAGAAAAAATCTAGAAACTTTGTTACATCTTGTAACACTTTCTTTGTAGATTTTTGGGTTTTCTATGGAAATAAATATATAATCTGTGAATGACGTACATTTCTTTCCCTCTGATCTTTACATTTTTTATTTCATTCTTTTGTCTCATGAACTGGCTAGGATGACCAGTTTGGCTTTGAAGAGAAGCTGTGGAAGTAGCATCTTTGTCATGTTTATTATTTTAAAGGAGATGCTAATGTTTCCCATTAAAAATAAAGTTTTCTAAAGGTTTTGGGTAGGTAACCTTATTATTTAAGAATTTTGTCCTCCTCTGAAAAACAAACTGAGGGTTCTAGAGGGGAGGGGGGTGGGAGGATGGGTTAGCCTGGTGGTGGGTATTGAGGAGGGCACATTCTGCATGGAGCACAGGGTGTTATGCACAATGAATCATGGAACACTGTATCTAAAACTAATGATGTAATGTATGGGGATTAACATAAGAATAAAAAAAAAAAAAGAATTTTGTCCTCTAGGGAAAAAAAAAGAATTTTCTCCTAGCTCTAGTTTTTTAAGAGTTAAAAAAATCATAAGTAAGCTGTTAACGTCCTGGGCGCCTGGGTGGCTCAGTTGGTTAAGCGACTGCCTTCGGCTCAGGTCATGATCCTGGAGTCCCAGGATCGAGTCCCATGTCGGGCTCCCTGCTCAGCAGGGAGTCTGCCTCTCTCTCTGACCCTCCCCCCTCTCATGCTCTCTGTCTCATTCTCTCTCTCAAATAAATAAATAAAATCTTTAAAAAAAAAAAAGTAAGCTGTTAATATCCTATCAAATGCTTCTTCTGCAGCTAATGAAAAGATAATGTGGCTTTTCTCAATTAATTTGTTAATGTGATGAATAACATTTGTAGGTTTAAAGTATTAAAACATCCTTGCAATTCTAGGTTAAACCCAACCTAGCCATAATATATTATCATTTTTATGCACGGCTGGGTTCAGGTTGTTATTACCTTATTTAGGATTTTTTTGCGTCTAAGCTCTTGAGTGAAATTAGCCTATAATTTTCCTTTCTTGTAGTCTCCTGGTTAGGTTTTGGAATCAAAGTTATACTGTCCTCGTGAAATGGGCTCAGAAGTGCTCTGTCTTTTTCTAGTTTCTGTAGGTTTGTATAGGTTGGAATGATCTTTTCCTTGACATAGAGTCATTCATAGTGTTCACTTCCTGTCTTTCAAATCTCTTCTGGATATATACATGTGTTCCTTTAAAAATTCTTTTTTAATACAGAATTTTGGATCAATCTCACCAGAGGTTTGTCTATTTATTATTCTTTTCACGAGGCCAAATTTTGACTTTGTTGATTGTTTTTGCTTTGCTTTGCATTAATTTAATTAATTTCTCTTCTTAGCTTTATTACTTTTTAAAAATCTCTTTGGGCTTATTCTGTGGTTCTTTTTATGAATTCTTTTTTTTCTTTTAAAGATCTTATTTATTTATGAGAGAGAGAGGACTTGAGAATATGAACAGGGGGAGGGTCAAAAGGAGAAGGAGAAGCAGGCTCCCCACTGAGCAGGGAGTGTGGGGGTTGCTCCACAGGCAGGGGGTGTGGGGGTAGCTCCATCCCAGGACCCCAGGATCATGACCTGAGCTGAAAGCAGATACTCAACCAACTGAGCCACCCAGGCGCCTCTTTTTATAATTCTTAAGTCGAGTGCTTAGTTCATTAAATTTTTTGGCTTTTATCTCTTCTAATAGAAACTTTCAAGGCTCTCTATTTTACTAGAAATACTACTTTGGCTCTACCCCATGGTTTTGACAGGCACTATTTTCATTTCATCGTGCTGTTCTAAGTGTTTTTAGATTTTCATTTGGATTTCTTCTTTGATTTATGAATTACTTAGGAGAAAACTTTAAAATGTCTGAATGTATGGGGATTTTAAATTGATCGGTTTCTTACTGACTTCTACTTTAAATGCACTGCAGTCAGAGAACATGATCTGTGTGACATTTCTTTGGAATTGAGACCTGCTTTATAACCTAGTATGTGATCAATTAAAACACCTTAAAAAATGGTGCTTGAGAAGTATAATCTCTAATTGTTGGATGCAGAATTCTAGAAACTTCCATTAAATCTAGCTTATTATGTTGTTTAAGTCCTCTGACTAATTTTCTCTCTGCTTGGCCTACCAATAATGGAGAGGTGAGTGTTCAAATTTACCTCCATGAAGTGGGTTTTTCTATCTTCCCGTGTGCTTCCATCAATTTCTGCTTCCTAATTTTTTAAAAAAGACTTTATTTATTTATTCACCAGAGAGAGAGAGAAAGAGAGAGAGCACAAGCAGGGGGAGCAGCAGAGGGAGAAGCAGTCTCCCCACTGAGCAAGGAGCCCCATGTGGGGCTCGATCCTAGGACCCCTGGATAATGACCTGAGCTGAAGGCAAGTGCTTAGCTGACTGAGCCACCAAGGCGTCCCTCTGCTGCTGAATTTTTGAGGCTGTTTTATTAGGTACATGCGGATTTAGAATTGCTGTCTTGCAGGAAAAGCGAATTTTTTAGTTTTTGTGTACCACCTTTTCTCCCCCAATAATGCTTTTAGTAAACAGCTTTCATAAACTGTAAACAGTAAAAAGCTGTATTTTAAAAAATCCAGTCTAACACTATGTCTTTCCAATGGCTCATTTAGTACTTTTAAGTTTATTGTGATTATTGCTGTTTTTTGACTTATTTTTGTTTTCTTACTTATTCTATTTTTTCCTTATCCTTTCTCCCCACTTTGGAGTTTTTGTTTACTTATTTTCTTATTTTATCCTTTTCTACTCCCTTTATTGATTTGAAATGTATATACTTTTATTTCTATATTTCTAGTGAAATATATGAAATTTGAAATTCTATCCCACATACCTAATGAAGTCTAAGGCTTATTTATATTAAAACCCTTTTCTAAAGAATACAGTGAGCTTTGAACACTTGAACTTTGATTGCCTACAGATGCACATACTATTTGTAGGGGGCGTTTTAGTTCCTTCTGTTCCCTTCTGTTGTTATTATTTTATACAATGTTTGTGTAGACTTAGCTACATGTTTATCAGGGTCTTTGCTCACCATTCTTCCTTGCTCACCCAATCTTTCTTCTGGGATAATTTTCCTTTTTCTTACAGCACATCCTTCAGAGGCTCCTTTAGTAAAGACTTGCCGATGGCTCTTTTTATTTATCTGAAAAAAAAAATCTCCATTTCAGCCTCAGCCTTGAAAGATAGTTTGGCTAAGCTCACAATTCTAGGTTGATGGTTATTTTCTCTCAGTGCTTTGAAGCTGTTCCCTGTCTTCTGGTTTCCACGGTTGCTTTTGAGAGGTGCGCTGTCATCTAATTATCCTTTCTTTGTAGGTGTTGTGGCTTTTCCATGTAGCTGCTTTTAAGATCTTTGTCTTAGGATGCACTTTGCTCTGCCATTTCACTATGTGTGGCTAGACGTGGATTTCTTCTCATCTGCCTTGTTAGATGTAGGTTTTACTCTCCATATCTGTGGAGGCGTGCCTTTCGGCAGTTCTGGAAAATTCTCAGGCATTATCTCTTCAGATATGCCCCGTCCCTCTTTCTCTCTCGCCTCTTTGTGGAACCTTGGTTCGGGCCACCTTGGCCGTTCCCTTGTCTTTCACATTTTCTATCTGCTTGTGTCTGTGCCGTGCTCTGTGTGATTTCTTTGGATCTCTCTTTTAGCTCACCCTTTGTCTCTTCCATCATGTCCCATCTACTGTGGGACCCATTTGTTGACTTTCAGTTGCAAGTTACCATTTTTATTTCTAAAAGTTCCAGTGTGTTCTTTTCCAGAGCTGGCGAGTCACTTTTTAAATTGTCTCTTGTTACTTGGTAACTCTTATGATTTCATCTTTTATTTCTTTGAAAATTTCAACCAGTTATTTAATATACTATAATTACAACAGTTGCAATTTCTGACATCCTTGGGGATCTCAGGCTATTGTTTGTTATATCTGCTCACTCTTGCCTCTTGGTGTATTTGCCATTTCCCAAAGCCCCCTGGGCTTACCTCACTCACAGCAGTCACAGACTCATGTTGAAAGTTACCATTTATGCATTTGCTTCTCCACTAAACGGGGGTGCCTCTTGACGTCAGGAATAGCTTCTCACTGTCTGGGTATTCACACTGCTTGGCACAGCCCTGGCATGGAGAAGTTCCTCCATAAATATTTGTTGGATTGAACATACAGACCCGTTTTTCCCATCCTGAAATTACTTGTTGATTAGAAGCACTTTTACATATGAGGACACCATTTAATGTTGTGCATGTGAGGTTCCCTACCAGGACTCAGAATATAAGAAAGTTCCTTTAGCTAGATGAGGTCTGTTGGATGCACAGACTGATGGGTGTCTGGCTTCCTTGTTGGGCATGTGCCATTGTGGGTCCACTACTCTTTCAGTTTCTGTGCCCTCCTGTGCCCATTGTGGTAGAAGTGATAATACTTATTATATAGGTTTGTTAGAAATAGTAAATGAGGTGCTATAATGCTCAGTGCTTGGCACACAGTAGGCACTCAAAAAAATCTAGGTCCTTTCTTCTGTTAATGATTGAATTCCTTGAGGTTGGAAACCCCGTGTTATTTATTTCCTTGGTTCCTACTCCCTGTAGTTCAAGACCTGCCACAAAAGGATACACTAAAAGTCTGATAAGTGCCTGTGTGTGTGAAACCTCAACGTTCAGAACGGGACTACCCTTCTTGGGGATCTCTGGTTTCCATAGCCTGTGGCTCCGCCCCACTCCCACCCCACAGTACTTTGGCATCTGTCAAAACCAATTACAGCTTTCTGTTCTCGAAAGACAAAACCCAGCAAGAGGTCAACACGTGGGGGGAAATTCTAGAATTTTCGAAAAAATTCTTTTCTGAGCTTTAGCCTACAGGCAGTCCACGTGCTGGGGCCCCCGAATCTGTTGTTTCCAAGATTACATGATGCCCTCTATGCTTCTACTGAGGTTCTCCATCTGCTCTTGCTGTCAAATCGTGAAGAAACTTGCTTTCTTATTATGTCACACCATGTCCCTGACACGAGGCCCGGTATGAGAAGTCTCTTTCAGAATTCGTTCCTGGAAATATGTGTACCTGTGGAGGAACTGATCTGCTTCCTCCTTTCTGATAATCGGTATCAGAACTTAGTGTTTCATTTCTTGCCCTGACTACCTGGAAGCTCAAAGCCAGATTTCAGGACCAATTATGACAACTATGACAACCCTTCAGATTGCTATTTTTATTCTTTTTTTTTTTTTAATTTTATTATGTTATGTTAGTCACCATACAATACATCATTAGTTTTTGATGTGGTGATCCACGATCCATTGTTTTTGTATAATACCCAGTGCTCCATGCAGTACGTGTCCTCCTTAATACCCATCACTGGGCTAACCAATCCCCCCTCCACCCTCCCCTCTAAAACCCTGTTTGTTTCCAGAGTCCATAGTCTTTCATGGTTCATCTCTCCCTCCGATTTCCCCCCCTTCATTTTTCCCTTCCTTCTCCGAGTGTCCTCCATGCTATTCCTTATGTTCTACAAATAAGCGAAACCATATGATAATTAACTTTCTCTGCTTGACGTATTTCACTTAACATAGTCTCCTCCAGTCCCATCCATGTTGATGTAAAAGTTGGGTATTCATCCTTTCTGATGGCTGAGTAATATTCCATTGTATATATGGACCACATCTTCTTTATCCATTCATCTGTTGAAGGGCATCTCGGCTCTTTCCATAGTTTGATTATTGCGGACATTGCTGCTATGAACATTGGGGTGCATATGGCCCTTCTTTTCACTACATCTGTGTCTTTGGGGTAAATACCCAGGAGTGCAATTGCTGGGTCATAGGGTAGCTCTATTTTTAAATTTTTGAGGAACCTCCACACTGTTTTCCAAAGTGGCTGTGCCAACTTGCATTCCCACCAATAGTGTAAGAGGGTTCCCCTTTCCCCACAACCTCTCCGACATTTGTTGTTTCTTTCCCTGTCCATTTTTGCCATTCTAACTGGTGTAAGGTGGTATCTTAATGTGGTTTTGATTTGGATTTCCCTGATGGCTAATGATGATGAACATTTTTTCATGTGTCTGTTAGCCATTTGTATGTCTTCTTCAGAGAAGTGTCTTTTCATATCTTCTGCCCACTTTTTGACTTGATTATTTGTTTTTTGGGTGTTGAGTTTGAGAAGTTCTTTATAGATTTTGGATACCAGCCCTTTATCTGTAGTGTCATTTGCAAATATCTTCTCCCATTCTGTGGGTTGCCTCTTTGTTTTGTTGACTGTTTCCTTTGCTGTGCAGAAGCTTTTTATCTTGATGAAGTCCCAAAAGTTCATTTTTGCTTTTGTTTCACTAGCTTTTGGAGATGTCTCTTGAAAGAAGTTGCTGTGGCCGATGTCAAAGAGGTTACTGCCTATGTTCTCCTCTAGGATTCTGATGGATTCCTGTCTCACATTGAGGTCTTTCATCCACTTTGAGTTTATCTTTGTGAATGGTGTTAGAGAATGGTCAAGTTTCATTCTTCTGCATGTGGCTGTCCAATTTTCCCAGCACCATTTATTGAAGAGACTGTCTTTTTTCCATTGCCTGTTTTTTCCTGCTTTGTCAAAGATTATTTGACCACAGAGTTGAGGGTCCATATCTGGGTTCTCTATTCTGTTCCATTGGTCTATATGTCTGTTTTTGTGCCAGTACCATGCTGTGTTGGTGATCACAACTTTGTAATATAGCTTGAAATCGGGCAACGTGATGCCCCCAGCTTTATTTTTCTTTTTCAACATTTCCTTGGCGATTCGGGGTCTTTTCTGATTGCATACTAATTTTAGGATTGTTTGTTCCAGCACTTTGAAAAATGTCATTGGAATTTTGATCGGGATGGCATTGGAGGTATAGATTGCTCTGGATAGCATAGACATTTTAACAATGTTTATTCTTCCGATCCATGAGCATGGAATATTTTTCCATCTTTTTGTGTCTTTTTCAATTTCTTTCATGAGTGTTTTGTAGTTCCTGGAATATAGATCCTTTACCTCTTTGGTTAGGTTTATTCCGAGGTATCTTATGGTTTTTGGTGCTATTGTAAATGGAATCGTTTCTCTAATTTCTCTTTCTACAGTTGCGTTGTTAGTGTATAAGAAAGCAACTGATTTCTGTGCATTGGTGTTGTATCCTGCCACATTACTGAATTGCTGGATGAGCTCTAGTAATTTGGGGGTGGAGTCTTTTGGGTTTTCCACATAAAGTATCATGTCGTCTGCGAAAAGAGAGAGTTTGACTTCTTCTTTGCCAATTTGAATACCTTTTATTTCTTTTTGTTGTCTGATTGCTGTTGCTAGGACTTCTAGTACTATGTTGAACAATAGTGGCGAGAGTGGGCATCCTTGACGTGTTCCTGATCTTAAGGGAAAGGCTCTTAGCTTTTCCCCATTGAGGATGATATTTGCTGTGGGTTTTTCATAGATGGATTTTATGAACTTGAGGAATGTTCCCTCTATCCCTATACTCTGAAGAGTTTTAATCAGGAAAGGATGTTGTATTTTGTCAAATGCTTTTTCTGCATCAATTGAGAGGACCATATGGTTCTTCTCCCTCCTCTTATTAATGTGTTCTATCACATTGATTGATTTGCGAATGTTGAACCACCCTTGCATCCCAGTGATAAATCCCACTTGGTCGTGGGATTTTGTATTGTTTTAATGTATTGTTGGATCCTATTAGCTAGGATTTTGTTGAGGATTTTGGAATCCATATTCATCAGGGATATCGGTCTGAAATTCTCCTTTTTGATGGGGTTTTTGCCTGGTTTGGGGATTAAGGTAATGCTGGCCTCATAGAATGAGTTTGGAAGTTTTCCTTCTGTTTCTATTTTTTGAAACAGCTTCAGTAGAATAGGTATTATTTCTTCTTTGAATGTTTGGCAGAATTCCCCAGGGAATCCATCAGGCCCTGGACTCTTGTTTTTTGGGAGGTTTTTGATCACTGCTTCAATCTTGTTACTGGTTATTGGCCTACTTAGGTTGTCAATTTCTTCCTGTTTCAGTCTTGGCAGCTTATAGGTTTCCAGGAAGGCCTCCATTTCATCCAGATTGCTCAGTTTATTGGCATATAGTTGTTGATAATAATTTCTAATAATTGTTTCTATTTCCTTGGTGTTAGTCGTGATCTCTCCCTTTTCATTCATAATTTTATTAATTTGGGTCCTTTCTCTTTTCTTTTGGATAAGTCTGGCCAGTGGTTTATTGATCTTATTAATTCTTTCAAAGAACCAACTTCTAGTTTCATTGATCTGATCTACTGTGTTTCTGGTTTCTAATTCATTGATCTCTGCTTTAATTTTAATTATTTCTCTTTTAATGCATGGCTTAGGCATTGTTTGTTGCTTTTTCTCTAGTTCTTTAAGGTGTAGAGTTAGTTGGTGAATTCGGGATTTTTCTATTTTTTTGAGTGAGGCTTGGATGGCTATGTATTTCCCCCTTAGGACCGCCTTTGCAGTATCCCATAGGTTTTGGACTGATGTGTTTTCGTTCTCATTGATTTCCATGAATTGTTTAAGTTCTTCTTTGATTTCCTGGTTGACCCAAACATTCTTGAGCAGAGTGGTCTTTAGCTTCCAAGTATTTGAATTTCTGCCAAATTTTTTCTTGTGATTGAATTCCAGTTTTAAAGCATTGTGGTCTGAGAATATGCAGGGAATAATCTCAATCTTTTGGGTATCAGTTGAGACCTGATTTGTGACCCAGTATGTGGTCTATTCTGGAGAAAGTTCCATGTGCACTCGAGAAGAATGAGTATTCTGTTGTTTTAGGGTGGAATGTTCTGTAAATATCTATGAGGTCCATCTGGTCCAATGTATCATTCAAAGCTCTCGTTTCTTTGTTGATTTTCTGCTTAGATGATCTGTCCATTGCTGAGAGTGGAGTATTGAGATCTACTACAATTAACGTATTGTTATCAATATGACTCTTTATTTTGGTTAACAGTTGGCTTATGTAGATGGCTGCTCCCATGTTGGGGGCATAGATATTTACAATTGTTAGATCTTCTTGTTGGATAGACCCTTTAAGAATGATACAGTGTCCTTCTGTGTCTCTAATTACAGACTTTAGTTTAAAATCGAATTTGTCTGATATAAGAATTGCTACCCCAGCTTTCTTTTGAGGTCCGCTGGCATGGAAGATGGATCTCCATCCCTTCACTTTCAGTCTGGTTGTATCTTTAGGTTCAAAATGAGTCTCTTGTAGGCAGCATATGGATGGGTCCTGTCTTTTTATCCAATCTGCAACCCTATGCCGTTTTATGGGAGCATTTAGGCCATTCACGTTGAGAGTGATTATTGAAAGATATGAATTAATTGTCATCATGTTGCCTGTGAAGACGTTGTTTTTATAGATTGTCCCTGTAAATTTCTGTTGTATATCACTCTTGGGGTCTTTCTCCTTTTATAGAACCCCCCTTAATATTTCTCGCGGGGCCGGCTTAGTGGTCACATATTCTTTCAGTTTCTGCCGGTCGTGGAAGCTCTGCATCTCTCCATCCATTCTAAATGAAAGCCTTGCTGGATAAAGTATGCTTGGCTGCATGTTCTTCTCATTTAGTACCCTGAATATGTCTTGCCAGGCCTTTCTGGCTTGCCAGGTCTCTGTGGATAGGTCCGACGTTATTCTGATATTCCTCCCTCTGTAGGTAAGGAATCTCTTCCCCCTAACTGCCCTTAAGATGGTTTCCTTGGTTCTAAGATTTGCAAGTTTTACTATTACGTGCCAGGGTGTTGGCCTGTGTTCCTTGATCTTGGGAGGGGTCCTCTCCGCCTCTAGGACACGAATGTTTGTTTCATTCCCCAGATTAGGGAAGTTCTCAGCTACGATTTGCTCAAATACGTCTTCTAGTCCTCTCTCTCTCTCCACTCCCTCCGGGATTCCAATAATTCTGACATTGGAATGCTTCATGGTGTCTCTTATTTCTCTGATTCTATTTTCATGGATTCTGAGTTGCTTTTCCCTGGCCTCCTCTTTTCCCTTTTTATCTATTATACTGTCTTCCAGGTCGCTTATTCGCTCTTCTGCCTCAGTTACCCTAGCTGTTAGATTATCTAGATTGGATTGGATCTCATTGATAGCATTTTTAAGTTCTGCCAATTCAGCTTTCATTTCTGCCTTTAGAGACTCTATGTTGCCATTAATTGATTTCTCCATTCTAGCCATTGTCTTCACAATTGCTAGCCTGAATTCCATCTCCGACATCTTGGTTATATCTGCATCCATTTGTAAATCTGCAGCATAAGTCATAACCTCTGAGTCTTTTCTATTTTGGGGGCTCCTCCTCCTAGTCATTTCTGTTGATGGGTGTTTGAGGGAATGTATAGAGTCCAAATTATTGACCAGAACCCAAGCAAGATGCACCTGCTTTCCTGGGACCTTAGGGTTGCTGGCCTCTTGTTTTTCCAGTCTGTCTTCTGTGGGAGGGGCCTGCCGTGCTGTTACTCAGGCAACCCTGTTTGGGCGGAGTTGCCCTGGGCCCCTGTGGCGGGGGATGGGCTCAGTGGGAATCAGTCTTTGGGGCTTTTGTTCTCTGGTGCCTTTCCCTGGCGGCTTTCCGCGTATCTTCTGCGAGTCAGAGCAGAAGAGACCGTTTCCAACCCTCTGCCTCAGAGCAGAGAGATGGCAGTCTGTTCTTCAGTGAGCCCTCCAGGCCACACCATCTCCGTTTCTGTGCATGCTGCTATAAACTGCAGCGGCCTGGGTTGTGCGCCCCTCCGCAGCGCCCCCAGTCCTGCCTCCAGGTCCGGCCCGTCTCTGCCCTTTGTGCTTCTAAAACCACCAGCCGCTCCCAGGTTGCGCGTGTGACCCCGCCGCTCGGGGTTCCATCCCGGGGGCTGCAGTTCGCAGGCGCGACCCCGTCGGCCTGGTTTTCCACCCCGGGGGCTGCCCTAAAGTCCTTTCCCGATGCTACCGGTCTGTGAGTCTGTGCCCCGCCTGCAGCGCATGAGGCTGTCCCTCACCGGCGGTGTGGGATCCCCACGTCCAGGCACCCTCCCGCTGCCGTTTATCCTCCGGTATCTGCCCGCAGAATCACGGCTCCCTGCTTCCTACCTCCGAACCAAGCGCCTGCGATATTCTGTTTGTAGAGATCCAGATCTTCTTACATCTCAGGCTGGTTTCGTGGGTGCTCAGAGTGGTCTGGTAGATATCCAGCTCAATTCCGGGGACCAGTTGAAATAGGGTCCCCTACTCCTCCGCCATATTTTTTCCAAAGCCCCTGCTATTTTTATTCTTGAACAATACGAATTTTTTTTTTAAGATTTTATTTATTTGACAGAGAGATAGACAGAGCCAGAGAGCACAAGCAGAGGGAATGACAGAGGGAGAGGGAGAAGCAGGCTCTGCACTGAGCAGGGAGCCCGATGTGGGACTCAATTCCAGGACCCTGGGATCATGACCTGAGCCGAAGGCAGACGCTTAACCATCTGAGCCACCCAGCCCTGAGCAATATGAATCTGTTGAACGAATTAGTCTTTCCTGTTGTAAGCCGTCTCGTGCCCTTTTGGGAAAGAGATGCAGCACACAGGGGTTTCAGAACTATGCCAGTACTCACAGCAGGTAGTCACTGCAGCAACACAAAGAGATGGGGGGCGGGGGAAATGGGAGAATCGGTGGGATGCTGGCAAGAGCTTTGGCCCTGGGGCCAGACTGCCCCTGTGCACATCCCAGCTCTGCCCATCACTCCCGGATGGCTCTCATGCACATTTGATAACCTTTCTGAGTGTCCTCAGTTGTAAATAGGGATCATCATTGTCTCTACTTTAAAAGGTCACCCTGAGGATTAACGAGCATAGTTCCTGTAAACTACTTAGCATGGGATCTGCCACAGAATAAACCTCCAACTGTTTTGGTTTTTTTTTTTAAGATTTTATTTATTTATTTGAGAGAGAGAGAGTGCACACAAGCAGGGGGAGCACCAGGGGGAGAGGGAGAAAGCAGGCTCCCCACTGAACAGGGAGTCCGACACAGGACTCGATCCCAGGACCCGGGATCACGACCTGAGCTGAAGGCAGAGGCTTCACTGACTGAGCTACCCAGGCGCCCCCATCTCCAACTGTTTTGAAGGTATCGCACCGAACACTTGAGCCTGGGTGGCTGGACCACAAGACAAGAAGCAGGGGAAAAGGGCGCCTGGGTGGCTCAGTTGGTTAAGCGACTGCCTTTGGCTCAGGTCATGATCCTGGAGTCCCGGGATCGAGTCCCACATCGGGCTCCCTGCTCGGCGGGGAGTCTGCTTCTCCCTCTAACCCTACCCCCTCTTGCGCTCTCTCTCTCACTCTCTCTCTCTCTAATAAGTAAAT
The DNA here is from genome assembly GCF_011800145.1 of Mirounga leonina. NCBI lineage: Eukaryota > Metazoa > Chordata > Mammalia > Carnivora > Phocidae > Mirounga > Mirounga leonina. The sequence goes on along the minus strand of NW_023270447.1, from coordinate 66,394,270 downwards.
TAAAAAAATCTTAAAAAAAAAAAAAGAAGCAGGGAAAAAAGATTCAGTGTTAAGAGAATCGTGATGGTGGTGGCTGGGTGCATGCGCCTTGTTTAGAGTTTCCCCCAAGGCCTTGCCAGCCTGGGAGAGGACCAGTGGAGTCACATTGACAGTCACGACCTGTCCTTGGCTGGCTTCTATCCCCATCTGTTCACCAGGATTTCCAGAAGTCTGCAGGGCTCATCCAGTTATTTCTGGGAGCCCCCAGGGGCTTTTGCGTGGTGTTCATGAAGGATCTGACCAACTTGAGGTGCTTTGTGTCCTCGGCGGGGTTCTCTGGCCCGGGCTCCCGCTCCCTGTCCCCTGGGCGTCCTCTGTCTGTGAACTTGCCGGCGGCTGCCTCACACATTACAGCTGCGGGGGCCCTCTGTGGGGCACCTACGTCCTGGGGACAGAGAAGGCTTTTCTAAGCAAGGCACACAGTTCTGAAGCTATAAAGGAAAACACTGTCAAGTTTGACCTCATAAAAATAAAAATCTCCTGTAAGACAAATGACACCGTAAACAAAGCTAAAAGACAAGCAACAGACTGAGCTTTGAAGGGGAAAGAGGAAAATAATCTCAACTTTTCCCCACAGTGTCTTGGTATTGGAGGCAAAGGAGGAGGGATGATTTCCCTGAAGGTGGGGGCTGGTGCCGGGTCTACCCATTGGGCTGACTCCGAATTAATCTGACGATGCTTTCTCTATCAGCCAGAAATGAGATCATCCCTTCTAAGAGGACCTCATCGACAGGGGGGTCACTTTTCATGGCTTCCTGTTAAACAGAGTCCAGAGTGGGCCAGTAGCCTGACACAGCTTGCACAGAACCCCATGAATCACTTACTTGCCGGCGCATCCTGCTACAAAATCCTCCTGGTTCCAGATGAGCTTCTGAACCATCTCTATCCTCTCCCGGCCCTGATCCTAACCAGTGGATCCCCATCACTGGCACAGCATGAAGAGTGCCATCCTGTTCCCTGCTCCAGGAGGTGAGGAGGATGGGGAAGCTCTGCCGGCTCTCAGCTGGGATGCTAATGCGCAGGATAAGGGGCAGCAGCAGGTTGTGCGTGTTCATGGTATCTCGGATGGGTCTAGGTAACAGGGGCGTCCACCTCTCACCTGGCTCAGGTGCACGAACCGCCCAAGCCTGGGGCCAGTGATGGATCCAGGGGGACCTCCCCCATAACCACCCTGCCAAGTGGCTGCCGATACCCTTGGGGTTCTGTGTGCCTGGGGAGTCCTGCAGGGGGTGTCCTTGGGGGAGGCCAGATAGCTAGAAGCAGGGGTGTGACAAATGCGGAGAGGGTGCATTCCACTCAGGTGAGGACTAGAGCGCTGGGTGGGTGAGGTCTCAAAACGCAGAGGTGGGACAGGCCCGCTCACGTGCTGGGCAGCCTGGGACTGCCGTCAGATCTAAGTCTGGTAAGTTCTATGCTTTCAGACAGGTCAAAACAAGTTCAGGACTGGGAACACTCTGTCTGCTGGACTTGCTCACAGGCCACCAGGGTGATCCCCGAGGTCAGGAGGACTCCTGAAGGAGAGTTCCAGAGGTGGTGAGGATCTGCGGCTGTTCATGTGTTGCTGGGGTGGCCACGTGCATCTTCCTGCTGAGCGGTGGGCCCCCCACACCTCTGGCAGAGAGTGGGGATGGAAAGCAAGAACAGGGGGCCTGGCTGGAAGGATCAGGACTCTCCCCAAGGGCACCTCTGTGTTATCGTCAGGACTGGGTAGGCTCACCAGTGAGACACTGCCAAGGGCTGTGGGAACAATGGGGAAAGACCTGGTTGCCCCCAAATGCTGCTGTCTGACCTTTGGCCACTTGAAGATGGACAGAACTCCAGCTAGTTGGGCTGTCTTTCTGGTCCAAGATGGCAGAGGGTGTCAGGTACAAATGGGAACCCTGACCTCTCATGGAAGAAGCCTTGTGAGAGACTTACCTGGTGATCCTTCCAGGCACTGGGCCTCAGATGTGAACATGCTGACATTCCTTGTCTTTGAGAGTCAAAACCTCTTGGCTGGGATTCATCAGTTTCCTATGATGCCCAGGCTTGTCGGGCTGGGTGGGGGTCAGAAGGCACCCACAGTGGCCTCGGTGGTCTGAGCAAGGCAGCCTTCAGCATGTGGGTTCCCTCTGGAATTGACTTGAATTGGGACATTTTTGCAGGTGTTTGTGAGAAATGCCTCCCCTCCTGCAAAGCCCACGTCTGAGGCCGGCATTTCCATTACATGGCAACTGGGAAGGTGTGTTTGGGGGCTTAGACAACAGAGAATTTCTTTGCCTGTCATGTACAAGTCCAGCACTGGAGGGGCTCTGGAATGTTCATGGACTCTGGCTCCTGGCAGCTTATTTCCCCCCATCCTCAGGGTGCGCCTCTCGTCCTCATGGTCCAAGATGGCAGATCCACGTTTTAGGAAACAGTCTGGAGGACGGGATGAAGAAAGAGTACAAGGCAAGCTCCAACTTCCTTCTAAATAAGGCCCCAGGAGTGGCCACACGCCACTTCGGGGCCAGGCCATAGTGACATGCTGCAAGGGAGGATGGAACCTGCGGAACCTGGGTGCCTATATGGAGGGCATCCCGACTTGAACACGAGTGGAACCAATGGGCAGCACTTTAATTTTATTTAATAAGTTTAAGTAAGCTCTATGTGGGGCTTGAACTCACAACCCCGAGATCAAGAGTCACATGCTCTACTGACCGACCCAGCCAACCGCCCTGACAGTATTTTTGATTCATGTAATATTCATATACGGCTTGCTATGTGCCAGTCACTATTCTAGCTAAGCATTTTATAGGTATTAATTCATTTAGTCCTTGTGAGAATCGACAAGGCACCTACAAGCAGCACCCCCATTTTATAGATGAACGGGAGAGGTTCGGCAACCAACTTGACGTTGTCCAGTTAAGTGTCTGAGCCGGGAGGGGACCCCGGCAACCTAGCTTTTTTTTTTTTTTTTTAAGATTTTATTTATTTATTTGAGGCAGAGAGAATGAGAGACAGAGAGCACGAGAGGGAAGAGGGCAAAGGGAGAAGCAGACCGCCCCCCTCCGAGCAGGGAGCCCGATGCGGGACTCGATCCCGGGACTCCAGGATCATGACCTGAGCTGAAGGCAGTCGCTTAACCAACTGAGCCCCCCAGGCGCCCCCCAGGCAACCTAGCTTTTAAGTTAAGTTTGTGTGCTCAGCTCCGGAGCTCTTCTGCTAGTCGCTGCCCTGGGGTTGCTGCCATGGGATTCACCTGCTGCTGCCCTTCACTAGGCTGTGCGGTGGCTTCGCAGGGCCGCCGGCCTCAGGGGTGAGTTCAGGAATTGAGCCAGCTGGCTGCAGGTGCCCTTTGCTGCAACAACACAGACCAGCCCTGGGTGATGCTGGTCACTGCAGGAAGGGCATGAGTACCGCCCAGGAAGGATAAAGCAGCCCAGTGCTGGAAGCTGCCGGTGCTGTGGGATTTTGCCGGTGTGTATGGGACAAGTAGAGGGGGACAGGGCAGGTGCAGGGGAACCACAGAAAAAGTGACCGACGGCCCCGAGGATGAAAGTGCCCCTGCTGTAGCTCGGTGGATGGGGATCATCATGGCAGAAAATGGGCCCCCTCTAGATAGACTCTGAGGACTGTGACCCTAGTGATCTAGGGAGTGAGAGGCGACAGACCAGCGAGAGTCAGGGTTGCGATGTGGGGGCAGTGGCTTGTTGGACCGGGCGCTTAATTCTGTTCCCCTTTGAGAATTACTCACCTAGGGTGAGCGGGAGGACCAGAGCCCTTGGGTCTTTCCACAGAGCCGACAGCCTGGGGGTGTGAGGAAAGACGGGGGCATCAAGCAAGGAGTTAACAAGGATCCAGGCTCCTCCCCAGGTCCTCTGGGTAGGACAACCACACGACGAGGTCTTCTTTTTCAGGGGACAGTGCCTGTCTTGGGAGACTCAGCTGAGAACAGGAATTCTGGTATCCAGCCTGCACAACCAGCCATGTCCCTCTCTTCCAGGGTCAATGTTCTTTGCAAGGCTCTGAGGTTATAGCTTTTGCAGATGGTCTAACAGGGTGGGAGCATTTTTTCTTCTTTTCTGAAGCCCTTGCTTCTGCCCTGGCTGGGGAGGCTGAATCAGTGGGAAGAAATGAAAAGACATCACTTTTCTGCGGAGGCCCAGGTCCCTTTGTGTTTCCAAGTGTTGGGTCCCCCTCTGTCCTCAGGGAGTGAGTGTGTGCGTGTGAGTGCATGGCATGTTGGGAGGGCTGGGGCGGTGGGTTTCTGCCGGTCCTTAAGCTCCGTCCGTCAGATGCTACTGTGGGAGAAAAGCAGGGGAGCCAGGGTGTGGTGTGCAGCACCCCTACTGAGGGAAGGGCCAACCAGGAAAATGAAACCATTCAGAGTATTTAAGCAGAGGGAATTTAGTGCAGGGTATTGGCTACATGGCTTATAGAAGGGGCGAGAAGCCAACAAGGAGGCCGTGAGGCGGACCCGACACTGTTAACAGCTGGGAGCCATTACCACTCCTAGGATGGAGACACAAGGCAAGAAGCAGGGTTCCTGAAACTCAGGGGCTGGGTCAGGTCGCCCCACGGAGGGCCTGTAAGGCCCGAGCTGGAGCCCTGGATGGAGACACAGCTATTGTCAGAGATGCTACCCAAGGAGGGAGGACGGCAATGCCCTGGCTTCTCCCTTCGTCCTGCCCTCCAGTCTCCCATGAATGTCTCCTATAGTCCCAGGGGCCTGGGACACCCGGCCTGCAGGGACCAGCACCCGGGTACTAGGCGCAAGGAAGGGTTCTGAGGGCAGACACATCTGGGACTGACACAGGGAGAAACTGGAGGAGAAGCTGGTGGGGAGAGAAGGGGGGAGGGCTGGGCTCCTGGGCTGGGAGCCCGGCCTGACTCCTGATAGTTGTGTGGGAGCAGGCCGTTGCTCTGGGGCTGCCGGGGCATCCTGCCGATGCCTGGGAGCTGAGAACACCCCAGCACTTTGCTGGGGTGCCTTGCTGGGGTGCTCTGCTCCTGGGTGAGGGGACAATCAGTCTGCTGGCCCCGCGTCCTCCAGGTGGGCCTGGGAGAAGTGGCAGAGGAGCTCCTGGAGCTGTCCTTTGTGGTTGGAGAGGGGCACATGGGTTGGAAGGTACGGCTCACTGGAGTGGTGTGGAGGGAGACGGGGCACCTGCAGAGGCCGCTGTAGGTGGCTCAGGCCGCGGGAGTAAGAGAACAGCATGGGTTTGCAGGATTTCCAGGAGGGAGAATCAAGAGGATTTGAACACTCTTTGGATGTGATCGGGGCACATGACACGGGACACATTTTCCCTCCAGTCGGAGGAGGATGCCAAGATGGTCCTGGCTGCTGAAGTGTGATGCTGGTAGCCATGCCCTGGGGGGCCTTTCTGAGGGCAGGTCCCCATGTAACAAACGTGCATATCCTGGTTCAGAGGAGGCTCCTGGGGAGAGACAAAAAAATGAGCAGGCCCTACGGGAGGTCAAGTGGGGCTATGGAGACTGCCTACTTCCCCCTTCCAGGAGGCCACAACCCTGGGGTCAGGGGGCTGCTGGGACAGCCTAGGAGCCCCACACTGGGTGGGTGTGGGGAGTCTCTGGAGCTCAGGGACCCAAGTCTGATCAGGGCAAGACCTCCCACTCAAGTCCAAGCCTGGGGACAAAGGCCTCAGCTGGCCACAGGCCTGTCCCTCAGACTGGTCCTGGAAGCTCTGCAGGGTCCTGGGACACCCTGACCTGTGCTCATCAGCCACAGAGACCGAGCCCGCTGGTCTGTAGGCTGTGAGCTTTTCTTCCCCGGATGAGGATATGTGGTCAGTCCTTTCTGCCCCTGCTCAATCCCTGGTCTGGACGTCAGTGTCCCTTCTTCCTGCCCAGGCTCTGAGCTCACCCCTGGGCTTGCCTGCCATTCCTGGGAAAGAGGAATTACCAGCAGTCTCAGAACAGCATGGCTTCCTCCTGGACATGAGAAAGCAGAAATCAGAGGTGGCACTGTTGGGCTGTAAATCCTGGGCTCAGGTCAAAGACCTGTGTCCTCTTTGTCCCATTTCACAGATGGGGAAACAGAGAGACCCAGAGAGACCCACAACAGTCTCTGCTTTCAGCCCCTTCACCCCAACCAGACTGTGGCTCCCCTGGGACGGGAACTGGATCCTCTTTCCTCCGAGACCCCCAGTCCACAGCAAAGTCTTACAGACTTGAATTGAAGAAGATGTTCCTTTCACTGTGATGGGCCCAGACCCTGGAGCCTGGAGGGAAATGTGCCATTTAAATGATGGAGTTGCTGTTGCCGTCACCCCCAACTTGGAGAACTGTGACCTGGCCACCACCTTCTCCTGGCCCTGCCCAGGGGATCTGGGTAGGCTCTGAAGCAGAGAGAAGGAGCCTGGGACCCACTCTGGTGGCTTCCTGGGGGAGGCTCCCAAAGCTGGTCCTCCTGAAAGCCCAGAACCTGGCTTCCTTCTCTCGCAGGCTGCTGGTATCTTTTCCCCAATGGCCAGCAGGTGGTGCTGTGTCCCTAGCTTTGTGCATCCTCAGGTCTGGCTCTGCAGTTGGACTCTGCCGTGTTGGAGGCTGGGCTGCAGCCTTGGGGGGACTCTGAATCCTGCCAAGGCCCCTTTGTGGCTCTCTTCCTGCCTCTGCTGGTGGTTTCTGGGGGGACAGGATGTCTCCCGGGGCTGGCAGAGCCAACACGAGCTCATGGCATGCTCCTCATCCCAGCTCCTTGCTATCCTGAGTGGTTTCTCGGCTGCCCAGGTGGCCTGTTCTCGGTGACCTGGGTGTTTCAGTCCCCGCCGATAGCGATGTGCCTGCGTACTGCAGTGCACACATCCGTTCAGGTACTCATCACACAACTGTGTGAAGTCGGTACCCATTGTCCGGATGAGAACACCCAAGGTCAGGGTACTCAGCTAAGATGTGGCACAGCCAGACCTGCAGGATACTAGACTGTAGCCGTGTCCTGGAGAAATTACTGCTTTTAGGCAAACGGCCCCAAATCTGGGACCCTCCTTTCCTCCTCCCCCACCTCAACCCTGGGGTACTTTGACCATCCACACAAGACCCTGGGCTGAGCCAGAAGGGACAGCTCGAAGGAGCCGCCTGGGCCTGCCTGGGCGGGGTGGTGTCTTACCCAGACTTCACACGTGCAGTCAGAGCAGGGGGTGGGGGGCAGGACGAGGGAGTGACAGTGGGCACCAGGGCGGAAAGGGTGCCCGTCCTAGCCGCTGCTCTCCCACTCTGCTGCGGCTTCTTCACCCTGCTTCTCCCTTGCGCATCCCTCTCCCTCTTCCTGACCTCGTTTCCAGTTCCCGGCTATCTGGATGCCTCTCCCTCCCCAACTCTCTGTCCCCAGTTCTCTCTTTTACTCTGTCTCTGCTGCTCTGTCAGCTCGTCTTTCTTTTTGTGTCTCTGTCTCTCTCCAACAGAATCGGAGTTAAGTGACAAAAGAAAAATGATCCCCTCCTGCCAGGGTTATTAAAATCATGTTCTACAATTGAGCCGCCAGAAGAGCCCCAGTTAATGACGGATGATGAGGCCACAGCTTCCCCACAGCTGGGACTGAGGCGATAGGCTCTGCGGCAGGATTACCACCAATTACTCTGGGCAGAGAGTGAGCAGCCCCTCTCCTTGCCTTCCAGATCTCCGCCCTCCTGCTCTGGGCAGATAAAGCCTCACTCCTGGCGGGGAGGCTCGTGCTGGGGCATGGGAGAGGAGGACACAGATCCCTGGGAGCCAGGCAGCCCTCCAATTTGCAGGGATTATCTCAGTTTACCCAAGGCTTCCCCATCTCTCAACGGCCTTGGGGGCAGGCAAGGCAGGATTCGGAGCCCTACGGAGATCAGCGGCTCAGAGAAGTTAGGTAACTTGTCCAAGGTCACAGCCAGGAAGTGGCAGGGCTGGTACTTGAACTCCAAACTCCAATGTCTTTTTTATTTCTTAGTCAGTGAAAGGAGCATTGGAAAAGAAAGGCTTTGTTTGATAGAAAATGATAGACCTCGGTCAACCAGGTTTTGATCTAATTGGGACTGCAATAAGAGTAAGGAAGTATGGGGCGCCTGGATGGCTCAGTTGGGTAAGTGCCTGACTCTTGATTTTTGGCTCAGGTCATGATCTCAGGGTGGTGAGATCAAGCCCCGCGTTGGGCTCTGTGCTCAGTAAGGAGTCTGCTTGAGATTCTCTCCTCCCTTTGCCCCTCCCCCCAAGCTGTCTCTCTCTCTCAAATAAATAAATAAATAAATAAATAAATAAATAAATAAATAAAAAATGAAATCTTAAAAAAGAAGAGAGTAAGCAAGTACATTGCAGCGAAGTGGATTTGAGTTAGACGCTGGGAAGGACTTCCCAAAGGAGTAAGCACTAACATAGATGAACGAGAGTCTGTGATTTTGCCTTCTCTGGTCGTCTTTCAGAACAAGAGGAACCATCTTGCTAGTCTTTCTAAGCTAGACAGGGTTCTGGAGCTACAGAAATCCAACCAATCCAATTGAGGGTCTAGGGATGGGCTATGACAGAGTCAGGGAGACTTGACAGGGTAAATTGCAGAAGAGATAAGGAGGCCCATTTGTTAGACCTAGGCTCAAGGCCCAGAGCCCTGGGAGTGAGGGTGGGGGATGCCGGGGCCCTCAGGATCCAGACGCTGCCTGTGTGGGTGGGGGTCACATCTCAGAAGCCCTCTCCTGGGCAGCTCATTCAAGTTTCCCATCCTCTCTTTGGGTAGACCACTGAGGAATCATCATCCTGATTTTGCAGATGAGGAAAATGAGTCTCCCAGAGGGGAGTGGGTTAGGTAAGGTCAGATTATGAGGTAAGACCTTGATGTCCCAGCTCCATACTCTGGTTCTTTCCATGCCACCAGGCTGGGAGGAGGCCAGTGGGGGCTGCAGCGTCCCAGAGGGCTGTGACCCACCTCCTGACCGATCCCACATCCCGCACTGGCCTGACCACTTGCTCCCCAGTGGTCCCCCCCCAGGGGTTGGGGGGCTGGTTCCAGCACCGCATTCTGTGCAGAATGAATGACTATCTCTTTCCCATCTGGATTCTATTATTTTTCAGTTTATCCTGGTCAAAAAGCACAAGATGAACGTCTAGAGGAAAAAAAATATAATCTTTGAGAAAATTGAAAATATATATCATTGTTTGGGGCTGGGGGGTTGGGGGCCCCACGGGCTGGTTCTCCCTGACTGACTGCTGGGGGCCTGGCTCAGCCCATGGCTGCACACGTGGCTTCTCTGCCCCACCCCCCCGGGATCCACAGGGCACCTCTTTCCCACCCTTGAGGCTCTATTCAGGACCTGGTCTCTGGGGTGTATGTGGTGGGGGCTGGGAGGGAAGAGAAGTGGAGCCACAGGCCCTCAATTTCCTTCCCTGGGAACATGGGCCTGTTCTGGATATTTTTGTGACCTCCAGATTGTTCCATGGAGGAAAGAAACCCGCCTTAGCACCATTAGCTAAGGTATATTGAACCTTTATTATGGACCAGGCATCTTCGAACCTTCTGTGTATTCTAGGTACTGTTCATCTTTTGGGTGTGAGGACCCCTCTATGCTGGTATCACTGTCTCCTTTTATAGATGAGGAAACAGACACGGACAGCTTAAGGAACGTGTCCAAGTTCACATAGCGAGGCAATGGCAGAACCATCCAAATCCAAGTAGTTGAACTCCAGAGTTCACTGCGCAACCACTAAGCCGTGAAGCCTCCTTTCTTGGAAGGAGACGGGGAGGAGGAGGAGAGGATGTGCACCTAAGTGAGTATGTGAGTGGTTATAGTGTTTGTCCCAGAGTAGAAGGGTGTAGACTACGTAGCTCTGTGTCCTTATGTCCTTCCTAGTGTCCTTGACTGTATGCAACTATATTTGTTCATCCATCCATCGGTCTACCATCCTCCTACCTACTCACATCCATCTCTCGCTCTCTCTCCCTATCACCTACCATCCATTATCTATTTACCCATTACTAACCCATCCATCCACTTATTATCTATTTATCTTTTCCGTCCATTCATTCCTCATTCATCCATCCATTTATCTATGTATCTATCATCTGTTTTTAACTCTGGGCTCACATGTATGTGGGGACACCACCAAGTATGTCTGTGCATACGCATGCATACGTCTGAGTGCATGTGATAGGTGTCGGTATATATCCGCTGTCCAGACAGGTGGCCCCCTCCACCCCCTCACTGGAGACGCTTCCCCCACAGCTGGAGAGTGAGTGACCTGAGGGAGGGGAGAGAGGCCCAGCCTCAGCGGGCCTGCCCTGGGCCTTGGCTCCCCTCCGAACCCCAGTGGAGAGTTAATTAAATCCTTTCCCCAACAAGCGTGATCATTAGTGCTGATGGCCGGCTGCAGCTCGCCGGGCAGCTGAAGAGGTCCTGCCGGGGGTGGGGGTGGGGGTGGGGGTGGGAGGGTGGTGTTTGTGTGCGTGGGTGCCCGCGCGCTAGGGACGCACCATCTCTGAGCCTTGCCGGGAGCACCTACATGACCCTGTGCGAGAGGAACAGTGACGTGAAGAGGGCCCCGCGGGGCTGTGTCATGCGACGGCCCCCGTCCGGCGCTCCAGGTTTGGGTGTCCGCGGCGTGTGCATGACCGGGTGCTCCGGGGCGTGCTCTGGGCGTCTCCAGGTGTCCCCGGACGTGCGTACCGGTGAGTGTGCACCTCTGTGCGTGTGTCACAAAGAGCCGGGAGCAGCAGGGCAGCCGCCTTCCGGGGCCTGACTGACACCCCTTGCAAATAAATGTGACAATGAAATATCGTCCTGGAATTGCTTTGGATGCTCCGTCAAGCAGGCGACGCGGAATAGGTGAAGTTGTAAAACGTTCCCTGGGGAGCCGCGGCGGCTGAGTGACAGCCTGTTCCCGGCTCCGCCTCTCTGCCTGGCGCTGCCGGGACCCTCGTGCGCCCCCACCCCCACCCCTGCTGCGGGGGACAGTCCGTCTGGCAAGACTTCTTTGCTTGACCTTGGTCTCCCCACTCCTCAGCATGTAGAACCCCAGCATCAGGCCGTGTCCAGTCTCCCCCCTCCTCCCTGAGGCCATGGCCATGTCTCCTCCTGAGACTGGCGATCTGGGGCTGGGGTCGTGTCTTCCCCTCCCAGACTGGATGTCTTGAGGGCACGGCCATGGCACCGCCTCTCCGACTGGGCTCCCCGAGGACACAGCCAGATCCGCCCCCCCCGCCCCCCTGTCAGGCTCTGCCTCCCTCTCCGACTGGGGCTTCCTTGAGAGTGGAGAGGTTTGCTCTGAGATTGAGAGACCCCCCTGAAGAGGGTGTCAGGTGTCCCCAGGCACCCCCAGCTACCCCCCCAGCTTGCACCTTGTGAATGCATATCTGGGAGTGTGCACATTTGGAGGCCGAAGAGCAAAGTTTGTATGAGCCTTGGCTTTGGAGACCCGGGTTCGGATCCCACATCTGCTGACTTCTAGCTGTGACCTCCGAGGCCGCCCCTGCCGGCCCAGCGCTCCGGGATAGAGTGGAGGGAGGAGGAGCTTCCGCAGAGCCACCGTGCTGCTTGGGGCTCTGGCTGCAGGGCTGAGTGGGATGCCTTTCTCCACAAAGATGCTTTCGCTCAGTAGGCCACGTGGGTCCTCCCAGGCAGCCCCTGGTTCTAGCCTGGTAGCCCAGAGCGCGCCTCGTGAAAGCCACCCCTGAAGAGCGGCATGGGCGACAGTGTGTGGAGGGCGTGCAGCAGACAAGTGAGACAGGGCCCTGAAGCACTTGCTCAGTGCTCGGCCTGTGGGGACCGCCCCTGGGGCGAAGGCTTCTGGTCTGCTCTCGGTGGGCAATGAGCGTCAGAGTCCTCTCTGGGCCTGAAGGCCGCATGGGGGACACTTTGGTGTCTTTGTTTCGCCTTTTTAGTTGTGGGAGTGGCCATCTGTCCTGAGAGCCAGAGGGTGTATGTGTGTGTGTGAGAGAGAGAGACAGAGAGAGAAGAGAGAGAGAGAGAAGGGAGGGGGAGAGAGAGAGAGTGAGGAGAGAGGCAGGGAGAGAGACGGAGAGAGGAAGGGGGGGAGAAGAGGAGGAGGAGGAGGAGGAGAAACACAGGAGAGAGAGAGACTGGGAGAGAGGGAGGGAGGGAGGGGGTAGAGAGAGAGAGGAGGAGGAGGAGAGACACAGGAGAGAGAGACTGGGAGAGAGGGAGGGAGGGATAGAGAGAGGAGAGAGAGACCGGGAGAGAGGAAGAGAGGGAGGGAGAGAGCGATAGAGAGAGAGAGAGAGAGAGGAGAAGCTCTGGCAAAGAAGACAGGGTGGAGTAGGGAGGGGGCATGATTAGGAGCCTGGTCCTTTTCCCTCAAGCTGGGCCCTCTCAGTCTTCTGACAGGAACATCCCTGGGGTTTCCACTGCCCTTTCTGGGACCGTTCCTGCATCTCTCTGTGCACAAGGGATTCCAGGCCGTGTGTCCAGACTGTCCACAGGGGCACGCTCTTGCCATCTGCCCTGCCTCTCCCACTGCAGCCCATCCCTGCTCCTATGCAGGCCATAGCCTGTCACACTGGGCAGTGGCATGTCCCCTGTTCAGAGCCTACAACACCACGAACCTCACGAGGACCTGGACCATGGCTTCTTCACAGCGACGTCATCAGCTCCTGGCACATAAGAGCTGCTTCATAAACAGTGGTCTCATAACTGTGTTTTCATATCGGGATCCATCCTTCCAAAGCCTGGCTTCTAGCATTGTGCATGGCATGACAAAAATTAAGACCAAGATTGCTTGGCTGGCAGAATGTTCTGGAAGTCTCATCGATAGGGAGTGTATTCCACGGGATGAGGGTCGGCAAAGTCTTGGGTCCAGCTTGACTCCGAGAGGAAGATTTCCTCTTGGCCTTTATAAGCCCTAAAGGGACAATAACGTCCATATCTCCTTCTACCAATTTCATCTCCATTTTCATGCGACACCTGGGCCTTGGCAGGGGAGGGAATTTGTAGCTGTGACTTTTGCTCTTTGTCTTGGAGGCGTTTCGCTCCGCCTTTAATCTTCCAAATAGGCCATCAGCCAAACTTGAAAATTCTGGGATTCTAGACTGCAGACCAGACAATTGGGAATGGACATTTCCACCTTTCCCACCTGAACACTTGTTTATCATCAGACCTGGTTTGGACGCCTCTGAGTTTAACAGAGGTGTGCGTTCTGGCCAACTTCTTCAGGAAGAAAAAGAACAAAGGGAAAAGCCATTATGCTGAGATGTAGGATCGCTTGAAAGCACTCTGGCTTTCCCTGGGAAGGGAATGGGGGAGGGAGCCAAGTTTCAAAATGTCTGCCCACGCCTGGGTCGCTGCTAATTTCATTTTAATATTAGACCATGGTCTGATGAATAATTATACACCCCACAGAGCGAAAGAAAGATGGAAAGAAGGTGTGTACAGGGAGGCAAAGAGCAGGTGGGTCAGAAGCGAGGGTTTGGCTCTTCTGCTTAATAGCGGGGTGACCGCGCAGAACTTACTTAGCGACTCTGTGCCTCAGTTTCCTCGCCTGTAAGACAAGAATGGCACTTACTTTACAGGGCATTTGTAAGTATGAAATGAGATTATGCATATAAGGTGCTAAGTCTCGAGACTTCAATATATGAATTTTGGGCGGTGGGGCACAACTCAGCCTGTAACATTGGGAGAGAATAATTCTCCAGCACAGTTTTCTCTGTCCAGAACACCTTGACCTGGCCCCGCTCCAGTGTCCTCATCTGTAGAATGGGGATAAATGGTACCTATCTTACAGTTGTTCTGAAAATTAAATCAGATAATCTCTGGAAGTGCTTAGGGTGGTGCCTGGCACACAGTCTGTGCTCCATAAACATTAGCCATTTTTATGACCATTTATGATTCTATATTATTAACAGGTTCACATTTGCTGCGTTACGGGTGATGCTGAACCTCTAATGATGGTCAGTCCGGGCAGCTGGGATGGTGAGCGAGGTGCGAACCTCTGACGTGGCCTTCCTGCTCAGCACCCATGGGCTTAGAAAACTCTACCCCTGAGATCCGACCTTGAACCCCAGAGCTCCCTTGCTGAGCAGGAATTCTCTCTGTAATCCCGTGACAAGCACAGCAGGTTGTTTTTTGTTTTGTTTTTTTCATACCTCCAGGGATGGGGAGCTCATTTCCTCCCAGGACACCCTTAATAGAAAGTTCTTTCTGACTGCTACCCTGAGCAGTGGCATGTCCTTCTTGCCCATGCTTCCTCCTTCTGCTGTCTGTGGCCACCCAGCAAGCCTGGTCCCATTTCTAAATGGTTTCCCTGGAGCCTCAAGCCTCCAGTATTTCTTTTGTCACATGAGTTGTGGCTCAGCCAGGCCCTCAGTGTAGACAAGTGAGGCAGACTTTTTTTTTTTTTTTTAAAGATTTTATTTATTTATTTGACAGAGAGATAGCGAGAGCAGGAACACAAGCAGGGGGAGTGGGAGAGGGAGAAGCAGGCTTCCTGCCGAGCGGGGAGCCCGATGTGGGGCTTGATCCCAGGACTCTGGGATCACGACCTGAGCCGAAGGCAGACGCTTAACGACTGAGCCACCCAGGCGCCCCGTGAGGCAGACTTTTAAAGAAAATGTTAACAGCGCTCTTACTTTTCTTGATTTAAAAGCGTCGTACATGGTCATTAAGAAAACTCAGACAATACAGGGAAATACGAAGAAGAAAGTAAAACCACCCATCACCCCAGCAACTAGAGATAAGCAGTGTTAACATTCTTTAATTTAATTTTTGAATAGGCAATACATTCACAGGGTTCAAAATTAAAAATCATAAAAGGGTATTATTCAGGGGAAAATTTCCCTCCCACACCCCTGTCTTGTAGCCTTAGTTCTCTCCACAGACTAAAAAAGTTATTAATTTCTTATGGATATTTCCAGAGATATATTAAGATATATAAGGCTATTTTAAGATCTTTTAAGATACTGTAAGGCAATTTGAAAGGATTTTAAAGGGTATTTTTAAGCCATGGGAGGACACACACACACACACACACAATCATACACACACGTTTTCCTTCCCACACCCCATTTTTATTCGCGGCTTTGTCTGCTAAGCAGCAGATGTAGGTGGAACTCTTTTCCTGTTGGTTTTCAAAGAGCAGATTTTTCCCCTTTTCCTGTTACACGTTGTCTTCTTGGCCTGAATGCGCTGTTTTGGACTCGCGGGGTCAGTTTTCATTCCTCCGCCAGCCCTTCCGGCTTTCTGACGTCTTGTCATTTTCAGATGTATTTGCAATGACTCTCTCCAGTGCCGTGGCCCCTGCACCATTTAATCAGCTCTCAGCACATCTTCAGTCAACACATGACTATCTTACCCAGCCCACATTTGACAGAGATCGACGAGGCTCCCTCGGGAGAGCATTGGATGTGTTTCTGAAGTATCCTTAGTGCTCTTCCCACGCATCATTCCAGAATCACGATTCCTCGTGGAGGTTAGCAGGTGGAACTTTTTCAAGGGAACCATTGTTGGCTCCTGGGGACTTCCCTTTTCTTCCTGAAAAGTTAACAAATGACCATGAGGGTTGAGCGAGTTCCACCTGCCATGCAAGGTTACTTCACACACCTGAGGTCATTTCTTCCCCCAAAGAACCTTCTAAGGAACGTACCCATACCAGCCCTATTTCAAGGTTAGGAAACAGGCTCAGAGAGGTGAAGTCACTTGCCTGAGGCCACACAGCTTGTAGGAGGCAGAGCCACACCTGGAGCCCACCCCCTGGCTCCCACCAGAGCCCACACCCTCTTGGCCACCCCCCCTCCCGCCCCACGGTCTGAGTTAACTCTCTTATCTGTCAGCTGAAAAATGTGCTGCAGAGTTTTGCAGGGATCCGCGCCAAGTTTCTGTCCCTGCACTGCCATCATCCTGTTGGACCCACTGGGCTCAGGGGTCCAGGCTTCTTCATGGGGTCTCCTCTTCATGGGGCTGCAGAGAGGGCTTCGCTCAGTGGCTGACCCATGCTCTGCCTTTGCGGATTTCCTCCATGTGGTTTTGTGGAAAGGGTTTTAATCACAGGGGTTGCAGTAGCAGGCGGGAGCCGGCCCTCCCACAGTCCCCCGGAAGGGCCTGGGCACAGTGCAGGAAGGGTAATGATCAAGACCACCTGAATGTCAGCCAGGTTCCACTCCTTACTACGGTGTGAACTTGGACGAGTTACTCAACCTGTCTGGACCTCAGTTTCCCCATCCTGGGGGAGCAACTGAGAGGATGTGTGGAAAATGCTCAGGGTCAAGGAGGTGGTGAGTAAATTCCCCATCATTATTGTGGTCAACCCAACCTTATTTGTCGAACTTCAGTTACCTAGGCCCCCCTTTTACTCCTGTTTCCTCAGTCCTTCTCCAGTGGTGCAGTTCAGGTCCTAGCTGGGTGGGCCGGGGCTATAGAGGAGAATAATCTTGGTCCCACCCTTGAGACTTCCCGTGTGTGGATGGGGCAGCTGGGCCTGAGGAAGGGAACCTGGGACTGGCTCTGTCTGTCCTGTCCCCTACTCTGCCCGTCCCTTCCCCATCAGCTTCTGAGGCCCACTCCCTGGTCCCTTCTGAGGGAGGGCCATTCCAGACACCCCCTCCCTCACCCCGTGACTGCTCAGTCTTCCTGGTCCTTGGGTTTCTCTAAGGGAGATACTGGCCTTGTGCCCTGTCCCCCTTCCTCGATCAGGGGCTCTCCTGGGAAGGGACCATGTGTCCTCAGACTGGACGTACCATGGCCTTGGCTTTGTCTCCCCCTTCAGACTGGGGCCTCCAATGATGGGTGTGTCTTTCCACCGAGGTCCCCCAGACTGCCCCCCTCTGACTGCTGTCTTGTCCCTCTCAGAATGGGGGTATCCAAAGAGGGAGGCTGTGTTTCCCCAGGCCAGGTCCTCTTAGGGATATGAGTTAGGTCCCCCCCGCCCCCGGCCCAGGAAGTTCCTTGGGGGTAAGAAATCTATTTCTCCTCTCATACTTGGAGACACTCAAAGATAGAGGCTATATCTCCCCCCTCAGTCTGGGGCACTCTGGGAACAAGGGTTGTGACTTCCTGCTCAGACTGGGGCTCCCCTGGGGTCAAGTTGTATCTCCTGTCTCACACTTGGGCTTTTCTGGGACAGGCCTGTTTCCTCCCTCAGACTGGGGTTCTCAGGCTGGGCCTTTGTAGCCACCCCTCCCCCTGCCCCCATGCCCTGGCCAGGAGTTCAGTGCCAGGCAAGTAATTGAATTCCTGTATGTTAACAAGTCAATCATGGAGTCTTAATGAGTCTTGAGTAATCTCAGACATGCGTGTTAATTAAATAGCTGTCCTGGTTCTAATCCGCTGAAAGTTAATCACTGGGGAATTAGGAGGTGTCAGCTGGGGAACTTCATTAAGTAAGGGTGAGATCTAGCCAGGGGAGGGAGGGAGCCAGGGATGGAGTTGGGTGTGGGGGGGTGACCTGTCCTGAGGGGCCCATCAGAGAGTAGGGGTGGGGGTATGTGGCTGGAGGGATCCCAACCACCTCTGGGCAGCAGGGTCAGGAGCATCCCCACCCTCAGTCTTTGCCAGCGCCTTATACCTGGGCAGGACCCCTCAGCCCCCAGCCTAGCCCCTGCCCTGCCTCAGTCTCCAGTCCAGGAAAATTCAGGAAGAGGCACAACATACAGAAATCTCCAGGCACACAGTAGGGTTAGCATGGGTATGCTCTGCAAATACAGGTTCTCCTGCTCTTTCTGGGGTTTGCCCACTCCCCCCACCCTCCTCTGCACCTGGGAGGCAGAACCTCTAGGAAGGGATCACCTCTGGAAGCCAGAGGGCACAGGCGGACATATCTTTGGAGGCTACAAATGCAACCCACTGCACTGGGTATCGTGGTGTACTGGGACGTCTGTAGGGCCTGTGCTGGTGGCCCCAAATGGGACACGGGGATTGTAGCCAACAGATTCTCAGCCCACTGCCAACCTGCACTGTGGTTCATGGCATCTTTTCTCTCTCCCCTGGAGACTGAGTCAGGGTGCCTTCTCTGGCTATCTCCACGCCGTGGCCGCGTGCACTGACCTAAGCATGGGGCACAATTAGACAGTCACTAAAGGTGGCTCTCCCCAGCAGCGTGAGGTTTTGTGGGGAGAGCTCTCTGCAGTCCATATACCTGGAGACTGTAGCCTTCCCTGATGGCTGGGATGTTCCCACATAGCAAATGCGGGATGCGGGATAAGATATAATCACGACCGCTCTGAGTCCTCACAGTCCAGCTCTTTGAGATCTGCCCCGGAGCTCAGCAGGATTAACCTCTCTCTCTTCTGGCTCTCACGGGGCCCTGGGTGAGCATCTATGACTGCGCATTTTGTTCCCTGCTCTTCTCCAGTCAACTCCGAAGTCCTACCCCCGGCCCTGAGCTGGGAGGTGACAGCTGGCTCGCTTCATTTGGGAATTTTTTGCTGAGTTCTGGTATCTAGATGTTGGGAGGGACCCTTCTTTACTCCCAGCCAGATGGCAGAAGCAGCTATTTCACTGGACGAGCTCACTGTCTCGAAAGCTTCTAAAGCTGAGCCTGTTCTGTAGGGTTTCCCCCACTGGGTCTGGTCTACAGCCTTGACTGTATCCTTGTTTGGATTTGGTTTGTCCTGGTTGGCGGCCTCCAGGGCCATCAGCCCTGTCTCTGGGTCCCTATCACACCCCGAGGTCTCCTCTCCTGAAACCCCCACATACTCCGGGTCGGTGTAAGGTCTGGGTCTGTGCAAGGTGGCAGATGTGCACGGGGCTTAGCGATGCTGATGGAGCTGAGGACTGTGAGCCCCTGGCCCATAGTTTCTTGTGGCTCCCATCTCCCTTCTCCCTGGCCACGTTTATTCTGCCCTGTCTCCCTGCCCGTAGATCAGTGATAGGACGTCTGCAAGCCAAGCTTCTATGCTGCTGACTATGGAGAACGGACACACCAGCCCATAGCACAGGCCGCCTTCCTGGGCCTGGTGGGGTGCCACAGCGCCTTTGTCTCCTCCTCCTTGTTCATGCCCCTCCTTCAGCAGGTGAGTCCCTTTCTGGTGCATCCTGCTGGGTGACCAGCTCAGCCCAGAGCGGCTCCCCAGTGAACTGACCTGCTGACCGAGGGATGGGAGATTCAGTTCTTTAATTTTTTAGAAGAAATCTGCCTTTCTTTTTTTTTCTTTTTTCAAGATTTTATTTATTTATTTGACAGAGAGACAGCAAGAGAGGGAATACAAGCAGGGGGAGTGGAAGAGGGAGAAGTCGGCTCCCCACCAAGCAGGGAGCCCGACGTGGGACTCGATCTCAGGACCCTGGGATCATGACTTGAGCCGAAGGCAGACGCTTAACGACTGAGCCACCCAGGCACCCCAGAAATCTGCTTTTCAAGAGGCAGTCTAGGGCAATGATAAAAGCCCAAACTCCCACTAGATGTCCTGAGTTTGAATCCTTGCTCTGTCTCTCTCCAGCTATGTGATTTCAGGCAAGTCAACCTCTCTGTTCCTCTGTTTCCGCCTCTGTGTCACCAGGAGAATAACAACACCTACTTGGTAGGACTGGTGGTTTGAATGGTGCCTGGCAGGTAATCTCTCGATAAACATCAGTTACTATTCCTGACGGCCAAGGCACAGGTCTGACTACGTTCAGAACTGTCTCCTTTCCACCGGTTTTCCTTCCTCTTCTCTTCTTCATGCAAACAGATAGGAACGATGCTCTGTACCTTCTCTCTGTGGCCACCTGGCTGTCCTGGGGCGAAGGGAACCAGGTCCCTCTCCCTGCAGGCTTGAAGACTCCTGATAGGCAGTGGGCTGTGGAGGGCTAAGTGACGTGCCCAGGGCAGGCAGAGCACAGAAGCTGGCACCCAAGGGCCACGGAGGTGAGGAATCTGAAGGTGACTCTGGACTGCACAGTTTACAGAAAGCTCCATGTGGTGAGTAGATTTTGAGCCTGGCTTGCTTCTTGTTCACTTGCCCCAACCATACGGGCCTTTTTGCTGGTATCCCCGTGCCTCAGGGCCTTTGCACATACTTATCCTACTGTCTGAACTTCTGTCCCTTGATAACCACATGGCTCTCTCTTTTACTTCACTTAGATCTCTACTCAAATGTCACTTTACAGAGGAATCTACTCTGGCTAAAACAGCATTTCCCATCACTGCCTCCCCACCTCTCCCTGCTTAGTTTTCCTTCATAGCACTTACTACCGCCTGAAAAGCTGTGTTATTTGTTGTTGGTTTATTTGTTGCTTGTCCCCTTAAGATAATATAAACTCCTTGAGGGAAGGGGCTTTGTTTTGTTCACCTCTGCCTCCCAGTGTCTATAAGGGTGTCTGTTGCATGGTTGTTAAGTGAGGGAATGAACATTGACTTATTTAAGCTTCATAATATCCCTTGGAAATAGCTACTCTTAATTATCCCCATGTAGAGATAGGGAAACAGAGGCACAGAGATGATAAGTAACTTGCTCAAGGTCACAGAAATGGTAAGTGGCTTAGCTGGTTCACAAACCCAGGTAGTCTCGCTCCAGAGAGTCTCACCACCCTTGTCCCTGGATTTCCTGTTTGCACCTGACCCACGGGGGTGGGCTGACCTCCTGCAGCGGTCTGCTGACAAGTCAGGGGCTGGCTGAGTCGGCTCCAAAGAGCAGAATTTCTCATGAACACGGCTTCTGTGCCTCCCATAGATTTTGCAGGAAGAATAGACTTGGTCCCAGCTTTCCTGGGGTCCACATGGCTCTGGATGAGGAGCACAGAATAAGCACTGGGGGTGGGCTGCCCTGAAGGTAAGAGGGGACCTGGCACCAGCCCACTGCCTGACTCACTTGCCTGGCCTTCCCCCTTGTCTTCATTATCCTGAGACAGTTCTTTCTCGAGAAGAACCATACCCAGTGCAAGTTACAGGATTCGATTCAGATTTCTCTTGTCAAAGGAAACTTTCCATGACTTTGACCCCTTCCTCCCCGTAGCAGACTTGACTAGCGTTCATGCACCTCAGGTTTGGACCCATGGAAGACCACACTTTCTGGCTCCCATGCAGGTAGACAAGGCCATGTGACGGTTCTAGCTGACACAGTGACTGGAGGTGGCATGTGTCACTTCTGAGCTGAGGCATTTCAGAACCTGGGTGCTCACTCTTCCAATTCTCTGGGGCAACGTTGGAGGTCCTATGTTCCATATGGTAGACCTCCAAGATGGCGGGGTCTCTTCATCAGCCTGTGTCCCTGAAGTTCACTGGGCGAGGCAGAGGACCCTTGTTCTGCTGACCCAGGTTGAGCCTGCAGTGTGGCCCAAAATAAATCTCTGTTGTTTGATGCCACTGTGATTTGGGGTTAATTTGTTCCTGCAGCTTGGCCTAACCTTTCCTGACTAATGTGCCATTTCGGCCCTATTTGGGTATCTTCAATATTAGTGGCTCATATCTCATTCACTGCCCGTGGGAGCATGAATCCTCAGTGTTTCTGGGAGACAGTTTGGCGGTTTGCATCTATGAGAAGCCCAAAATAAATGTATTGTCTCTGACTCAGAAATTTCACTTCTAGGAATTTATCCTACGGAAATAATTGGACAAGTTCAGAAAGTTGTATGGATAAGGAGGATATTCATCACATAAAATGGTGAGAATTGGATCAGACTAAATATCCCACAGCAAATTGGTTAAATAAATTGTGATCCAGCTCTACAATAGAATACTAGCTGCTGGCCGTGGCACAGATTTATTGGCATAGAAAGAGAGCCACAGTCTATTAGAGTGCAGTGTATGCATAATGTGAGCCCATCTTTGTTAAAAAAATTATATATACATATATATTTGTGCATGAAGAAAGTCTACGTGATAGTCAGCAAAAACTTAATGGGGATTTCTGGGTGTGGAACCCCTGGTGGTTTTATCTTTATTGTTTCTGTTTTGCCTCTCTCTATTTAAATTTTTTCCTCAGCGATTTTGTACCATGGGTACAATGAAAAATTAAAGGGGAGGAAAAAATGACTATGTGCTCTTGGACAGGTTAACCCCGAAGAGTCGTGCTTTCCTTATCTGTGAAACAGGCATGACAATAGCCACTTCACTGGGTTTGGGGAGGATTCCCTGAGATCACGTGTTATGAAGCAACTGGCCCTTGCGAGGGGCTCAAAATCCGTAGCTGTTGTTAGCAGTTATCAGTGACCTAAGGAACCTCAGAGGTTGGCTGGTTTATTGATTAATCCATCCGCCTATTAATTCAGTAAGCATGGCCTGGAACCTACTCTGTGCTTGGCTGCGTGCTGGATAAAGACAATAGGCATAATAAGAAGAGCAGATACTTACATGGCACTTAGTGGTGCCAGGCACTCTTGTAAGCACTTGGAATGTATTCACTGTTTTGATCTACACCCTGAGGGGATGCCATTCTTAGCTCTGTTTCAGAGATTCTGAAACTGAGGCACAGAAAGGTCAAGTGACCTGCCTAAAGTCACAGGCCTGGGGGTAGGCAGAGTCAGGCTCCAGAGTCCCCGCTCAGCCTTTAGGCTACTACATGCCTGAGGGTGACGGGGAGTCTCCTCCTCCACTGGGTTCCACCCTGCTCCCAAACTGGGAGCAGCAGGGGTGAGGTGGGAGGGGCCGGCTGGGGCAGGAGAGCAGCTGAGTTGGAGATCTCAGGGCTAATCCCACCGCAAGAGGGTGATTGGCGGGATTAGGGGATTTCTATTATTCTGAAGCCCCTGGCTGAGCTGAGGGAAGGAGGGAGCTGCTCCCTGGCTCTCTGAACCCATGATGGATTACATGGATTTATTTTTGAATGTTAAACCAAATTTTTATTCCTGGGATAACCCCCACTTGGTCATTATATATAATCCATTTGATATATTGTCAGATTCAAGTTGCTACAATTTTGTTTAGCATTTTACTTCTGTGTTCATGAGGGATATTGGTTTGTAGTTTTCTTTCTTTCTTTCTTTCTTTCTTTTTTTTTTAAGATTTTATTTATTTATTTGACAGAGAGAGAGAGACAGCGAGAGAGGGAACACAAGCATGGGGAGTGGGAGAGGGAGAAGCAGGCTCCCCACTGAGCAGGGAGCCCGATGCGGGGCTCCATCCCAGGACTCTGGGATCATGACCTGAGCCGAAGGCAGACACTTAACGACTGAGGCACCTGGACGCCCAGGTTTGTAGTTTTCTTATAATGTCTTTGGCTTTGTTATCAGAGTAATGCTGGCCTCCTAGAATGGGCTGGAAAGTATTCTTTCCTCTTTAATTTTCTGGAAGAGTTTTTGCCAAATTGGCATTATTATGGCTTCCTAAAACATTTGCTAGAATTCTCCACTGAAATCATCTGGTCCTGCAGTTTTTTTTTGTTGGAAGGTTTTTAGCTACAAATTCAATTTATTTAATAGATACATGGATATTCAGGGTATCTGCTTCTTTTTGAGTGAACTTCGATAGTTTGTGTCTCAAGGAATTTGTCCATTTCATCTAAGTTGTCAAATTTATTTGCAGGAAGCTGTTCGTAATATTCCCTTATTCCTTTTAATATGTGTGGAATCTGTAGGGATGCCATTTCTCTTGTTCTTGATACCCATAATCTGTGTTTTTTCTTTTTTCCTTACTGGCCTACCCAGAGGTTTATCAATTTTACTGATTTCTTCAAAGAATCACATTTTTAAAAAATTTTGTTTATTTATTTGTCAGAGAGCGAGAGAGACCACAAGCAGGGGGAGAGGCAGGTTCCTCCATGAGCAAGGAGCCCAATGCGGGACTCGATCCCAGGATCCTGGGATCATGACCTGAGCCAAAGGCAGATGCTCAATGGACTGAGCCACCCAGGCACCCCAAGAATCACATTTTGGCTTCAGGGATTTTCTCTTTTATTTTTCTGTTTTCTATTTAAATTGATTTCTGCTCTCATTTCTAGTTTTTCCTTTCTTCTGTTTACTTCAGGCTTAATTTGCTTTTCCCACCCTAGTTTTCTTTGCCTTTTCTTTTTCAAATTGAGTTAAATTGATGTATAACATTATGTTAGTTTCAGATATACAACATAATGATTCAGTGTTTGTATATGTTGCCAAATGGTCACCACAATGAGTCTAGTTAACATCTATTACCATAAATAGTTATACATTTTTTCTTGTGATGAGAACTTTTAAGATTTACTCTTAGTAACTTTCAAATATGCAATACAATATTAACTATTATTAACCCTAACCATGCTGTACATTACATCTCCAGGATTTATTTATTTTATAGCTATACGTTTGTATCTTTTGACCCTTACCACCCCATCCCCTTCCCCAGTTTCTTTTTTTTTTTTAAGATTTTATTTATTTATTTGACAGAGAGAGAATGAGAGAGCACATGAGAGGGGGGAGGGTCAGAGGGAGAAGCAGACTCCCTGCTGAGCAGGGAGCCCGATGCGGGACTCGATCCAGGGACTCGATCCAGGGACTTGATCCAGGGACTCGATCCAGGGACTCCAGGATCATGACCTGAGCCGAAGGCAGTCGCTTAACCAACTGAGCCACCCAGGCGCCCCGCTTCCCCAGTTTCTTAAGGTGGAAGTTGAAGTCAATGTTTTGAGACCTTTCTTCTTTTTTAATATTGGTGTTTAATGCTATATATTCCCTCCTAAGTACTATCATAGTAGCCTACCATGAATTTTGTGTTTTTATTTTGTGTTATGTTTTCATTTTCATTCAGTTCAAAATACCTTGTAATTTCCCTTTTGATTTCTTCTTTGACCCATGGATTATTATTTTTTTTTTTTAAGATTTTATTTTATTTATTTATTTATTTTTTATTTATTTGAGACAGAGAGAATGAGATACAGAGAGCATGAGAGGGAGGAGGGTCAGAGGGAGAAGCAGACCCCCTGCCGAGCAGGGAGCCCGATGCGGGACTCGATCCCGGGACTCCAGGATCATGACCTGAGCCGAAGGCAGTCGCTTAACCAACTGAGCCACCCAGGCACCCGACCCATGGATTATTTTTAAAAAATTTTTATTTATTTATTTGTCGGAGGGAGAGAGAACACAAGCAGGGGGAGTGGCAGGCAGAGGGAGAAGCAGGCTCCCTGCTGGGCAAGGAGCCCGATGCTGGACTTGGTCCCAGGACTCTGGGATCATGGCCCAAGCCAAAGGCAGATGCTTAACCCACTGAGCCACCCAGGCATCCCTGACCCATGGGTTATTAAAAGTATGTTTTTAGTTTCCAAGTATTGGTAATTTCCCTCATATCTTTCTGTTATAGATTTTAAATTTAGTTCCATTATGGTCAGAGAACATTCTTTGTATGACTTGAATCTTTTAAAATTCATTCAGACGATTTATGGCTCTTCTAAAATATTCCATGAATACTTAAAAATCATGTATATTCTGATGTTGTTGAGGAGAGTGTTCTATAAATGTTGACTAGGTCAAGTTGTTTTAGAGTGTCATTCAAATCCTCTATATCATAAGTGATTTTCTGTCTACTTGTTCTATCAACAATTGAGAGAAGACTATGGAAGTCTTCAACTATAACTGTGGATTTTTCTACTTATCCTTGTAGTTCTGTTTGTGCATCCTGTATTTTGAAGCTCTGTTCTTAGATGCCCACCATTTTGGATTATTATGCCCTCTGTATTAATTGATCTCTTTATCACTAATGAAATGATTTTCTTTATCCCTGGTGATAGTTTTTGAACTGGTATCTACTTTGTCTGATATTAATATAAGTACTCCAGCTTTCTTTTGTTTAGTGTTAGCATGGCATAACTTTTGTACATCCTTTTAACCTATATGCGTTTTTATATTTAATGTGGTTTTTTTTGAGACATGTAGTTGGTTCTTGCTTTTTTTTTTTTTTTTAAAGATTTTATTTATTTATTTGAGAGAGAGAGAATGAGAGAGAGAGAACACATGAGAGGGGATAGGGTCAGAGGATGAAGCAGACTCCCTGCCGAGCAGGGAGCCCGATGTGGGACTCGATCCTGGGACTCCAGGATCATGACCTGAGCCGAAGGCAGTCGCTTAACCAACTGAGCCACCCAGGCGTCCGGTTCTTGCTTTTTTATCCAACCTGACAATCTCTGTCTTTTAATTGGGGTGTTTGGATCATTTACATTTAATGTGATTATTGATATGGTTAGGCTTAAGCTTATCATCTTGTTACTTAGTTTTATGTTTGTCCCAGCTGTTCTTTGTTTCCCTTCTCATATTGTTTGGTCTTCTTTTGGATTGGCTATATTTTTTAGGATTCTAATTTAACTTTATTGTTGGTTTATTAGCTATAACTTTTAGTTTTATTATTTTAGTCATTATTTTAGGATTTATTTATTTATTTTAAAGATTTTATTTATTTATTTGACAGAGAGAGAGAGCGAGAGCACAAGTAGGTAGAGAGGTAGACAGAGGGAGAGGGAGAAGTAGGCTCCCTGCTGAGCAGAGAGCCCGATGTGGGGTTCGATCCCAGGACCCTGGGATCATGACCTGAGCTGAAGGCAGATGCTTAACTGACTGAACCACCCAGGAGCCCCTATTTTAGGATTTATACTATATGTCTTTAACTTACAATAGTCTACAAATAGTATTGTACCACTTCAGGTATAGTATAAGACTTTTATAATAGCATGCTTCCATTTCCCATGTCCCAGCCATTATTCTATTGTTGTCATACGTTTTACTTATACCTGTTATAAACCTCACAATATACGTTGTTGTTTTTGTTTTAGTAGAGGATTATTTTTAAAAAGTGGTTTAAATAATAATAAAACTAATATATTTACCTGTGTAGTTATCATTTCTGGTGTTTTTCATTCCTTGAATCCATATATCTATCTGGTATTATTTTTCTTCTGACTGAAGGGCTTTCTTTAACATTTATTATAGTGAAAGTCTGTTGTTGATGAATTCTTTGAGGTTTTGAATGTCTGAAATAGTCTTTATTTTGTCTTTGTTTGGAAAGACATTTTTGCTGGGTTTGGAGTTACAGATTAAATGCTGTTACTGGAACATGCCAAGGATGCCCCTGCATCAGGGAGTACTTTCTCTTTCTGTTGCCTGGAATGCTTTCCCCTTAGACATTTCTCTGTCTGCCTCTTCACCGGGTCTCAGCTCGTGTCCCCTCCTCATAGAGCCCTTCCATGGCTATCTGATCTAAGATAGCACCTCTGCTGCTTCTCTTCGTACCACGCTTTATTTTTCATTGTAAAACTTATCCTCACTTGACACTCTGCATAGTTATTTGTTCATGTGCTTATCATCCTTTTCCTCCACAGAATGCAGGCTTCACGAGGGCAGGGACTTAGTCTTGGTCACTCTTAGGTTATCTATGCCTAGGACAGTGCCTGACATACTGTAGATGCTCAGTGAAGCAGATTGAATGAATGAATAAGTGAATGAGTGCTCTTTTTGGTCACTTCAGTCTGTTTGCTGTGTGACTGTAGACAAGTCCTGTTCCACTTCAGGGCATGTCCTAGATTTTCTAGTGGGCTGTGGCTGAATGTCAGCTTATCCTCCCCCACTGTGCACTATGCCAAATGAGCCCTGGGCTTCTTTGTTCTGTTCCCCACCATACTGGAGGGGGTTGGGCCAGATGTTTTCTATCCAGGGCTTGATGGCTTCAGGCTTCCGATCACCATGATCACCACCAGGGGGTGCTCAATGCTTAGCTTCTTGACCATGCGCTCTGTGCACTAGCTCTTCTTGGGTTGGTAGAAGTCACTGTGATTGACTATCAGTTAGGACTTCTGCATGCAGGTGGTGTAAATGCATGTGGGGAATGGGAAGGCATTTCTAGGAGCCCTGACTCCAGAGCTCAAGGTGTGGGGTCTCAGCTCTCACTGTTCATCTTCTCATGGCTCCCCACCCATTGACAGACCCCATGAAATGATTTACTTGTGTCTTCCTGTGGAAGGGAAGAAGTGGGCCCACTAAGATGGAAACTGTGCAGGGTGCTCAGTGGCTTCTTATATGTCTGGGACCCCCAAATCAACTGGACAAGTAAACCCTTTGGCATCACTGAGTAGCATGACCCTATTATCCTTGAGGTCCATCAAAGAAGCTAGAAACCTGGCAAACCTGTTCCAGCTCTTTGGCTTCCTCTGGGGTTGAGCCCTTCACTGTCCCTTCTCGGGCCATGAAAGACCCCCGGCCTGCATATTGTCCCTTAGACTCTGAGGCCCTAACAGGGCAATCCCAGGAGAAGCGGGGAGTTGCCTTCTGAGTGGGGAGGCTCACATGGACACAAGCTCGTTTCATTCTCTCAAGAAGTGGGAATGTTTTTGCTACTGACCCATAGATGGATGGGGAAACTGAGGCCCAGAGAATAGGAAGATCAGTTTGAGGTTGCATATCGGCGTGCAGTGTACTTGGTTCTATGGCACCTTCTGTTTTGGGTGTGTGTCCAATGCCCCTTTGGGCCATTCCTTTTCCAGAGCGTTAGCTCCTTTAGCCGACATGGCCTCTGAGCCTTTGCATTGCTATTGCCTCTACCTGGAACACTTTTCCCGCAGATCTTCACGTGGCTGTTTCCTTCCTGTCGTTTGGATGACAGGCCAGATGTCACCTCCTTAGAGAAAACTTCCCTGACCACGCCTGGTCCCTCGCATCTCAGCAGCTTGTTGTATTTCTTCTAGAGCACTTATCACCATCTGAAATCAGCCAATTTCCTGGTTTATGGTTTATGCTGCATCTCCCCTGTCAGGATGAAATTGCCACTAGAGCGGGGACCTTGCCTGCCTGCTTCCTGATGGGCCGTGTCTCACACATGGCACACAGTAGGAGGTACCCATGGGTATTATTGAACGAGTGAATGAGGAGGACGGAGAGTCACCTGTCACCGTGCAGGTCTCCAGACAATAGGGCAGAGTCACACTGACCCTTCCCTGGAGGCCCCGGGCTCTGGGATGCTCTGTGGCTGATGTGCCCATTCCTCTCTGGGCTTCTTACTCTTTCATCCTCGGGGTGCCTGGGTGGCTCAGTTGGTTAAGTGGCTGACTCTTGATTTTGGCTCAGGTCATGATTTCAGGGTCCTGGGATCAAGTCCCACATCAGGCTCCGTGCTCAGCAAGAGTCAACTTGAGGATTCTCTCTCTTCCTCTGCCTCTGCCCCTCCCCCAGCTTGTGTGCACGCATGCTTGCTCTCTCTCTCAAATAAATGATAATAAATAAATCTTAAAAAAATTAAAACTTACTCCTTCATCCTCTCCCCCATAAGCAGCATATTTCTCGGACAGGAAGCTATGGCGTGTCTGATTTATGAACCAAAGCTAAGATATGGGAGGAGGTAGGAGGGGAACAATGGACCCTGAGGGTGGGGTTCAGTACCTGGTGTTCTAGAGAGGGGAGCCCAGGGATTGCATAGGTGTTCCATGCCTTTGCTTTTCCAAACTCAGGCTAAGTGTGTGGATGGGGTTTCTGACCATGATGACTGCCCTGTGTGAGAATATGAGTTCCCGGTTAGAGGACCAGTCTTGTCAGGAGGCTGCAGAGGGCACCCCCTCGCTGTGTGCGAGTGCTAGGTGTTCCCGAGATCCCTCCCAGAGCCGTGAGTGCCTGCTTGCAGGACAGCCTGGTGCTCGGGCGCAGAGCAGACAATGCAGCAGGAGGTGAGTCATGCTTTGGGCCCAGAAGACCTGAATTAGAATCCTGGCTCAGGCACGTCCATGCTGTGCCACCTTGAGCAAGTGACTTTCTCTCTTCGAGCTAAGAAGAAATGAGCTCTGTTTTTTGGGATTGTGTCTGAAACTCAGTCATCCAGGCCCAGCCGTTTCTGACCTGGGTTCCTAGCCATCTTTCAATACCCAGCCTAAAGTGGGTATTGACTTCCTCTGGGAAGTCACCCCTCCCCCCAACTGGGGAGTCAGGTTCTTCTTCCCCTGGACTTAGCCTGTTCCTCCGATGTCTGTAGCACAATGGCATTGTCTGTTTAGATGTCTGTCCCACCACTGGACTGGTGCCCCTTGCAGGCAGGCCTGAAATTTTGTTCAGTTCTGCATCCATCATGCCCAGCATGGGGGCAGACACGCCACACATATGGTGGTGATACCGCGTGAGTTTGGTCGCTGAGACTGGGTTGATTTCTATTCTCAGTGGTCTCTCTGGGACAAACTTGCCATCCACATCATCCTGCCCTGAACTCATCCAGCACTCCCGGCCCTTCCCCTACCTCCTCAGTGGGGCTGCCCAGAGTGGGACAACATCAACGGGAGCCCCTAACTTACCACGTGCCAGGCATGGTGCTGAACACTCACCCACGTTATCTTACTGAGTCCTCACCAACACACCGTGACGCTATTTTATGCCCACTTTAGACATGAACACACTGAGGCTCAGAGAAGTTCAGTGACTTGCCTGAGGTCACACAACTCATAAGGGGCAAAACTAGTGGTGTGCTAGTCAATTTAACAACTAGCTCTCGAAACAAAACAAAAAAAGCCTGAGTTTGAGGTGTTTGTCACTCTCTGTGGTGCACATATTCCCACAGAATTTCAAGCTACCAACATGGCATTGCTGAACTTGAGGTTGGGAAGAGATGCTCACGATCGGCTCTTGGGTGTGGGTACGAGCCAGCTTCAGCACATGGTGGGGCAAAGCTGAGATTAAAACCCAGGCCTGTTTGGTGCTGATCAATCAGCATTCTAGATTCCTAAGATCTGGTATTAAGTGAAAAGATAACATAAGTGTGTATATCAAAGGGGAAGGAGAGTATACATACGTATAAAAGGATACACATGTATGTATGTGTGCATGTATGTATTTGCTTGTGTGTGTGTATCTTGAAGGATTTGCTAGAAACTGATAACACCACTGATGTTGTTGTTGTTGTTTTCTCCAGGGAGGAGAACTGTGTGGCTGGGATACAGGGCAGGAGAGAGGTTTACTCTGGGTGTCCTTTCTGCTCTTTGAATTTTGAACCATGTGAGTCCATTAACTATTTTTAAATTTTTTTTTTTAAGATTTTATTTATTTATTTGACAGAGACATAGTGAGAGAAGGAACACAAGCAGGGGGAGTGAGAGAGGGAGAAGCAGGCTCCCGCCGAGCAGGGAGCCCGATGCGGGGCTCAATCCCAGGACCCTGAGATCATGACCTGAGCCGAAGGCAGATGCTTAACGACTGAGCCACCCAGGCACCCCCCATTAACTATTTTTGAAAAAAAGAAAAAACAAACAACAAATCCCGACAATGAACCAACTGCAAACAAACGCTGGGCCTGCCCCTCTTTGCAGCTGGGCCTGAGGCTGGGTGGGGTGTGCTGAGTGGCTTGGCTGGGGCTGGTGTTTTGGCGGCCCCCGGCCCGTGCAGCCAGGCTGGCCGGGACAGGGGGATGGAGCAGGAGGCCCCTGTCTTCCCACAAGTGAGGAATAGGTGTACTTGTTTTAATTCTCATCCACACGGTTTGGTCACTGAGACTCTGGCACTGCACTCTAAACTCAATTAGAAATTTAACAAACCTTATAAATCCTCCCTAGCCTGAGCCTTGTAAATCTCCAAGTGGGGCCAGCTTAGCACTTATCCATCTCTGGCTTAATGACCTCCCCAGCCCGGCCTGACGATGATTCAGGGCCAGTGACGGGTCTAATTAGTGAGCACAAACTGCAGCCACAGCCGTTGGGTGAGGGGAGGAGGAAGAGGGAGCCTGGTCCCTGCCCAGGGGCGTTAGGGAAGTGGGTCCTGACCCTTGTCCAGTCTGGGGGCTCTGGCACACAGGAGAGGGGCAGGGAGGGGTGACAAGGGCCTGATGGACTTCCCTAGTTAATGTTGCCATGAAGGTGGTATGTCTTCCTTGGGAAGGCTGTTGGAGGCATGCCACAGGTAACGCGACTGCATGAGGACCATGTGGGACCCAAGTAGTCTCCTAGCAAGGCAACAAGTTCGTGGGTGGATCTGAGGCTGTGTTGACAGCCAGTCAGCATCAGCGTGGGCAAGTTTTGAGGGTGGGTTCTGATCTTCCAGGGCCTGAGGGAATTGTATTCTAGAGCAACGCATGTGAAATCGCAGGAGGTCCAGATAGCTCCATTTTTAAGGGTGAAGGGTTCAGGATTAGTGAGAAGATGGATTTTCCAAACGAGCTATCCTTGTGAGGTAGTGAGTTCCCCGTCAGTGGATAGACAGCCCAGGATCCGCTACTATTTTTTTTTTTTTTAAGAATTCAGCTTTTTATTGACCAGGTTACAGAAGAGGTGTGGTCAAAAGAGACCAAAGCCCACACCAACATCAGACTCCTCTGATTCTTCATTCTTTGCTTCTAGGCAGCCCTGGTGGAGGGAGCGGGACCTTCTTTGGGTGCAGCACCAGCTGCTAGGGGCGGCTCCCCCAGCCCCTACAGAGGAGGCTCCCGACGTTGACATTGGTCAGGGTCTTTGCAAAAACCAGGCCAGAAAGGTTCAACATTTACACCCCCTGCTTTAATGAGGGCATTGATCTTATCCTCTGTGATCGTCCGTTCATCGTTGTGTGGGATGTAGATGCAGCCCAGCTCCGAGACGGAGGCCATGGTGTGGGTGAGTGCTGAGTGAGAGTTTCCGGGTGTGGTGCTCGCCGCCAGAGGAGGTGAGGGCCTCACCCCAGTGCAGCCTTAGCTTCCTTGGAAGGACCGAGCACCTTAGCAGCAGCTGAGGAAAGGGCCAGCATCCTCTACTATTAATGGAACCCCAGCTGTGTGTCAGGCCTTTCACACATCAGATGATCTTCAGGTCCCATTTTACAGATGAAGAAACAGATGTTCAGGGAGGTTATGTAACATGTACCAGGATACCAGGACATTCAGAACCAGGATTGGAACGCTGGCCTGTCTTGCTTCAGGACCCGGGGCTCCCCCTCCATGCCTCTCCCCGTCTCTGCTGAAGATGCGCCCTTCAGGCTGCTCCTCCCCTAGGAGGATGCTCACGATGATTCTGGGCACAAAATGATTCAAGGCCACAGATCCCAGAGCCACAGTCTCCTGGCAACATGGGCTGCTTTCGATAGGCTGTTCTACCATGTTTAGCGCCCTGGTGGGAAGACGAGGGTCCTCTCTCTCTGCAATCTTTCCCTCCTCCCTTGCTCTCATTCTTAGGCCTCCCTCTGGCCTCTGTCTGGCCCTGATTCCAACTCCCACTGAGTTATTTGCCAGGAAGTTGGGGGTGGGGTAGGTCTGAGCTCTCCCCTTCTACGAGTCACCTCCGGTGCTAGGGTGCTCGGTGGTGCTCGGATGCTGACATGCTGCCTGGGGAGATGGAGGCTAGCTCTCACCCCCACCGGCCCCTCTGACCCCCTCCTGCCCCCAACCCTGGAGCAGTCACCAGGAGGAGGCCTGGGTAATTGGTTCCATCCAAGACTCATTCTCAGTGGCGTGAAAGGGGAAGTTATAAATATTTTTATCTGTAACTCACGACGAATAAAAATTTAATTACACTGAAAAATTTAAATTTCATAAGAAATAAATATTAATCCTGGAGAGTGACTTTTGTGGGAAGTGAACTTTCAAATGTCATCAATCTGGAGGTGCCCAGGGTCTGGGGGGGGAGGGGAGGCCCCCAGTTCTGACTCCTGGTTTGGGGTGGGAGTCTCCCCTCCTGAGACTGAGGGTTCAAAGACTCAGATCTCTAGCCCGGGAAGAGCCCACCCTCAGGTCCCTTCCTCTCTTCAATGATAATTGCTTACCTACCCCAACCAGACAATTTTCTAGATGTGGAGGGTACTGCAGGAAAGGACATGGACGATGTTCTTTTTTTTTTTTTCCTAAAGATTTTATTTATTTATTTGAGAGAGAGAGAGAATGAGAGAGAGTGAGCACGAGAAGGGGGAGGGTCAGAGGGAGAAGCAGACTCCCTGCTGAGCAGGGAGCCCCATGTGGGACTTGATCCCAGGACTCCAGGATCATGACCTGAGCCGAAGGCAGTCGCTTAACCAACTGAGCCACCCAGGCACCCGACATGGACGATGTTCTTGACCGCGTGGAGCATCATGTCATGTGGAGGCAGACATTAGATGAATAATCACCAATACTACAGCCCGGTTAGTACCCTCTGCTGGGCACAAATCTCTGCTGGGTTTTATTTTATTATTATTATTTTACTTTTGAAAAATTCAACCCACATACAGAACACAGAAGCAGCAACCCAGTGAATGACAGCGTACGGGAGGGCCCCCCTGGCCTAGGTCAGGAAGCTAACTGTTGGCTCCCATGCGAGACTTTGGGGGAGGGGTAGGCCCTGCCTCGAGGGCCTCCGCAGACTGCTTGATGGATGATTTTTGCTACCTGACCAAGGGGAGAGCAATTTGGGGGTAGGGTGGCCTAATATTAGCAACAACATCTCAATACATACTGGAGGTTTATCATGTGCCATCCGATTCTAAGCACTGGTTGGGTATTGGCTCCTTTAACCCTGACAAAACCCTACAGTGAAGAAACAGAAACGCAGAGAGGTTAACGAAAGCGTCCAAAGTCACATAGCCGGTGGAAAGCATTGCTGGGTGAAACTTGAGTCCCCTGGCTTAGAGGCTTCTTTGAGTTTCTCTGCGGTGGGACAGCCCAGGTCTTGGCCACAAGTGCCTGGGTTCTGGTGCCCTCTGGAACCTCCGCAAACCCTCGGATGTTTCACACCTGCTGCGTGGCCTCAGGCAAGTCTCTCAACCTCTCTGAGCTTCAGGTTTCTCTTCTGAGAAACTAGGATTA
Organism: Mirounga leonina; assembly: GCF_011800145.1. Lineage (NCBI taxonomy): Eukaryota > Metazoa > Chordata > Mammalia > Carnivora > Phocidae > Mirounga > Mirounga leonina. The sequence goes on along the minus strand of NW_023270447.1, from coordinate 66,359,776 downwards.
AAAAATCCCCGCTGTGTGCCTCCACAGGCTTGTATGGGACTGGGGAGTGGTGGCAGAGGTGGATGTTGTCATTGGGGTCACAGAGATAAGGCTAGTGCTAACTACCAGCCCCTCCGGCCCATGTGCTGATGGGGGGACCACAAGCTGCCTCCCTGGGAGCCTGAGGAGGGCGAGGTGACTAGAGGAGCTGCCTGTGGGGACTGAGGTGGGGGGAGGTGGTGGGGTACTCCTCCGGGCCTGGGAGCGAGGGCAGGATTTGGGACCTGCTCCAGGAGGGCTCTGACGTGAGCAGAGGCGAGCAGGTCCACGTGTGCATGCCGTGTTGGGGGAAGGGGAGGGCAGGATGGATTCTGAGCTGTCCGCCTCAATTGTTTCCCCATTCCACAGATGCTAAAGCTGAGGCTATCCTGGGTGGGGCCCACGGAGCCTGGGTCTGGATCTGGGCTGTAGTTGGGTGGAGGAGAGGGGCAGTGGGGGTAGGAACTTGGACCTGAGCCTGGTCAGCAAAGTCCTTGGCTCTTGAGCCCGAGACCGAGGCTGAAGGGGGTGGCTGGGCCCAAGTACCAGCTTGGGGCAGTGCAGTAGTGTCCCGAGGGCCTCGTCCTGCAGCTGTCAGTGATGGGGGGGCTAGAACCATCCATGGCTCCCGGTGGTGAGGAGAACCCAGAGGCTGGCGCCCAAAATCTAATTTCCCTTGTTACGACCCTCCAGGGAGGTGGGTGACAGAGACCAATAGTTCTCCAGGGACTAATGGTCCCCTTTAGTATTGGGAAATACTCTGAATCCTTATTTGACTGGCCCAGCACCCTGAATGGGGCTACTTTAGGTCCTGGGTGGGAGATCCACCTTCCGTGGCAAAAACTCAGGAACGCTTCACCCTTCCCCCCAGGCCCAGACACACATGTACACTTGCTCACATATCCAGACATAGACCTGTGTGCGGACGTGCACGCGTACGTCCATAGACGTGTGTGCTCACACGGACACGCGTGCACGCAGATGCTGGTACGCAGGTGCCCACACAGCCGGAGAGAGATTGCCGGGTATTCGTGTAGCCCCGAGTCTACCCTCCCAGCAGCATTCCGCTGATGGAACGCTGTAATATTTTTCTATTAAATGTTGCATTTGTTGTGCCTTTTAGTAGCTCCCCTCATTAAAAATGATATTATTCCCATAAATAAGCCGGCTCCTGAGAAGAGTGCCTGACTCCATTTCTCTTCCTAATTGAGACACTTAGCTTTGATTTGCTCGTCGGCACGTAGTGAGCGGATTAATTTTCAATTAATGCTCCTGGGCAGGCGGCTGCAGGCAGTGTGGGCTTGTAGCCCAGTGGCTTGGGAGCAGGATCAGGTGGGGCCCCGGGGGACCCCAAGAGGGTGTCTTTATGTTTCCTGGCCACAGGAAAGAGAGCACTGGGGACGGCCTGGAGCTTTGTGGTTTTGTTCTTTGGGGGGGGGGGGACCGGGGGGGGGGGGGGGGGGTGGCTCTCCTGGGGGAAGCACCCTCTTCCCATACCAGGTGCTATGGACTCAAAGTTTGTGTCCCCCTTGCCCTCCCAAATTCCCATGTTGAAGCCCTACCTGTCCATGTGATGGTATTTGTTTTTTTTTTTTTTTTTTAAGATTTTATTTATTTATTTGAGAGAGAGACTGAGATAGAGAGAGCATGAGAGGGGGGAGGGTCAGAGGGAGAAGCAGACCCCCTGCTGAGCAGGGAGCCCGATGCGGGACTCGATCCCGGGACTCCAGGATCATGACCTAAGCCGAAGGCAGTCGCTTAACCAACTGAGCCACCCAGGCGCCCAATGTGATGGTATTTGGAGGTGGGTCCTGCTCCTCCTCAGAGACTCACCCCTGGTCATTGACCTTCTGGGCAAATGCTGGGGAGGTGGTAGAGCCCTCGGGCTAAGTGGGCACACAGGCCAACTGACCTGGGTTCAAATCCTGGTTCTTCTGGTTAGCTTGTGACCTGATCAAGTTATTCCATCTCCCAAGGCCTCAGTTTCCTCTGTAAACCAGGATGATAATAAGAATGCTGATTTCATAGGGGTTGTTAACAAACAAAATTCAACTGAGTAAATAGGAAGATCTCATGGGCTTTGCTAAGCGATTCACAAATCAGGCAGCATCCCGTCTAGCAAGAAGAGGGGAACTTCCAGGAGTTGTACAAAATGGAAAGTTTTTATAGGAAGGACAGTGGGGCAAGAAAACTATTAGCAAAAGGAAAGAAAGGGTTCTTTCAGGCAAGGCCACGGGCCCTCAGGTGGAAACAGGGCAGGGGGTCTCATTAGATGGATTACTTCATCTTTGGGGGATGGAGAGGGCCCAGGTGACAGGTTACCTCCTTGGTGCTGATCACAAAATTCCCGACTGACTGGTTGAGACTTAACTTTCTTGGGGAGGTTGAAACTGCGATTGGGTTAGGTATTAAGCCCCAGGTTGGATGACTTGGCCTCAGCGAAGCCATTTTAAGCCTGTGGTTTTCTTTTTCTTTCTTTCCTTTTTTTTTTTAAGATTTTATTTTTAAGTGATCTCTACACCCAACGTGGGGTTCGAACTCACAACCCTGAGATCAAGAGTCTCGCGCTTTTCTGACTGACTCAGCCGCAGGCACCCCTAGACTGTGGTTTTCTTTTTCTTTTCTTTTCTTTTCTTTTTTTTTTTTTAAAGATTTTATTTATTTATTTGACAGAGAGAGAGATAGCCAGAGAGGGAACACAAGCAGGGGGAGTGGGAGAGGGAGAAGCAGGCTTCCCGCTGAGCAGGGAGCCCGATGCGGGGCTCGATCCCAGGACCCCGGGAACATGACCTGAGCTGAAGGCAGACGCTTAACGACTGAGCCACCCAGGCGCCCCTGTGGTTTTCTTTTTAAATGGGTGTTGTGCCAATTAGATGAGGGAAAGCATTGATACTTGATACTCAGAGTATGGTTTCTGGACTGGCAGCCTTGGTATCTCCTGGGTGCTTATTAGAAATGCAGAGTCCTAGGCACCCCCCCCCGCCGACCTGCTGCATCCGAGTCTGCATTTCCACAAGTTGCCCAGAGGTTCCTTGCGCACAGCCAAGTTTGAGAAGCTCTGATTTAGCACAACTCTTGGCACAGGGTAAACGCTCACAAGTGGTAGCTGTCATGATCATTAGTGATAAGAATCCCTCACAGGAAGGCAGATTCTGGTGCTGGAGAGAAGCGGGGGGCTCCACGTCTGGCTGTGCAAGTGAGTGATGTGTACCGGCTTCAGCTCTGCTCCCCGCCTCATCATCTCCGCCGGTGGAAATGGAGATCATGATGCCACCTTCTGGAGCTGACTGGAGAGTTCAGGAAGATGAAGCGAAGGTGCTTCTGGGAGTTGAGGGAGGTGATTCTGAGATTTTGAAGCTCTCAGAGCATTTTTGCATATGTTTTATTTACTCTTCCTGCTATTGTTCCCATTTTAAACATGAGAAATGGAGGCACTTCAAACCAAGTGAGGAGTCCAAGCTCCTTTAGTGAGTCAGCTACAGAACTGAGTCTGGTTCCAGGCCTGCTGGCCTCAAGCTGTGCCAGACCCCTCCAGGACTCCTAGAGCAGCCAGAGCAGGCCCCAGCCCCTCCCTCCCGCAACCGAAACCCTCCTGGTGCCTACCTCTCGCTGGATTGTGCTCTTGGCTGCTTATTTCTTTTATGTGTGTGTGTGTTGGGAATGGAGGTGGCTGCAGATCAGGCAGGGTGGTGGACAGGCAGGATGGGGCAGCTCTGGGATCTGACGGTTTATTAAAATGTCCTTATGGGTGATCAATTCTCAGTCAGTGGCTTGAATCCACAATGACCCAGCTCCTCTCTGGCCGAGCATGTGGCCTTCCTGGGGCTGCTGGGCAGGAGGCCCTGCTGTCTTCCTCCTGGTCCTTGGAGGCCCGGCACGAGATGTGCTGTCGACACTGCCTCCAAAATATTCCCATCTTGTTTCCATAATAGCTTCTGTCACTGCTCTTGACAGGCCAGCCATTAAGTCTTTGGCAAAATTGTAAGAATTATTAACATATGAGGTTTTATATTATTTGACAGCTGTCGGCTCCTTTGGAATCCACATCACCCTGTCCCCTCCCTCCCCTCCTATCCTCTCCCTTGGCATCACCCCTCCTGGCCCCAGAAGGATGGGAGGGGCCTCTCAGTCACTGGGGAACCAGGGGGGAGACAAGCCCATGTTGAGCTTCACTCACAATCTCTCCTGCACATCTGTGGGGTGTTCCCTGAGGCCTTGCACACCCTGTCTCCAGTCCTGATCTGGATCCTTCCTCAGCATGCACCCTCCTCATGCACACTCCCAGCTTCAATGGCTTCAGAGATGACTCCCCATGCTCTACTTACCTCCCAACGGTGCCCCAGGCCCATGTACCCATCTGCTTCTTGGACATCTCCCTGATGCTCCAGACTCCATCCTGGCTCTACCTCTTGGATTTTCCATTTAGGTCCTCTCTCCCTCATCCATCCTCTCTTCCAGGCCAGAAATCCGAGGGTCACCCCAGTCTCTTCTCCCTCCCACACCCTCACAGTATCAGATCCCCAGGCTCTGTCCATTCTGCTTCCTAAAGGCCTCCCTTCTCCTCCCTTTGCCCTTGTCCGCGTCTCTTCCTCTCTTCTTGGACCACCATACCCGCTTCCTCACTGGGCGGCCCCCTGCCCAGACCCATTGGGCCTTCCATCCAGGTAGTGCCTGCCTGCCCTACTTCCAAAAGCCTGCAGAGTTTCTCTGGAGCCCTCCCTGCTTCTCAGCTCTCCTCTTGGCCAATTGCTGAGGGGAGTTGGTGTATAAATGCCCCACCTCCTTCCCCTTTTGGGGGGATAATTGAGGACCAGGGTCTAGACAAGTCCCCGAGGCCCCAGTGGAATGATGCTCCCTTGTAGTTACCGGCTTGCTAAAGGCACATGTCTCTGCTTTCTCCCACCCTGCCTCACTCCCCTGCTCCCCTGCTGGGTTTCTGGGATGCCTCCCAAAGAAACTGCTTGCACTCAAATCCTTGTCTCAAAGTTGGCTTCTAGGGAACCCAAGCCAAGACAGGACTCATGTCTATCCATCCTGCACACCCAAGAGTGAGCCTTGGGATATGCACATCTGATCCTCTTTCCCTTCTTAGGATTGCATGGGGGGACCCCAGTGCTTCAGCTGTGATTCCTTCACCCTGCTCCAGCAAAGTGTGTGTGTGGGGGTCTTTAGAAACCTGAATACAGTATTTGGGGACTAGGGTACTTATATTTCAAAGGTAGTCACCACAGGCTTCAGATAGTATGCTTTTCTGGTACCTTCATTGGTAAAGTTTACATATTAGGTAAAGCATTTACACAGCGATTAAATAATACAGACCTGGGGCCATCAACGTTAAAGAGAAACATGTTCTCAAATATCAAAATAGATCACAAAGCTACCCTTAATAAAACCTGAGTTGATTAGTGCAGGAGTTAACAAAGTAAGAGAGATGTCCAAAATTGGACCCTCATAAATGATAAAAGTGGCATTCCAAATTAGTGTAGAAATGGAGGTGGACAATTAGTTGATCACTTGGGAAAAATAAGGACACCGACTTCATGCAAATTCCCGATGGATAAAAATGGTAATATAAAAAATGAAATCATAAAAGATCTAGAAGAAACAGGTGATTATCTCCAGATGTAGTGGGCCTTCCCAAGGAAACAAGGGAGGAAGCCACAGACGGGGCTGTGAGAATTGATGAAGTAAACAGAGAATCCCAAAATTAGACAGCAGACCGGGGGCGCCTGGGTGGCTCAGCTGGTTAAGCGTCTGGCTCTTGGTTTCAGCTCAGGTCATGATCTCAGGGTCATGGGATCGAGCCCCGTGTTGGGCTCTGAGTTCAGTGTGGAGTCTGCTTGAGATTCTCTCTCCTTCTCCCTCTGCCCCTCCCCCTCTCATGCTCTCTCTGTTGCTCTCTGTCACATAAATAAATAAATCTTAAAAAAAAATAAATAAAAAGCAGACCAAATGGGAAAATATCTTGGCAGTATGCACTATAGAAAAAAAAAAAGAGAGAGATTGAGTAGGGTTTAATTGAATCAACCTCCATTTTAGTTTGCTCCTGACACCTAGGATTAAAAATCAGCAAAAGCTAGGACAAGTCCCAGAAAGGTGAACATTTGGTCATCTGCTCGTGAAAGTGCTTACCCTTATGCTCAGGAAGTTCTTCCTGGTGTTCATCCTGCAACCTTCTTGCTGCAGTGGGAGCCTTTTCTATCCTTCAGGCCTTAGGGGAGTCGGGTAGCCTTTTCTTGAAGTGACTTCATGTACTCTGTGTGGTTCCCAGGGTGTCCAGGCCAAGAAGCTTCGGGAGTTCATGCCTTGGCAGATACCGTTCAGCCACACACAAGCTCTAGGAGAGTTCAGGCTTCTCAGAGGTTCCAGTGGATCTTCATCCTGGACCCCCAGGTCCACAGCTGGCCCTCATCTCGTGCTGTCCTCCTCCCTGTCCCCATCTCCTTCCCGAGCCCACCGTGATCCTACCTGGCATTTGTCCTGAGCCCCGTTCTGAACCCCGTCTGGATCCCTGTCTTGAGCCTTCTCTGACCCCTGGTCCACCCATCCCGGGCCGTGGCTGGAGCCCCCGTGGCCAGGTCCTGTGGGGCTGAGCGGCTGCTCGGAGCCAGGCTGGCTGTTCAGGGAACAGATGGGCTCCCCGTGGACGTGGCAGCAGCGCAGAAGTTAATCCACTTTTATCTCGTTATGGTGACAGCCACCCTGTTAAATGGAATGGACTATCGATTCGGGGCTCACTTCCAGCCAGAGGATTTTCCATCACAGGCCTGAGTAGGATAGGAGAAAAGCAACACTTATTACCTCGGGTGCCAGTCAGGGAGAGCTGGGTGGGGGCAGGCACCCGGGCTGGCAAGACGGGTCCCCAGGGGCACTGGGGATCCAGGCTCAGACCCGGGGTCCGAGGGAGCCCCTCCTTGCCTCCTCCCTCAAGGAGGATGGGGAGATGAGGGGCAGACACGTGCATGCACACTGGTCCGCGGACACGTTCCATGCTGGTACACACACGCACGCGCAGCACTGACACACACGTGTTCAACACCGACACACACAGGCACCCACTCGCTGACCCAAGTCTAGAGACACGCCTACGACCAACCAGCACTCACATCCAAGGGACATATATGGTGTCCCATGCTGATGGCCCGGCGCAGACACAACACGGTGGTGATGCTCGTGTCGGTACTTGTCATCCGCTACTGACACACAAGTGAACGATGCACGTGTCTACGGCACATACACACTTATACACCATATTCACGCGCGCGCGCACACGCTCATTAACCCACTGGCAGTTCCCTTTGTCCCTGCGATGTTTTGGGCGGGTGCTGGGCCGAACAGAAGGGTGAGGCTTGGTGCCTGCCCCTAAGCAGCTTTGCCTCTGGCGAGGGAGACGTACACACAAATAGACCGCACGACACGCACAGTAATTACAGCTGACCTGTATATAGGACTCACAGACGGCCCTTCCCGTCCTAAACACTTTACATGTATAAACTTAAAGTCTTCCCAACAGCCTCTGGAGGTAGGTACTATTATTAGCCTCAGTTTATGAGAGACCTGGGCACAGAGAGGCCAAGTGACGTGCCCAAGGTCACACAGCTCCGGAGCAGCCGAGCTGGGATTTTTTTTTTTTTTTAAAGATTTTATTTATTTATTTGAGACAGAGAGAATGAGAGAGACAGCACATGAGAGGGGGGAGGGTCAGAGGGAGAAGCAGGCTCCCCGCCGAGCAGGGAGCCTGATGCGGGACTCGATCCAGGGACTCCAGGATCATGACCTGAGCCGAAGGCAGTCGCTTAACCAACTGAGCCACCCAGGCGCCCCCGAGCTGGGATTTGAACTCAGGCCATCAGGCTCTCGAGTATGTGTACCCTCTGTTGTCTCCTCACATCTGCATCTGACCAAGCTCCCCCCCCCAAAAAAAAACCCCAAAACCTATGCCACCACCCTCGCAGACCCAGAGCCGTCCCCATACAGACACACAACCATGGCCCATCTGCAATGACCTGCACCCACTTCCGGGAGGGCTGCATGCAGGGAGGGTGCGGTGTGAAGACTTCCGGTGGCCTGCCTCTGAAGGGAGGGGCAGTTCATGCTGGAAAAGGCCCTGGAGGGGAGTCCTGAGGGCTGGTAGCGGTGTGTGTGTGTGTATGTGTGTGTGTGTGTGTGTGTGTGTGTTCGCGCGCGGTGGGGAGGGAGGGCGTGCTTTTCTAGGCATCATGTCTGAGGCCTGTCTGCTCTGTTGTCCCAGGGTCTTGTCCTCTGCCCGGTTTCTGCATCCCCCTTGCTGGCATTAACAACGGCTGTTTCACGCAGCTGGGATCTCTCAGGGCCAGGGCTGGGCGGAGGGGGTGAGGAGTGGGGAGGAACCTCTGCAGGGAGGGGCAGCCAGGGACCTGGTTTTCTCAAACAGAACGGGGAGGGTGAGCCACTAAGCAGGACAGCTGGGCTCGGAGGCTTTGCTCCTTGGGACAAGTTCTGGAAAGGTGCTCTGGGCTGCAGCCTAGTGACCAGGAGCCCGGCACTGAACTGACCACATTCTGTCCTGTTCAGGACTGACTACCTTTGTTTGACCCACCCCTGTGGGCAGGTCACTTCATCCTCAGTTTGCTCATCTGAAGAATGGAGATCATAAGATCGCCTGGCACACGGTATTATTGGGAGGATGAAATGAAATGACACATGTGAACGTGTCTGGCGCAATGGGGTGGGACATACAGACTCCCCTGTCCCCTCTTCTGTGGGTTCTTGGGACCTTAGCCGAGGGCAACTCCTGTGGTTAGGGGCTCGGCTCTCCTTCTGGGAGGGAGCTTCAGATCAAGGGAGTGCCCCAGTGGCCTGGGTCCAGGGTCAGGTAGGCTGGGGGATTGTTGTGGACTGATGTGTGTCTTGCCCAAAACTCATATGTGGAAGTCCTAACACTCAGTGTGATGGCATTTGGAGGTGGGGCCTTTGGTAGGTGAGCTCATGAGGCTACGGCCCCCATGATTGGGTGAGGGCCCTTTATAAGAAGAGACACCAGAGGGCTTACACTCTCCATGCCCCCCTCCCCCAACACGGGCATGTTACCACACAGTAAAATGGTGGCCGCCCACTAGCCAGGAAGAGGGCTCTCACCAGAACCCAACCGTGCTGGCCTCCTGATCTTGGACTTCCAGCCTCCAATCCTGTGGGAAAATAAATTTCTATTGTTTAAGCCCCCTCGGTCTGTGATTTTTTGTTATGGGAGCCTGAGCTGACTAGGCTGCTGGAGAGGGCTGGTCTGAGGCCTGCCCCAAGACCGGGCTCTCTCACGGACCACACTGCAGGCTGGACTTGCCTTAGGTCTCCTTTCTTCCTTGTGAAATGGGGGCCTGTGAGGCTCTCTCCAAAGACCTGCTCCATTCTGACACTGGAATGAGTCCTGGCTGAGTCTCCGGAAGGGAGGGGGAAGTATACCCCAATGCTGCTAGCTGCCTGCCCTCCTGTCCCACTTCCTGGAGGCGGTGGGAGGTGGGATGAGGGGGTGGAGGAGGGTGTCCCCCCCCCGACCTGTTGTGGCCTGGAGCATCAGGGGGACACTCTGGCTAGGCCTTCCCAAGGCATTTCTGGAAAATAGGATGTAGGCTGAAACACTGAAGACAGGGGTTGATCTCCAGAGTCTCCAGGACCTGGGGGATCACTGACACTGCCATGTGGCTCTGTTCTGATCCCATCAGCCAAGGTGTCCTCCTCCCCACCTCAGCCCAGCTGTCCCTCCACCTCAGCCAACTGTCTCCCACCTCAGCCAACTGTCCCTACCTCAGATCAACTGTCCCCTCACCTCAGTCCAGCTGTCCCCACCTCGGCCAGCTGTCCCCCCACCTCAGATCAACTATCTCCTCACTTGAGCCCAGCTGTCTCCTCACTTGAGTGCAACTGTTCCCTCACCTCAGCCAATTGTCTCCCACCTCAGCCAACTGTCCCTACCTCAGATCAGCTGTCCCCTCACCTCAGCCCAGCTGTCTCCCACCTCAGCCAACTGTCCCCACCTCAGATCAGCTGTCCCCTCACCTCAGATCAACTGTCCCCCACCTCAGATCAACTGTCTCCCACCTCAGCCAGCTGTGCCCCCACCTCAGATCAGCTGTCTCCTCACTTCAGCTCAGCTGTCACCTACCTCAGCCCAGCTGTCCCTCCACCTCAGCCCAGCTGCTCCCCATCTCAGCTCAGCTATCCCCTCACATCAGGCCCACTGTCCCCCCACCTCAGGTCAGCTTTCCCTTCACCTTGGTCCAGCAGTTCTAACTGCTCTTCCAGTATAAGCCTAGCTATTCCCCAACATTATTCAAGATGACCTTCCCAGATCAGCCCAGCTGCTTCCCAACAATAGCTCAGTTGTTCTTTCACATCTGCTGTCTGTTCCCTTAGATCAGGCCAGATGTTTCCCATGTCACCCAGCTGTTCTACCTTATTAGACCAGTGGTTCTGCCCTTACATCAGGCCAGGTGTCTTGTCACATCTGCTCAGCTCTTCTCACCCAACACCATCCCAGTTACTGCTCCTCAGGTCAACCCAACTGTCCCCCTCCACATGTGTTCCTCCATTTTCCCGTCGTCACATCAGCCCAGCTGTGTTCCCCATCCCCCGCCCCCTTCCCCAAGGTTCCTGCATCAGCTGGCTCTTCTCTCTTTCTATCAGTTCAGTGGTTCTCTGTTCTGGGCACCTTCTCAGGGAGTGGGAGGAATATATTGGGTTTCCCCAGGGCAGCTTCTCTGGCATGGCTAGAGGGTCTCCCCACTCTGCTCCAACTCCCCTCACCCCATGGGAAGCAGGGACATGGCATGAGGTGTCTAATCCTAGGGTCAAACCTACTCTTCCATGAGAATGGAAAGGGTAGGGAGGAGGAGGCACTCGAACTGGAAGAAGATAGAGAGAAACCAGGCATTCCCATCCCCCCATTGACGGGAGGGACGCCTCCATCATCGCCAACCCCTCCCAGAGGCAGGCGGAGTCCTGGCCTTACACCACCTCCAGAGAGGCAGGGGGAGCCCCAGGCATTCCACAGTTGCCCCAGCTCCAGATAGGAGAGACACCCCCTCAATCATCGCCTTCCCCAGAGATATGAGCAACCTCTGGAATCATCTTCCCCACCCTAATCTGAACCCCCAGAAGAGAGAGACAGATCCTGATTAAATATGCAAATTCAAACAGATGGCGGAGCACAGTGATGGACAGGCTGTCAGGAGAGCATGTCCCCATGTGATGTGTGTGCCTTTTGTGTAAATGTGTGTCTGTGCAATTAGTGTGGAGGCTACTGCGTGGGGGAGGGAAGAGTCTGTGGGGGTGGCGCTGCCTCTGGCCCACAGGGCCGGACGGTGCTGGGCAGGGATTCTGTGGGACGGGGAGGAGCAAGCGGAATGACCTTCCACAGTGGCCAGCCTGCGACTCCCTGTGTCCAGCTCTCCAGGCCGCTCCAAGCCACGGGGCTAATTCCACTGGATCGGGGCTGGGAGGGGAGGGGATTCGTTAGTATAATCTGCACCTGGATCTCTGCTCTTGCCATCGGCCAAACAATAAAAGACACAATATTTACACAACTTACTGGGGGAAGCAATATTGGGCCATTGATTTTGTGTCCCTCTGATTTTCACGGTCTAAACCTTAATGGTTTTTAATCATAAAATATTAGCGCCGCAGGGCAGTTAGCCCCGGTACCTTGCTGGCGAGGGATGGCCCCCCGCCCCCTCCACAGCCCCAAGGGGAGCATCCCGTGGAAGAGGGGCCACTATGTCACTCCACATATGGCACACCCAGGGCAGCAGAGCCTCCAGGCACCTGCTGTGGAATGGGACCAGGTCCGGGCACAGTTGGGGGAGCCCCTGGAGAACAGGGCACTCTATGATCAGTCATCCCAGTTCTGGAGGCAGAGTAGGAGCGAGGAAATCAACCGATTCTCAAAAAAATGGAGATTTGCCTTCATCTGGAGTACTTAAAATACAGTCTTTTATTCTCTCTTTTCCTTCTCCAAATACATCCTCCACCCTAGCTCAGTCTGGGGACTCCTATCCACCCATCAAATCTCCCAGGTGGAGTGGGATCAGTTCACATTCATTTCTGTATCTTTAGCACCTGGTCCAGTGCCTGGAGCATCACTGGCTCTCAGTATTGGTTGAATGAATAAATGAGTGAGTGAAGGTAATAGATTCTGGAAGGTGGTTTCCAAGAGAGGTTTCCCATTCATTCGTTCGTTCGTTCGTTCATTCAACACATACTTACTGACTCTCTACTATGTGTCTGGTCTCAGAGAGGAATCTGACCCAGGTCCTGCCCTCACCATGGTAAGTACTACAACCAGGGAGGCTCCATGTGCTGGGGGGTGGGCTCAGGACTGGAGGATGAGAAGGAATGGGCTTTTCAGCAAGGGGGTTGACCTGAATGAAGTTCAGCTTCCCAAAGGGCCCGCTGTGAAGAAGCACACTCATGAGATGTTGCGATCTGGGCACATCACATCTCAGCGCCTTCTTGTCCCAGGCAGGGAGGACTTGTAGGTGGGGCTTCCTTGGAGAGTGAGGTTTGGCTGTTGTGTGTGATGTGTGCACATGCACGTGTGTGTGTGCATGAGCATGCATGCGTGTGTGAGTGCGCGTGTGGGTGCAGGAAGCCCTGCCTGGGAGAGGCCAGGGCGCAAAGGAAGAGGTGGGTGGGTGTGGTTGTCGCTGTTGTTTATTTTCTCAGAAAATGAACACACTGTCCACCCCACCCTGCAACTCCCCTCCGCAGAGCCTGCGGGGAAGTCGATAGCAATGGATTAAACAGCGAGGAGAAGGCTGAGAGCACAATTGGAAGAAAGATAAAGATAATTAAAACTAATTCCAACTGTTCCCAGAGAAATCAATTTCATAACTTCAGTGCATCCCTAAACTTGCTCCTGAGGCCCTGCTGCGCTGAGCACAGAGCATGCGCCGGAGCATGCAGCGTGCAGAGAGATGTGTGGGAACGTGGCTGCTTGACACATGGGAACGTGACTGTGGCTTCGTGTGGGTGGGGGCATGTGCCTTCATGCTCGAGTGTGCATGCTTGCACATAAATACATGTGTGCTTTGTGTATGTGGGGGCGCATACAAGTTGGGAGGCTCCATGGGACACCAGCTTATGGCCTCACCTTTAATCCAGCGTGGAAGGGGCAAGAGAGTAGGGTGGCTGGGTGGGCCCAGGCCTCCTCTTCTTCACCAAGACCCTTCCTCTTGCTTGCTGCAGAGGCCTCCGGGCTAGTCCACTCCCCTATAAACATATGGGGAAACTGAGGCCCAGAGAGTGGAGTCTTGCTATGGCCCACACAGCAAATAGGAAGCAGAACTAGGACTAGGATTTTGGTCTCCCAGGTTTGCTCTTCTCTAGGGACTTCACTGAACCTTTGGATGAGGGCAGTCAGGGATGGAGGGGGAGGTAGATCTAACCTCATATGGCTGGGAGCTCCCTTGTGAACAAACCCTAATTTACTCACTTATTCTTCAAACATGAACTGAGCACCTACTGTATGTCAGGCCCCGTGGATTCTCTAGCCTGGCTGAGGGCTGGGAGTTGGTCACAGGTGCCTCTGGGAAAGGCTGGGTCTTCTGAAGGAGAGGAATGGTGGATGGTGGCCTCTTCACGTGCCTCGCCAGGCGGCCTCTGAAGCAGAGCCCAGGACAGAGCACCCCTAAGAAGTATGGGCTGCCAAAGGGTCCACCTTTGGCTCCATTGGCATTGCCGTCACAGTCGGTGACTTCTCACAAGGACCTCATGGCCTGTCCCTCAGGTGACTTCCTGGTGAGTGGGCTGGGCTAGGGCTCCTGCTCACAACCCCCCACCCCCCGATGGTGAGCATACCCAGGGTGCGGGCAAGGGGGAGTACAGGTCTGTTACGTCTCTGGGGTGCCCAGGGCCTGGCATGGACCCTGGCATACAGCAGGTGCTTCTCCAGCACAGGACTGGCACATCAGTGAACCTCTGAGGTCCTCAAGTGAGCCAGAAAAAATGAAGTCAAGAAGGCTCATGTCGAGGTCTGGGTGTCAGTTGCTCTCCATGGATGGTTCCCTCTCCCTGCCTGTGCTGGTGTCCTCGTTCGGAGCACAGAGCATACTATCCACGTGGTAGCTGCTGTGAGTCTCGGAGGAGGTGATGTACAATGAATGCCCAGCACATAGCTTTCACTTCTTGGGGGTCCTGGGTTTCCTAGATGGGTTTGCCTGGTGAGCAAGAAGTCAGGAAATAGCTCATGGCCACATGAAGGCCTGGAAGCAGGGGAGTGGATGAAATCTCTCGCAGCTCCTCCAGGGCAAGCTGTCTGGGTATTTTCATTCTTGATCCATCCTTCCCTGGTGGGCTTGGGAGTGAAGGACCCCCGCCCGGGGGCTCCCAAGCCACGCAGCAGCGCCTGCAGTTCCCCATCTTACCTCTAGATGGCAGCATTGGCGAGGAGGAGAGGACGGGAGGGGGCTGGGCCGGGCAGGTGGGGCTAAGGCCGGCAACCAGGTCCTTGCGTCCCCAGTCCCCCGCTCCGCTCCACTGTCTGTGAGCAGAACAGTAGGGGCACGGGGAGACCTCTTGGGAATTCCTGGATTGGGAAGGAAGGCTTGTACCTTCTCTTCTTGAGACAGCCCCTCTGGGAGTCAAAGATTTCCAGCTCTTGGGTCTGGGCGGGGTGGGGGGGGGTGGGTGCACGCAGGACAGGAAGTGGCTGTAACCTCCTCTCTCAGAGATCCTTAGGAGTGGGGCCTCCAGTGTGGGTGGGAGGAGGTCTCTCGCAGCAGAGCAGGGGGCCCCCATGCATGTCAGAGACCCCTCCAGCTCCCCCACATGCCATGCGACCAGGGCTGAGCACTGGAAACCCACCTTCTCTCTCTGCTCCACCTTCCTTGGCGTCCCCTCCTCTCTCTCCCTTTCCCCAGGAAGCCAGAGAAGAGCAAATGGGAACTATCAGCAGCTCATTAGGGTTACAGATGGGGAGCTGGGGGTGGGGGGAGGGAGGAAGGGAGTTGGAGGGGCAGAGTTCTTGGCCAGCCCCCTTGCAGAGCCCCAGGCAGGGCCCAGCAGGGGCGGCCATGGCCCCGTGTTCCCTTCTCTGGGTCCCTCCCAGCCCCAGCAGAGGCTCAGCGGCAGTCTGGGGCTCGGCCGCTGCATCTTGAAGTAACATGGGTGTGAGGGTGGGGGCTGAGGAGCCGCAAGCCTCCTGGCCTGGAGAGAGGTTCGTGGGAGGGTCCCTCCTCACTCCTGCTATCCCAGTGCATCTCTGGACTTCCCAGGGTTGGGGGCTGGAGGCACCCCCCAGATCACAGAGAAGAGGGGACTAAGGGCCATCCATAGTCAGTGGGTGCTCTGGTGAGAGATCAATGGGTGAGCTTAGACTCTGGGGCTCTGAGTTGCTTGTGAGCCCCGGTGCGCTGAGGCGTGGGTAGGGGGGTGGACTGCTGCTTAGAGATGGAGAAAGTTCAAGGGTAGGTCACGGAGCCTGACTGCCCAGCCAGCCACCAGCGTCTCCGCCGTGAAGAAGTAAAGCAGCTGGGCAGTGGGTAACAGCCAGGGCCAGGACATGGGAGGCCCGAGTATGGGCATCTATCTGGTCTGCTGCTGATTCCTTGTGACCCTGAGTCACTTTTCTCTCTCAGCCTTAATTTCACCACCTGGTAAATAATAGTAATAAAACAATAATAATAATAATAATAATAATGGCGCCCATCCATTGAACATTTACACAAGACACAGCATTTTACATGTTATTTTATTTTTTTATTTTTATTTTATTTTTTTAAAAGACTTTATTTATTTGACAGAGAGAGAGAGACTGACAGCAAGAGCAGGAACACAAGCAGGGGCAGAGGGAGAGGGAGAAGCAGACTCTCCGCTGAGCAGGGAGCCCGACATGGGACTCAATCCCAGGACCCTGGGATCATGAGCCAAAAGGAAGACGCTTAACGACTAAGTCACCCAGGTGCCCCTACATATGTTATTTTATGTAATCCTCATAACCAGCCTATAGAGACTTGGGGTGAGTGACTTGGCCAAGGTAATACACAAAGGAGCAAGAACTCAGACCCAGGGATCATCAGCTCTTTCCCCCTCTTCCAGGAGGCTTAGGAGTGGGTGACTGAGGAGGAGGGTTTCGTTTTAAGGTTCCAGATTTAGCCAATAAAAATACAGCATGCCTGGTTACATTTGAATACAAAATACATTTCTAAGCATAAGTATATTCCATGCAATAGTTGGGATATACCTATACTAAAAGATTATTTGTTGTTTATCTGGCAACCCTGGTCAATAGAACGGATTTTATTGGTGCACTTACTAATTGCCAGGCATTGAGAGTCTGGGTGGGAGAGACCAGAGGTATGTGTGGGTCATGCCCAAGTTTGGGCTCTGTTTCCTCATCTGTGAAATGGGGAAGAAGAACCCCTTCCTCCTTCCTCCTAAGGACGATGGGAGCATCCAGTGTCCCAAGGGATGTGGGTGGCTTTGAAGAATCCAGAGAGCTTGGCTAAGATGAGCCCTCGTCTAGTTCATGGTGGATGCCAACCTGTCCCCGGCCCCCTCCCCATCTCCTAGGCACCCACCGTGAGCCTCCCCGCTCCCCTCCACCTTCAGCTCTACAGAGGCCAATGAGGAGAGGGCTGTGTCTACAGTAGGGCTCAGCAGTGCTTCCCAGGAAATCTGTTGTCTCTTGGCCCCTTGGGGTGGTGCCCTGGCCAGCGATGGGCCTGAAGGGCCTGTGTCTGCCCCATAATCCCACCGACTGTCTAGCCCGGGAAGCGCTAGACCTCCCAGAGTCTCAGTGTCCTCATCTGCGGTGGGGGAAAAGGATCTCCATCTACTGATGGCAGATGACCGTGATGGTGGCGGCGGCCAGGCCTTCTTAAGTGAGCTGGCCAGGGCTGTGACGTGACGTGTGTCGCTGACGACAAGATACAGCCGGGAGCGGGGCAGAGCCGGTGAGTGTCCACACTCTGCCATTGCTTTGCACTCTCCCGATGACCGATGACCGGCGAGATAGAGATCCTTTCTCCCCGAGAGGCCGTGGGAGCAGTAGCCCGCGGACGGGCAAGGTCTGTGTGCAGTTTGCAGAGAAAAGGGCGAACCCTGGGCCAACAGCAGAAAGGAGATGAATCCAAGGAGCCTCCTAGCTGTGTGGGCGTGCTAAGTGTGAGTGTGCTGAGAGGATGTGTCTGTGTGTGTGTGTGAATCTACGTGCCGAGGTCCTGGTGACAGCACATCCGAGCGTCCCTGTCACTTTGCCAGCAGGCGAGTCTCAGCCCAGACCACGGGGTGTTCTCTCCATCTACTGCTCCCACGGCTGGGTTACAGGCTTACTCGGGGTCATTTGCCTTTGTTTCCAAATCCGTTTACGCCAGCGACACTTGTTACGGAAGCTGTGCCATTCAGTTAAATAATAAGCAAACCAAAATATTGTGAACAGACAAAAAGTTGTTTCTGCAAAACTGCATTGAAGTCTTTAGAAAGACTCTATCAAGGTGAATTGCTAAAAAAAAAAAATTGCTGTCAAATTAGGTGTGGATAAGCAACTGTAAGATAAGATTGGAAACAAAATTGTAGAAATCTAGAAGATTCAGCACTCACGTCACTTTACAAGTGTCTTTAAGGTTCATGCTTCACTTTAGAGAAATTGAAATTGGAAGTTGAGGATGATGTGTTGTGGGTTTAGTTTACCCACAAAGATGACACAGCTCCCATCAGGAGACCCACAGGCAAAGGGAAGACTTTGGTCTTGTGCTAAAGAAAATGAAAAAGGCAAAAAAACTTAGATGCTCTAAGTTGAAATGAAATGTTGGAGTTCTGAAGGTGTGTATTTTTAAAAATGATTTCCCCCGGAACTGGGGGAAATTTTTTTTATTAAAAATTTTTTTATTAACCCACTGCCCCAAACTAATGGTGCTTCTTTAACCAGAAGGCTTCTCCCATATAAAAGGCCACGTGTGAACACACTCACGGCCATACCCCCTTCTGAGCAAATCCGTGTACACACACACACACGCCCCTGCATCCACACACATCCTTGCACACACATAGATACACTCACTCAAACAGGATGCTTGCACAAAGACGCACTCTCACGCCCCCAGGCTCCAGCGGACACATGGATACCGGCTCACACAGAGCCGTAGTCAGAAGCACGTCCAGTCAGTAACTCACACACACACCTGAACACACGCGCGCATGCACGCACAAGCTAAACCTTTTTTTTCTTTTTTAAAGAATTTTATTTTATTTTATTTTTTAAGATTTTATTTATTTATTTGAGAGAGAATGAGATAGAGAGAGAGCATGAGAGGGGGGAGGGTCAGAGGGAGAAGCAGACTCCCCGCCGAGCAGGGAGCCCGATGTGGGACTCGATCCCGGGACTCCAGGATCATGACCTGAGCCGAAGGCAGTCGCTTAACCAACTGAGCCACCCAGGCGCCCCTAAACCTTTTTTTTTTCTTTTGCAAGAACAGTCACGGCAATAAGCAGAGGTTGGTTTTTAATCAGAAATTCACACTTCAGAGTTTTCCCTCCGCTTGGCCCCGTGGAGGTTGGGGAGGATGGTGGAGGGAGGAGGAGGGAGGATGGAGAGGGACTCAGTGGGAGGAGGCAGGCCTCCAGGGCTAGATTCTTCTAGCTAGCACCTGGCTGGGGAGGCATGTGGCCATGCAGGTGAGCGGGGCTCCAGCTGAATTATCCAGTCCCTGTTCTGTTTTTAAGTAAAACGTAGGCAGGACTGCCTTAGGAGGTGGCTCTCAGAGCTCTAGGAGGGAGGTGGGGCTGGGGTGGGGGGGGGGCGGCAAGTCCCAAAGAAAAAGGGCAGTAGGCTTTGTGGGGATCCAGGGCTGGAATGGCCTGTTTAGTCCAGGTTGTGGCCAGACGTGGAGCAGCCATTGTGGGGGGGTGGTTTCTGGTCTGGGGCTTCCCCAAAGCTGGCCTCGGGGGCACCACCTCAGACCTCCTGCATCTCTGGGAGTCAGGCTAAGGAATCTGCATTTTTAGAGTTCCTCATGTGATTCTGACCAGCAGCAAGGTTTGGGGCACATCCCACCACGACAGAAAGACTTCCGTCTCGGGATCCCCAGAGACACGGCATCTCCTGGTATCTTCAGGACCCTGTGTGATCTTGGCCAGGGGTGGGGAGATTTCTAAGACAGGGTAGAGAGTCCCAGAACTCTGGGAACTGGAAGGAAACTCATGCCCGGGCCCTCTATTTTTATAAAGAGGGGATACAGAGAACCAGAGGGAAAAGGACTTGCCCAAGGCCATTCAGGCAATCAGTGCATTGGTGGGATTTGAACCTGGGCCATCTGGTCCCAAAGCTCATTTTGTGTATCAGTCAGCATAGGCCAGGCTGGTGGCACTTAAATGCTCTGGCCCAGGAGTGGCCACACCTCTAATAGAAGTGGCCAGAATAGTTGTCTGCCTTATTCCAACTTTAAGAAGTGCAATCCTGGGCACCTGGGTGGCTCAGATGGTTAAGCATCTGCCTTCAGCTCAGGTCAGGATCCCAGGGTCCTGGGATCGAGTCCCCCATCAGGCTCCCTGCTCGGCGGGGGGTCTGCTTCTCCCTCTCCACCCCGCCCCTGCTTGTGCTCTCTCTCTCTGTCAGATAAATAAATAAATAAAATATTAAAAAAAAAAAAAAAGAAGTGCAATCCTACCACCTGCCATGAAGGGGGGAGAATAGGAAAAATTTAGTGAATAGCACCTATCACCTATCTACTCTCTCTGTGTCTGTGACACGGGGCCCAGGAGCTCTGCTGTGTCCCTGGAAGGGACCCCCTAGAGAGCTAGCCTGGGACAGCCCTTCTTCTCCTCTCTGTAACCCAGTCCCAGCCTCCCTACCGCCTCCCCACCCCATCCCCTTTTAGGTCCAGCAGCTCCTTCGGCTCATGTTCCAATCCAGGGGCTTTAAGTTCCAGTCCTGGCTTTTTCTCTAACCCACAGTACTGGGTGATCCAGAGTCTGTTCTTTCTCATCCAGTGGGTCTCAGTTTGCCCATCTGTACACTGGGACTCTGCCTATGAAACTTGGCCCCCACTGCCTCTTGTGGGAAGTGTTTCTGGAGGCCTCTGCATGTTGAGACAACAGACCTGGGGGAACAGACTTTATTTTTCCTCCTTTCCTGTCCCTGTTTTAGAAGATCCCACATATGTTGGGCCTGAAGGCATCCCACGCGTCCTGGGAGCTGAAGGGGCTGCAGTTTCTGCCAGGAAAATTCTTTCTTGGAGGTGGGGAACTCTCCTCAGAGTGGGGCCAGGCAAGCCTGTCCCTTTCCCCCTCTTCACTTCCAGGCTGTGGCTGGGCCGAGAATTCTGCCGGCTTCTCTTTGCCTCACCTGGAGACAGCCCAAAGCAAGCTTTATGTCTTGAGGGATTTAGGTTTGATGTCTGGAAGAACTTCCTGGCAAGAACAGTTATCGGATGAGGGGGATGGAGGACAAGGGAATCTTCTCTGATACAGATTTAACTCTTAGTCTATAAACCTTAAACGTTTCTTACATTTTAAAAGTTGTTGCTAATGTTTGAAAAGTAATCCATCTTCACTATAAAAAACAAAATACCGAAGTTTCTAGAGCACAGAGTGAATATTCTTCCCTCCTCCAGGCCCACTCTCCAGGGGCCACCTCAATCAGCAGTGTGGTGTCTCTTCTTCCAGATCTTTCCTCATCTACATACGGATAAAACCATAAGGTTTTAGAATTCTCTTTTGTTTTTGTTTGTTTGTTTTGACAAAAATGGGGTTGTGTTTTTGCACATAAATACGGTTCTGTCACCCACCCCCTCTGCAAGCATGTACGGAGTCCCTGCCATGTGTCTGGGCCTGTGTTGGGCCCCACGCTTTTGGAAAGGCCTCCCAGTCTTAGTGTGGCCGAGGGGGAGGCGGCAGCGACTCTGGGGGAGGTTCCTTTGGAGGAGAAGGCCAGTCTGCCAGGGGACTGGTGGGCAATGGCCTCACCAGCAGGGAGGGGGGATGAGAGGTTGTGCTGGCCGGATCGCAGGGCGGTGAGGTGGCTGGCTTCTCCACGGATGGGTTGGAGGTTTGTGCAGGGACCAGGGTCCAGGACAGATGGCGGAGGCCCAGCCGAGATGCTCTTTGCCCTAGACGTGCAGGGCTGGGTCCGCTTCATGGATTCACGAGGCCGGCCACCCTGGGTTGGGGAGGTGCTGGGGCCACAACAGTTCTTAAGTGCCACTGTATACTAATGCTTTCGTACATTTACTGAATCCCCGAGGTTGCCTTTGCTCCTTCTGGGGCTCCCTAGGTAAACGCCACCTCCTTCACGAGGCCTTCCCGGGGTGGAGGGTGTCTTCTTCTTGCTGCTCTGACCCCCTGTGCTTTTTTCTCTCCTCTGTGTTCCCCCTTTCAGAGCAATGGCCTGTCTGTAGGTTCCCGTCCATCCCACTGGACTATAAACAGCTCCCTGAGAGCTAAGACAGTGGCCAGGTCGAAGGCTGTACCCACATTTCTAGCACATGGAGGACACTGACTGCAGCCTCCTACCGGCCCCACACAGACTCAGGCCTCTGGGTGGGACCTGGGGTGGGGCTCTCCCTCCCCAAGCCTTTCTTCTTTCTCTAGAAGGGGGACGACTCTTCCTGCCCCCCACTCCTCTCCATCCTGGCCCAACTCTTAGATTCTGCAGAAGAATCTGGAGGTGGACTCAGAATCTTGCCTGTATCTGCACACATTTTCCCAGCTTGAATACCTTCTTTGACAGGGAACTCACCACCAGTCACAGCGCCCCTTCCAGTGTGCAAGGAGCTGGAGTCTGTCCCTGAGGGCCTTGGATACAAGCCAACCAACGTACCCTGCCTTTCACAGAGGAAGGCACTGCTTCCAGAGAGGTGAAGTGACTTGTTCAAAGCGAAGAGAGGATTGGGACTCCTGCTCCTGACTCTTGGTCCAGTGCTCCTTCCCCCGCCAAGGGCCCTGGTTCCGACCTCTGCGCCTCACTCCCCCCGCCCGGGGGGCTTCCTCTGTCTCAGGGATTCAGCGAAGGGAGGCCAGGTTGGTGAGGGTGGCGTCTTCCCCATCCTGACCACCCCTCTCCGGACTGTCCGTGTGTTGGCCCCTGGGACAGAGCCGACCCGGCCTGCAAAGGCTGCCGTTCGCCCCCGCCCCCCACCTCGCCTCCTCCTTCCCCAGCTCCTCTCATTTTTCCTCTGAAAGGAAAAAATTAATAGAAAATGTAAGTGAGCAATCTCGCGGATGAGGCGGGTTTTCATTATTTGCGGCTGGGGAAGGCAGGCTGGGGCGCGGATCCCAGTGAAGCATGGATTCTGCCAGGAGCCTCGGGAGATAATTGAGCGGCGGCGGCACGGGGCGGGCGGCACGGGGCGGGCGCTGTATTATCATTAGAATTTACATGACACATTAGCCAGAAGTGGCAGCGTTCATCTTTCTAACCAAATCCCATTTACCAAATGAGCAGCCGACACTTGTTTTATCAGCTGCCTCCGTTCTCCATGCGACTTTCTGCTCAGAGTGTTCCGAGTGGGCTGCTGGCCCTTTGGGCACCAGAAGGAAAGACAACCGGCATCTATTAAGTGCCCGCTGTATGCCAGCAACCTTCTTCCCCGTTAGTGAATCCTCAGAATAGCCCTGTGGGCAGGCAGTGTTATTTACCCCCATTCTATGGACAGGGAGACTGAGGCTTAGAGAGGTCAGGCTGTGCCTTCCTTGAGTTGGGCGGTGTTCCAGCAATGATAATAGGAGACTTCAGAGGCTGGACCTTGAAGCCAGACTTCCTGGGTTCGAATCCTGGCTCTTCCACTTGCCAGCTCCGTGGCGTTGGGCAAGTTACTTAACTTCTCTGGATGCCCCTGTCCTCACCTGCCAGATGGTATAAATACTAGTGTGTATATCAGGGCTGCTGTGGACATGGCATAGGACACCAGGTGGGCTCTTAGTGTGTGTTAGTTACTCCTGGGGCTGTTATTGCCCCCACCCCCCCACCCCCAGATGCCAGGGGTGCGCTGGACACTCTCCAATCACTGTAACATCAGATCTGCTCAATGTGTTTTTTCTGATGAGGGACTTGAGGCTCAGAGAGGTGACCTGGAGTGCCCAAGGTCACCCAGCCCCCGAGTGGTGAAGCTACTTGCTGAGCTGGAATTGGGTCTCTTTGATACCAAGACCCGTGTCTTTCGGGCTGCACCAGCTGCCTTCCTGCCCAAACATGAGTTTTCCCCAAGAACAGGAGAGTGAAGTCCTTGACAGAGGTCCTCCCTTTGAGCCCCTCCGCACAGCCTTGCCTCCTCTCCGCTCCTCCCCTCTGCCCAGAGGGACCTGCAGGGGTGGCCGTAGGGGGCGTCTGCTCAGCCCTGCTGCTTTTGTCCTCAGGAGTGTCTTCGGCTGAGCTTATCACTCAGTGCAGGGAGGTGGTGAGGGTTAATGACAAGGAACCCCTGATTGAGCACCTACTACGCGCCGGGCCCTGGGGCGAGACAGAGATGAATGAGATGCGGCCTCCAATGACAACACAAAGGGTATGGCTGACAGAGCATGATTAATTGCAGAAGGGACTACACCGACAGCCGCTGGGCTGGAGTTTGCCGGCGGGAGAGCCCCACTCGGAGCAGAGAGCCCGGATCTCAGATGCTGGGAGGCGGGGCTTGTTCACTCGTCCCGCAGATCTTTCCTGAGCGCCTACTATGTGCCAGGCACTTTTCCAGGTGCTTGGGGCCGTCTCTGGGAACAAGCCACAGAGTTTAACATTCTGAGCAGGTGACAAAGAATAATGATGTAAAACCATAATAAGCTAATTTTAAGTGGCGAATGCTCTGGAGACAATGAAAAAGGCTGATGGGGCTGAGGGAGGTGTTGCTAGATATTGAGGTCAGAGGAAGCCTCCCAGAGGAGGTGACAGTGAATGGTGACCTGCAGTGGGGGAAGGAGCCAGCCGTCCGAGGATCTGAAGGAAGGGTGTTCCAGGCAGAGCAAAGGTTTTGGGGAGGGAATGATGGAATAAGCTTGGCAGGTTGCACAAACAGACCGAGCACTCAATGTGGCTAGTGGGGTGATCCGAGAAGGGAGTGTGGAAGATGCTGAGGCGGGAACGCAGACCCTGGACCCTGGTGGAGAGAGGAGAGAGAGGAGGGGACGGTCATATTTTCCAGGTCTCCATGGTGACCCTACCTCTTCGAGGAGTGCTTCTCTCTTCTCCTGGGTGGCTTTTTTGCCTCTCTTTGTCCCTCCATCAACATCCCTTCCTGTTTGAAGGGCCCATGGACACAGTGAGGGGCACAGCTAGCTTCTAGAGCAAGGGGCCTCCCTAATCCCCGCCCATCCCCCCGCCTCACCTCAGGCCGCCCCTCCTGGACTCCGTACTTCTGGTTCTTTCACTCCTCTCTGCCTTTGCCCAGGCTGTGCCCTCTGTTTGGAATTCCTTTCCCTGTTTCAGCTAGGCCAGGGAAGGCTGACACCTGCTCTGAGTCCCTGGGTCCTCATGTCTCTGTCTCCGAGCCCAGGACACAGCACGTTCAAATCCCCTACTTCCCACGAGGAGGGAGGGCTTATTCATAAATGTCTGTTGAAGAATCAGAGAACCTGTTCCTTTTGTGGTCAGTGGCTCTGAAACTTCAGGGGATGGCTGGCTGGGGTTGCAGCTATTGGCCTCCAGGAACTCCCTTGGATTCCCTCCAAAGTGGGAAGGGGCTCAAAGGGGATTTCTCCAGTCTGTACCCTCCCTCTCCCATGGGGGGGTATCCCACCTAGTGACCTAGGCTGGGGGTAGAACGGCTCTCGGCTCAGGAGTCTATATTTCTGTGGGCCAGGAAATGACTTTGGAGATGCTCTGTCAAGCACAAGATATAAATTGCAGGCAGTTTTTAAACGTTTGGAGAGATTGCTTTTTGAGTGGCAACTTGCATCTGTGCACATCGGGAGGGGGCGGGGCAGGGAATCATCAACATTTTTCTATTTACTCTCCTCCCTGAGGCTCAGACCCTTCTTGGCCCAGCAGGACCCCACCGAGGCCTGGAGTAAGGGGTAGGCCCTCCGGACACAGTGGGGGATTGACTGGAGGGGGTCTCTGGGTTCAGCCCGTGACCTGGCATGGTTGGGATCTGGGGGAGGGGCTGGTGGGCCTGGCAGGGAGTCATGGGGTGGGGGGGCGGGGACAAGCTGGCATATAACAGGTCTACCTGCAGGTGGGCCATGCCCTCTCCTGCTTCCCTGGTCCAAACAAGAGAGGCTCAGGGGCCTGGCTTTCAAGTCTTCTCTGATAGACTGACTTTCAGGCATGGATTCAATCACATTGTCTTCGGTCTCTGCCATCAAAAACCACAGAGGCCCCTCTAGACCTTCCAGGGCCATAGGCTGGGCTTCTGCGTTCTGGCCATGGGGGCTGCTGGGGGTTGGGGAGGTACTCTGTCAACCAGGGTGATTGCCATGGGGTCAACTGCTGACCCCAGAAACAATTATTCCTTTGTTTCTTCATTCATTCATTCATTCATTCCTTCATTCATACCAGAGTTTTCTGTGTCTCAGTAACATAGGAATGATAGGAATGAGGTATGAACTCAGAGGGGTGATGGGAAGATTTGAATGGGACCAGCCCTGGTGAGGGCCCCAGCTGTTTACTGTTTTACCCCATGACTGCTGGTCTTGGTGAGGGAGGGGATGTCAAGGGGAACTGGGCTTGCTCTGATTCCCCAGCCCTGTGAGTGGCCCAGGGAGGTGGACAGCAGGCCTGCAGCCAGGCTGGGTTCCCTCTGGTAGGGGCTGTTCTTGCCTTGCTCACCACCAAATCCTAGGCCCCAGCCAGGGCCTGGAACAGAAGAAGCACTCAGTAAGTAGTTTTTGAATGAACGACATGTAGCCAGATACCCCCTCCTGCCACCTCCGTGTCCACCTCCTTGAACTCCCCATCAGGAACCAGCCGACAGCGTTTTTAAGTTGCAGGTCTATAGAAAGGAGGAGGGGGTGATAGCCAGAGGAGCAGGTGGGGTGGAGGGAGGCTTGCCCATGGTTAAATGCAGATGGCAGGGGAGTGGAGAGAGGGGTGGGGGAGTTTAGAAGAGCTGACCCCAGGGGGTAGGAGGAGCTGAGACCAGAGGAGTCCGAGAGAGCAGATTGGGATGGGGATGGGAGGTTGAGGTAGTTCACCCCTGCCAGCCTTGGTTTCTTCCCAGTGAACTTGAATGGCAGTTCAAGTTGAGAGTGGGAGCAGGGTGGGGTGCTGAGGCCTGGGGGGAGTGTTTGGGGTGGCACTCTGGAGACAGGGAGGGGGGTGGGCCTGTCCGTTAAAGCACACCTGATGCTCTGCTTAGAAGAGACCCAGTTCTGAGGGGGGAGACCCAGCTCTGTTCTCAGGGAGCTCCAGTCTGCCCAGGCGACCCAGTTCTGTTCTCAGCTTGCTGCAGTCTGAGGAAAGGCATGGCAGAAACCTTCCTTCTCTTTCCCTCTCCTGGCCTCTCTCTCTGGCCCCCAGCTGGCTCTCCCCTTATCTCTCTTGGGGCCCAGTTCCAATTCCAGCACATAGGAAGTGGGTCTTGTGGACAAAGAGTCCATAGCTGAGTGTGAGGACTTTTGACTTAGTCCTGGCAGGGCTGGTGGTCTGGCCCCTCTGTGCCCTTCCCTGTACCCAGCTCCTGCTGGTCCCCTTGAGGGATCTTCCTGGCTCTAACAGCTCCTCCTAGACCAGACTCCTCAGTAAAACTCTCCCTGCTGCCTGGGACATGAGGGCCCCGGTGAGCTAGCTACTAGGGGGCTCCTCATTTCCATCCTAGGAGGAGAGGACAGGGGCAGCAGGGGATCCTGGGCAGGGGTCATAGGGAGTCCATTTGCTGGGAGGTGGAGGCCTGCTCCCAACCCAGAAAGGGAGGAGGCTTCTGGCCATACTGTGGTACCCAGGTGGCCCTGCTGTCCTCCCCCGACCCCTGGGAGCTACCTCTGCAGGGTGGACTCAGCTGGCAATGTGTGGGAGAACTCTGAGGGGCAGCAGGCTCCTAGGCATGCATAGGGCTGGCCTGGGGGCCGCTGTCCTGCCATCCCCACTCCCGAGCTGCAAAACTAGCCTGCTAGCTCCTTCATGGCAGGCAGGAGGGCTCCCTCAGGACCTGGCCTCCTGACAGGCACAGAGAGCTGGTTACCATTTGAGTTAATGCTCCTTAGAAGGAGCCAATGGGTCCCTCCGGGGCCTTTCGGGAGATTAAAGATCGCATTCAAACCAATCCACTTTGGAGAGAGAGAGAGAGAGAGAGAGAGGAGGTGAGTGCACTACATCAGCCTTCTGAGCCCGGGAAGCCAGGAAAGTGGGCGAGGGCTGGAGGCAGCACCGGAACCGGGGCGAACTTCACAGAGAGCAAAGAATATGCTCCCTAGCCATTGTTCTCTCCATCGTCTCAGTCTCAGCCTGACCTATCAGGTAGGTTCTGTTAGCATGCCTAGTTGACAGATGAGGAACGTGACCTCTGCGGAGAGGTTAAGTAATTTGCACAAGGGCACGCAGCTATTAAGTGGTGCAGATCAGGGATTTGCACCTAGGCAGCCTGGCTTCAGAGCACGGTTCTGAGCAGGAGACGTGTGGTTCCAGATCAGGGGCTGGAGCTGGGTTTGGCACTGGGGGCTGTGCTGGAGCTGGGGGGTGGGGGCTGGCTGGAGCTCGTGCCCACAGAGAACACTCCCTGCTCTCCTTCATGGATGACAGGCCTATGGGGGACAGGCCAGGCTCACCTTTCTCTCTTTGGAGACTCAAGGGATATGGGATCTGGGAGACGGCCACCTTTACCCCTCCTGGTTCACCCCTGCCTGGGTGGCTGACATCCTTGCCTGCCCTGAGAGACTGTGGCTCAGGTATTTGGGGAGGAGATGCTCAGGTCTTGGCTATGGTTCTCCTGCTCTGGACTGGGGAGGTCTTGGAGGGTCAGAGATGGCAAGGGCAGTTGCATCAGGAATTAGGTCCTGGGTGGCTCTCTCTCTAGCTCCTGGGTCCAGATCCCATCTATGGCTGGGCTGTGGGAAGTTACAAAACTCCTAAGCTGGAACCCACCCAGAGGTGGGCGAGTGAGACCCCAAAGCAGTCAGAAGCATTTCCCTGAGACACCAAAGCCCCCTCTTCTACTCTCTTGACCCCTGGGGTCTCAGATACCAGAAGTCCCAGGCTACTTTCTTGCTTAAACATTTTTCATGATTTACCATAGCCTGCAGAATAAGGTTCAGTTTAGGCTATATGTACATTCCAACGTTCTTTTATCCCAGCCTCCTGGCTAGTGAGGGGTACAAGAGTTCTCAAGGAACGAACCAGGTCCAAGGGCTGTGCAACTTCCTTGGGTCCCCTGACAGTGTTACTGTGGGCATGATTCAAAGGGTACATTCATTCATCGTTCCTTCTGACACACACCGGCTCAGGGCTTGGCCCAGAGAGTCTGGCTTATCTGCATGGTTCCATTCGAAGATGAATCCTGTCCTGACTTTTGCTCTGGGGTGGAATTTAGAATTTCTTTCTCTATAGCTTTGGCTGCCTCATCCTATGGAATCCTGGACCAGCCAGGTATAACTGATACATTGAAAAACTGCAAATTGCAATTTATGGGATGTAAGCAAAATACAGCTTTATTTGTGTCTCTCATTGTCCTTTTAAATTTTATCCCCATGCCTTATTGGCTCACTTTTAGATTACAAGTCCATTTTAAAAAGTTATTTTCAGGCATAAAACGGGTTTCCATTCCAAAATTAGAAAGTATAGTTCCAGATAATAATCCCCATTTCAAATTTGATTCAATGTCAAATCTTTCCCTTCCCCAAGCCAGAGAAATTGACAGGCTTATAGGGGACGGGAGAGATAAGGCTGCTGTACATGACCCCACCAGGGTTGGGAAAGGATGGGGAAGGGGAAGGGGGCAGTGAAATTCCTTCCTTGCTCTGGTCTTGCCACTCTTGGAGGCTGCCTGGTGAGCATGTCCTCTGCTTCCCCTTAGCTCCTGGGCATCTTCGGGTCCGCACTTGCTCCGGAGTCCCTGCTCTTCTAGAAGGATTTAATGGTCCCCGAGCTCTTCTCTCTCCCTTGCGTCTGCAATAAACATTTGAACAGCCTTTGGCCCCACAGGCTTTGGAGGTGCACACCAGCCCCATTCTCGCTGCCACATCTTTTACCAGTTAGATTTCAGGCAAGAGTTAGACCCCACAATCGAGTCTTGGGCCCCTCACTCTTGGGCAGGTCACATCTGTTGCGTCTTCGTAGCCTGTGTGAAAACTTGTTTTTTAAGCCCCTGTTATATGTGGAAGAGGATAGTTCTGCCTCCTGCCTCTCACTAGAAGGTCAGCCACGGTGGCGCAGTACCCGCCATGGGCAGCTGCCCACAGGCCCCAGCTCGGCCCTTCCCCACCCACTGGCCAGCAGACTCACAGGAAAGAGTCCATCTGGACAAACGAGGGAATCCTGAATCCCAGTTCCATTCCGACTAGGCGTGTGGCCTTATGTAGCTGACTTAACTTCTTCAGGATTCCGTTTTGTCATCTGCGACCTGGGGATAGTAGTCCTTATGTCATAGATCACGGAGTAAACAAGATAACCAGAAACAGAGCAGCGTGCCTGGCACACAGTAAGTACTCACTATCATCCTCATCCTCATCCTCATCCTCATCCTCATCACCACCTGTGGACCCCGGACCTTGGAGGCACCAGGGGAATGGTTAAAAGCATAGTCTGTGGTACTTGGAATGAGATCTGGTTAGAACCTGGCTCAAGGTTTGTGACTTCGAGCAAATTACTAACCTCTGAGCCTCAGTTTCCACAGCTGCGAAATGGAGCTCTCGAGCTCCCTGTTTTGCCTCAGGGCTGTGGGAGGGATTTACTGAGATAAAGTCTCTAATGTCCCGAGCTCCACATTTATTTTTATTTATTTATTTATTTTAAAGATTTTATTTATTTATATGACAGAGAGAGACAGCGAGAACAGGAACACAAGCAGGGGGAGTGGGAGAGGGAGAAGCAGGCTTCCCGCTGAGCAGGGAGCCCGATGCGGGGCTCGATCCCAGGACCCTGGGATCATGACCTGAGCCGAAGGCAGACACTTAACGACTGAGCCACCCAGGCACCCTCGAGCTCAGCGTTTAGCTTGCAGCAGGCAATTGATAAAGGGAAGCCACTATATTCTGTTACTGATGGAGATAGATTTTTCTGGAGGTCTAGGATGTGCCAGTCCTCACTAGTGCCCCTTTAAATCAGGCGCCCGCCCTGACTTATTGGTGCCGCTCTAATCACCAAGGAAACAGTGAAGGGACCCAGATATTCCCGAGAAGCCCTTGATTTATAATTACTGCACCTCACAGGCAATAATCACTCCCCCACCACCCCGTCCTGGTCCTGCATGTTGGAATGCGGCTCTGCATTGTCAAGAGCTGGGAACTTCAGCCTCAAATTAAATACAGACAGGTGAATATCTCTCCTCTGTGTTTTTGTCTGAGTCTCCAAGTGGTCCTGGAGAAGAGGGGAGGTAGGGGAAGACAGCTCAGGCGGGCTGCTAACCAGCAGGCTCATTTTCCTTGTCCTCCTCCTGCCATAAGGACAGAGGAATTGTTTTTCTGTTTGGCAGTCCAGTATCAATATTGCAGAGTAATATGAGGAAGAAAACAACCCAAGGCTTTATTAGTCTTCTGGTGGCCTCGGGAAGCCACACAGCGAGGATCGCTCGGGTTGCTGGTCCCCTCCCACCTGGCCTCGTCCCTGCCACGCAAAGCAGCCCAGGGAGTGGAGCCGGACCAGCGACCACAGGTGGAAAAGCCCCTGGGAAACAAAGTCTGTTGCCCGCTCCTTTGTACACATAGAGAATCTTTTAGAATCTTCTAGAAAGTGGACTTTCCTATGGAAATCTCAAACATAAAACAGAAAATGTGGAGATGTTCTGGTTGAAGTGTGGTCAGTGAGGAAAGGAGAGCAGGAGCCCAGTTTTGGGACATCCAACACCCTAGTTGGCCCTTAAAGCCCCTTCAAGGAACCCCAGGGTTCTACGACACCCGGTTTGAAAGCCTTTGCAGTAAATTCCATTGCCTTGATTTTCAATACCTGCATTTGGGGAAGAAAATGTGGGGTTTCGAACTCAAGGTTTTTGAAACTAACCAGAGGTTTGGGATACTCTCTCCACCGAGTGGGTGTGGGTGGGCACAGAACTAAGAATAAACTGGACACTTGCCCTCTGTCTCACAAGAAATGATCAAGAAGATACCGAGCTTCCAAGTGGGTTGAAATCCACTTTGGGAAGTGCCTTCTCTCTCACTGGGTATGGTCAGTGTTTCCCCTTGGTGAATGGCGGGAGCCAGTCTATGACAGACTGTCTTTCACCCTCCCCTCCGGACCCTGAGGGGGAGCAACCCTGGAGGTCCAAGCCCTGGGCTGTTGGGGGCAGCTGGTAGCCATCATCTCACGTAGCCATAATGATGCAATGAATCCCGCCATTCATTGATGAGGCTGGTAGCCTGGGCAAGGCAATTAACTGCTCTAAGCGAAGTCTCCTCGCCTCTAACATCAGGAAAATCACCTGACCTAGGTTTTTTGTGGGATGAAATAAAGTCTTTTTTTTTTTTTTAAAGCAAGAAATTATTTTTTTAAAAAGAAGTAACAATGATGGACTTCTTACTATGGGCTGGGAACTGTATGAGTGCCTCTCGATCCTGTGATTCTATTCCTATGCCCATTTTGCAGCTGAAGCAATTGAGACAAGGAGGTTAAATAATGTGTCTAACGTCACAGAGCTTACACGAAATTCCCACAGACAAAAGAGCTACATGGGCCTTGAAGAAGCAGTTGGGGCTCTGGCTTCTCCTTTTACCCCTCCACGCCACATACTCCTAACACGTAGCTCAGACATGGTGGATGCAGGTCAACCCTCTCATTTGATGAAAAGGGAAACTGAGGCCCAGAGAGGCATAGATTTCATCAAGGTCATTCAGCAAGCCAGTGGCAGAGCTGGTACCTAAATCCAGGTCTCCGGACTCCCAGCTCAGGGCCTTGTCCTCGGCTGCATTGAGCAACGTGGTGCATCATTATGGCTACGTGAGATGATCTTCAGGCCTTTTCATCCAGAACATTTCTGGGTCTTAGCTCTCCCCTTGGTGGGTCTGGGCTGGGCTGGGCTGATCTGGGCTGGGCTCTCCCGTCAGGGATGTGGAGCAGAACACTCCTTGAGGGGAGAAATGGACCTCTAGGCAGCCCTCAGCTCACACTTTTCTTTTCTCTTTGAACTTCCCCAAGTTACAAACCACACAATTAAGGTCTGCCTAATAAGCCATCCATCTTGTCCCACAAAGAGAGAACTGTAGGCTTCCCGCCGGCTTCCTCCTCCTCTGGGAGGGGATCAATGCCTTATCTCAGCCGGGCCTGCGTGGAGAGGAAGGAGGGAAATGAAAGCACTTAATTAAGGCGCAGAGGAGCGGAAAGGGAACACCGCGTCCTCCCTGGCTCCCTGCTCTCCCTTTGCCTACCCCCATCTCCCCTCCCAGGGCAGCAGGCATAGTCCACAGAGACTGGTCTGCTCGGGAAACAGAGGAGGAGGTGGTGAAGATGAGAAGGACTCTCTGCTGTCTGTGCCTGAGCTAGAACTTGCCCCTAATGGAAAATTTCCCACTCTGTACTCTCCATCTTTTTTTTTTTTTTTTAAAGATTTTTATTTATGGGGCACCTGGGTGGCTCAGATGGTTAAGTGTCTGCCTTCAGCTCAGGTCATGATCCCGGGGTCCTGGGATCGGGTCCCGCATTGGGCTCCCTGCTAGGCGGGGAGCCTGCTTCTCCCTCTGCCTCTGCCTCTCTCTCTCTCTCTCGGACTCTCATGAATAAATAAATAAAACATTAAAAAAAAAGATTTTTATTTATTTATTTGACAGAAACATAGAGAGCGAGCACAAGTAGGCAGAGTGGCAGGCAGAGGGAGAGGAAGAAATAGGCTATCCTCTGAGCAGGGAGCCAGAAGTGGGGCTCGATCCCAGGACCCTGGGATCATGACCCGAGCCGAAGGCAGACACTTAACCAACTGAGCCACTTAACCGACTGAGCCACCCAGGCGCCCCCTGTCCACCCATCTTTGTCCCATGCAAACCTGGCCATGGCCATGAGCAGGCGGGCAAGTTATAAGCAGCAAGACCGCCTCCTGAAAATCGTCCTCCTTGGGCCTGAATTTCTAGCAATAAAGTGTATTCCTTCAGGTAAGGAAAGCCTTCTTGGCTCTCTCTATGTGACCGTAATGTTTATAGAAGGGAGCTCCTCACATGCTTGGGGGGAAGAGACTGGGCTCCATAATTTACATTTTCCCTTCTACATTTCCTCTGGGCCGTGCCTAAAAAACAGTCCTTAGTGCGGCTAGGAAGGTGAGGGCCCACATGCGAAAGCATCCACATACTTGGAAGACCTGTCACCAGAATTTTCTGGGGTGTTCAAAATTTTCCCCTTGAAGTTCTTCTGTGCCTGTCTTCTGAGATCTTGGCTGTTGATGCCTGGACATCTCTTCCTCCCTTGGCCCCTTGTTCCTTCTGTCCTGACTGGTGTCAAATGGTTGACCTTCACAACCCCTCTGGCCTCCTGGCCTAGAGATGGCCTTTGTCTCTGGCTTTTCTGTACGTGACTTCATTGTGGACATAGCTCCAAGATGGGGGACGGGGGCACCTTTGACATTCCATGACCCTGGTGGTTGCCCCTGCCTACTCACAGTGGGAGGACAGACCGGGTGAGAGCCCTTCTCAGAGGATCCTGGGCCTGGACCGATGAGCATTGCTCTCTACCCTGGAGGTTCCCCAGCAAAGCCGCTGCCACAGATGGAATGGTTGTGTCTCCCCCAGGTTCGTATGTTGGGACTTAATCCCCAATGCGATGGCCATTGGAGGTGGAGGGTAGGGCCTTTGGGGGGTGATTAGGTAATGAGGATGTCCTTGTAAAACAGACTCCAGAGAGCTCCCGTGCCCTGTCCACCATGTGAGGACTCAGAGGGAAGATGGCCGTCTAGGAACCAGGAAGTGGGCCCTCACCAGCCGTTGCGGCTTTATCTTGGACTTTGTAGCTTCCAGAATTTGTGAGAAATAAATGTCTGTTGGTTATTTTTATTTTTTAAATTTTTTCCTTTTTTTTTAAAGATTTATTTATTTATTTGAGAGAGAGACAGTGAGCGAGCGAGAGAGAGCAGGGGTGAGGGGGCAGAGGGAGAGAGACACTCTCATGCAGACTCCGTGCTAAGCACAGAGCCGCATGTGGGGCCCGATCTCACGACTCTGAGATCATGACCTGAGCTGTCACCGAGAGTCGGACACTTCACCCGCTGAGCCAGCCAGGCGCGGCAAGTGTCTGTTGTGTATAAGCTGCCCAGGCCAGGCTCTTCTGTGAAAGCAGCCTGAATCCCAGCCCCGGGAGGCTTGAGCAGGTCTGGACTTTGCCCGCCATCTGTCCCCACCTGCTCCGGGGATTCAGGGATGGAAATTTGAGGGAACGGTGAGCAAGCTGACTATGGCTGCAGGGCGGGTCCCGTTTCCTCACCTCGCTGTGGCCGGCCGGCTCAGTTCTCTATCCAGGGGGACCAATGCTGGCCTCTCATTGAGAGCTAAGTGTCCTGAGATAATTTAATAATTCACTGAATGTTAACTGAGGTGATAGAAGGGGATGTGGAGAGCGGAACCCACCCTAGGGAATGAGCCACGTCCAGTTTTTAAGTTAACTCGAGTACGTACAGAGCTGTTGTCCCCAGGTGTGACTCCGGTGTGGTTGTTGCCGTAATCACCGCCCCACCCCCCACCAGGGTAGTTTCCGTCCTGGGGACTAGCTCAGCCTCCCCTCCTCAGGTCTCCTGGGTCTGGGTTTCTCCCTCACGGTGTTCACTCCTGACTCTCCCCTGACATGGCCTGGCTGCTTCCTGATAAGCTGCCCAGGGGCCTTGCTGCCCTCTGCCTCTTCTTGCCCAGGGGGCCGTCTTGTATCGGGCATGTCCTGGGCCTTGCTTGCAGTCTGGGCATCAGGGCCCCTCTCCCCCACCCCACCCAGAGCCGATTTAGCAGCATAGCCTCAGAAGGAGTTAACACCCACCCCTTGGGGCAACCCCTGAGCAGCGAGGTTTAAGAGCTGGTGGATAAACACTGTCCCCTTCCATCTTCAGATGGACGTTTCTTTGATGTTCTCTACACAGCTCCTCTCCTCAAAAGGTCCGAGCAGGGTGGAGCCCCAGTCACCCACAGCATCTGATAGTGTACCCTTGTATTGGATTTCCGTCCTTCTCTCCAGCCCCCATTCCCCTCCCTGGGATACTTCCCAAAATAAACTACTTGAATGCAAACTCTTATCTCAGACTTTATTTTCGTGGGGCAGGGAGAGGGGATGGGGGGAGGGGGTGGGAGATACAGAAGTTAAGACTCTTCCTTTAAGTATAGGCTATATTTGCTTCCTCTGCCCAGAGTGTACCATTTCTGTGCTTTTATTCCTGTGGTTTTTATTCCCATGTCTCACTGTGATTGTACAGATTCTCCCAAAGCAACGATTCCTGATTTGCCTTTAGAACATCTTCTATAGCAGTGGAAAGGATTTTAAAATATTCAGTTGATTTAGGCAGCAACAAGAACATCTTCTGGCCTGAGTGCTGTCTGCAAGTCTCCTGCTTGTTACAGTAACTTTCCTCTACGACTGATTTCAGTTTCCATTTGCAAACGTAACCACCACCTGTGTCTTCTCCTTGTGATTGGATTTCTCCATCATATTCTCACATTGCCGTTGCCCAGGAACTTCAAAGCTGGGCGTCCTATCCTCAAATCATTCAGCCAGCTCTCCCCCGGACAGGTTTTATGTATCTTAATTTTGTTGCCAATTTCTAACCCAAATCATTTGCCCCGATCTGCCTCAATCTCTGCCCACTGATAGGTTGCTGATCGTTGAATGTTCCTATCCATGACTCAGTTTCCTGTTTTTTAAAGGAGATCCTTAGGGGTTGTACTCAGCTAAACAGGTTGGGTGACGGCTAGAGAGCTTTCTAGTTAACTGGGTCGTGCACAGGAGCTATGGTGATCTTCGGGGTTGTCTTCGTGAGGTAGTTATGTCCCAAGAAAACCAGGTCAGGTCAGAATGGAAGAGGATTGGGTATTCTTCTCCTCCTTGTCTCTCTACTAAAGAATGCCAACTCTTGAGACTACAGAGAAGCATTTCCCCAAGTGAGTTCCACTTGGTCCACACAGCTCTGTGAGATGTGGGCCCCTTGTCATCAGTCCTTGGTCAGGGGTGGTAGACAGGAGAAAGAGAGAAGAGGTCATGGTCATCGAGACTCTAGGGAAGGCACAGGAAAGAGAAGTGGTCATGGTCAACGGAATGACCCTCCATGGCGGCGCCAGGCTGACTCTCTAAGAAGATCCCAGTGGGCTCCCCTGGGTGTGGGTACTGTCGGGGACCTCCCAGATATTCCACATTGGGTGCTCACAGGGAGGTCCTCACAAGTCTGTCTTGTGTCCTGGTTGTGGCTCTGAGTGTGCAAGTCTGTCATATTCCATCTCCTGAACTCAGGAGAGGGTGGCAATGCATGGGGCGGCTCCCTTCCCTTCCTCTTAGGGATCTTCACCCCCTGGGCAGACTGGGGCACAATTTTGCAGAGCCTGCTGGGAGGCCCTGGAAAGAAGAACCTCATCCTGAGCTTCTGAGATACAGTTTCCAGCTGGGAGTTCTCATAAAGAACCAACATGGCGGACTATTCTCTTCCTCCCCATCTCCTGCCTGTTGAGTCCTTAGCTCTGGGGCCCATGACAGAGACTGATTTGTGTTCTACCATGTGCACAGATATCCACGCACTCTTGTGTTTCCCAGCCTTCCTTGTAGTTAGGTTGGGGCCATGTGATTGGTTCTAGCTACTGAGATGGGGGCAGAACTGATGTGAGTTATTTCCAAGATGGCACTTGAGAACACCCCATGAAATTATCCAGCCCTCCCCACTTTTTTCCCCTCCTGTGGCAACAACGGGAGCCACAGCTTGAGGATGGCAGTATTGCATGACAGAGGAGCCTGGGTCCTTGAGTCACCCCTGGAGGAGAGCCACTTGACACCCTGGGGTAGGCAGAATTTTAGCCCCTGTGCCCTTTGCCTCTGATGTCATGTCCATGAATATATGACATCTATTACATGGTAAAAAGGACTTTGCAGGTATAATTCAGATTACTGATCAGATGACCTTAGATAGGTATTTTATCTTGGGTTATCTGGAGAAACCCACTGTAGTCACACTAGTCCTTAAAAGCAGAAGAGGAAGGCAGAGAGATGTGGGGAAGGGAAGTCAGAGATTTGTAATGTGAGAAGGACTTGATGTGCCATTGCTGGCTTTGAAGACGGAAGAGGCCATGAACTAGGGAATGTGGGTAACCTCTAAAAGCTGAAATTGATGCCTGGCCAGGAACCCCAAGGAAATGGGGACCTCAGTTCTATGATCTGCCTGTTGGGCAGACCCAAATGAACTTGGAAGTAATTCTTCTCTAGCTTTCTGCTGAAGAGCCCTCCTGGCCAACACCTTGCTTTGGGCCTTGTGATGCCCTAAGTAGAGGACTCCACCAAATCTCCACTTGGACATCTCACCCATTATGAGATAATAAATGGTATTTTTAACAAGCTGCTAGTTTTGTGGTCATTCACTATGGCAGTAATAGAAAATGAACACACCCAGATAGGATTCTGTGTGCATAAGGAAAAATCCTTCCAGCCAGCAAGATGCCAGAGCCTGCCTGTTGTAACAGCTGACGATGCTTATTCTGATGAACGCAGGCCCCCGTGTGCAGGCCACGAGGCAGAGGAGAAGAGATACTTCTGAGGCATCTGAGTGTCTGCCTAGGTCTCCTGGGGAGCTGACAGTCTCAACAGGGATGGGTGCTCACCCGGAGTGAGCTCAGGCCTCGTGAGCCCTTGGGAGCAGGAAGGCGGTCCGAGAAGAGAAGCCTCGCAGGGAGAAGGGCAGGTGTCTAAGATCACATAGCAAAATATTGGCAGAGCTGAAGCTAGGAGCCAGGCCCCCTGACTCGAAGGCCTGGGCTCTTTGCCCTAGCTGGCTGCTAGTGAGGTTTCCACACGAGTGTGCGCGCGTGTGTGAGCTCCAGGCACGCGTGCGTGGGCTCCACGTGCATGCAGGATCCCTCTTCTCCGGCTCCCGGATCTCCAGGGTTAATGCTCCGCTCAGGAGGCTGAGAAGAGCAGCCTTTCCCCTTTGGTAATTGAAATCAATTTCTCAGCCTTATCTTTAGGAAACCTATATAGTCTAGACTGTAATCTGAACGCCTGGGCTCGGGCAACTTTTAAATGAAAACCCCTCTGTGAGGAGGAGGGAGGGAGGAGAGAACAAGTGGCTCCCCTCTTCCCACAATTTCTCAAGGAGCAGGAGTATGTAGGGGATGTCTTCTTTTTCTGGGGATTTGGCTTCCGAGTATGTGAGAATGTGTCAGAAAATGGGCGAGCGTGTGTGTGAGGACGGGAGCGGGCGGTGGTGTGGGGTGTGGTTGTGTGTGTGTGTGGATGGGGGAAGCTGTGTGTGTGTGTGTGGCTGGGCACACGTGGGATGGCCTTCTTTTTGTATTTATTTTTGTCTCTGAGCCTGTGAGTCCCTGATGTCGGAAACGGGAGTGTGTTCTCGAGTGTAAATATGTGTGTGTGCACAGGGACCTGGAGTAAATCCATGGGCTTGTAAATATGTGTGGGATCAGAGGATGCATATTTATATGTCTCATTTGAAAAGGCATTTCCCAGTGGGCCTTGCCTCTGAATGCCCCTGGGGCCCTGGAATAGTTCCTTTTAATGCCTTGAGTGGCCTGACTGAGCTGCCCCTCCCCCTCTGAACCATCCCGACCCTCCGGCTGTCTCCTGTGCACCCAGGGAGGGGAGGCCCTCCACTGGTCTACTCTGGAGATGTGTCTGCAGCATCCGCCTCTTCCCCAAGCCTGTCCAATTTCCCTCAGGGCAGCTCCTCTCTAAAGTTGGATGCACCTGTGGGCAGGGGGCCTGGCTTGGCTGGATCGCAGCCCCCAGGGGGAGGCCTCCAGGTATTGACTCAGCAGGTAGATGCTCCTTTGCCAAAGCTGTGGTCTTAGACACACAGGCCCATGCAGGTGAGCATAGCTTCCTCTCCGTCCCTCCCCCGCCCCAGCAAAGGGTCCCCCACCCTCCCCGAATCCCCATGGATTTCTCATTTGAAGTCAATCAGCCTTGAAATCCCTGCCAGTCCCCGCAGGGTGATTATGGGGCTGGTAATCAATGCCGGGCTCTCAGCCGCCCAGGGTGGGGAAGGCACAGTTTCCCTGGGCTCCAGGAAAGACTGGAAAGGGTAGTAACAGCTGGGATCAGGAGGGCCTGGCCAGAAATAGCCTCCAACTCCGATAGTGGAGAAGTTGGGAGAGGGAGAGTTTGGGGGGGTTCATGCTGTGCACTCAGGGGGGGAGCAGTTGGGAAGGAGGGAGGTTGGCGTTTGAGCAGCCGTCTCCCAGAAAGGCCTAGGGGCCGAGGGTGGCTGTGGATCAGAACAGATAGGAGGGGGCACCTGGGTGGCTCAGTCGTTAAGCGTCTGCCTTCGGCTCAGGTCATGGTCCCAGGGTCCTGGGATTGAGCCCCACATCGGGCTCCCTGCTTGGCGGGAAGCCTGCTTCTCCCTCTCCCACTCCCCCTGCTTGTGCTCCCTCTCTCTCTGTGTCTCTCTCTGTCAAATAAGTAAATAAAATCTTTTAAAAAAATTTAGTTTGAGGGGCACCTGGGTGGATCAGTCATTGAGCGTCTGCCTTCGGCTCAGGTCATGATCCTAGGGTCCTGGGATCGAGCCCCGCATCAGGCTCCCTCCTTGGGAAGCCTGCTTCTCCCTCTCCCACTCCCCCTGCTTGTGTTCCCTCTCTCGCTGTCTCTCTCTGTCAAATAAATAAATAAAATCTTAAAAAAAAAAAAAAACAGATAGGTGTTTCCATACCCTGAGGATGTAGGGGGAGCTGGGGGGGGGCACCGGGGGTGTGGGAAGTGCTGGGGGCAGAGGCAAGGGCAACACAGGTGAGCAAACTCTTCTGGAGCCAGCGCCAAGTTAGCATCTGCCCATGAACTGCTTGAGATCGGGACCTCCGCCCTTCTGAGTTCGGTCCCCAAGTGAGCTACCTGAGCCCTGAGTGCTTCACAACGGCTTTGGTAAATGCCGGGGACAGTGGTGGGGAGAGTGAGAGGGGCCGCGGTGAGGGGTGACCGTGGCATCGGGGGTGGGCTGCTGTTATAGGCGACATGAGGGAAGTGGGGAAGGGGGTGGGGATGGCTATGGCGGGCCTGGAGGGATGGTGTCGGTGGTCTGGGGACACTGTGACGGAAGTGACGATTTTGTCGGTGTGATGGTTCAGGTGACGGTGGCTGTGGCGGTGGCACGGGAGGTGTGACAATAATTATAGTGAGACGGTGGTGAGGGGGAGGGTAGCCGAGGGTGGTGCTAACTTTTGAAGAAGGAACCAGAAGCGGGGGGGGGGGGGGGGGGTGCAACCGGACACGACCCACAGGGGGGGGGGGGGGGGGGGGGGGGGCGCTGGAGGAGGAGGTGTGCACTGCAGGTGACGGCCAGGCGGAGCTCATTTGAACCAAGCCAGCTGCCCCAGCAGGAGCCGTGTGTGCTGAGGTGCCAGGGGCTAAAGTTAGGCAGAGGGCCACCAATTCAGCAGCCAAGGGGCGCTTTGGCCCGCTTGTGGCCTGAAAGTGGTGAAGGCAAAGCTTGGATCCCAGAGGAACAGGATCCCGCGCTGGGAGCCGGGCAGCTGATCAGAGGATGAGCAGCAATTCCAAAGGCCAGTGGTGTAGATGCCGGCCTGAGAATGGGATGAAAATGTCCCCTGGGCTTGGGGACTTGCCGTATATAGGGGCTGGCATCCCGTATAGCACCTACCCCGGTGCTTTGGGTTTCACCAGGCTTTGTGCCCTTTGTTCCTCCAGAGAAGTTTGTTGTCAAGGTCAGATCAGCGACCGAGGCCCTGGGTGTCTCTTGGCTGCTCCAGTAGACTCAGAACCCAGTGGCCCAGAGGAAAGCTGGGTTGCTCCAGAGCGCGTGAAAGCCCCAGACTCTTGCCAAGTGGGTTGCCTGGGCTCGCATCTGGCTTCCCTTTGTGGTATCGTCCTGTGGTGAAGAGCTCAGGCTGTGGAAGCAGACAGACCATGGTGTGAGTCCAAGACCTGTCCCTTCCTACTTGTGTGACCTTGGATAATGTCCTTGGCATTGATAAGATTCCGTCTCCTTCCCTGTAAAGTGGGGGTGGTCTTACCAGCGTCCCAGGGTGCTGTGAGGATTGTGTGGCAGACTCTGAGGTGGCCCCAGTAATGCCATCCTCTTGGAATTCATGTCCTTGCATG
The DNA here is from genome assembly GCF_011800145.1 of Mirounga leonina. Classification (NCBI taxonomy): domain Eukaryota; kingdom Metazoa; phylum Chordata; class Mammalia; order Carnivora; family Phocidae; genus Mirounga; species Mirounga leonina. Next base: position 66,318,495 of record NW_023270447.1, on the reverse strand, counting down.
ATCTCCTTCCCTTAGGTGTGGGCGGGGCCTGTGCTTGCTTCTAACCAGTAGAACCATCTTATGTAATATAATATCGAAAGGACATCCCGGCACCCTTGCCATATTGTTTGGTTAGAAACAACACTTGCTTCATCAAAGCCAGCGAGGAGAGAGTCCCAGAGCCACATGGGCGGGGTTTGAAGGACGGGCAGGAGGACGGGCAGAAGGCGAGGGATGGGGCAGCGCCGGCCTATCCAGGCTGCCAGGTGGCCGCCCCCACGCACAGCGTGACACCATTCCTCCCATAGATGCCTGGAGGCCTTCTCTTAGGCACTGCCTCCCGAGGATCTCCAGAGGCCACCGTACCCAGAAACAAGGCCTCTGGTGGCCCCACGACAAGTCTCAGTGCCCGTGCTCAGAAACAGCACCTCGGGGGGCCAGTGTCAGGCTTAGGGTGACTCTGTAAATCAGAGCATTTTGATGCATAAAATCTGGAAACGCAAGTCTATGAATCGTAATCGAGCATGATGAAATCTCATCAGCAGAAGTAAATACGGAATTCAAGATGACAGGGAGATGCACAGATGCGTTCCTGGGTTCCCGACCCCCCCACCCCAGCTCTGGTTCATAGCGCCACCCCCAGATTTATTCTCTGCATACAACAAATTAACCCCAGGTGCCTGTGATGGCTCAGCTCAGCTGCCACGTCCCTCTCTTCACCTTTCTGTCCCACTAGGAGTCAGGACATTCTCCTGCCTGGTGTGTCTGTGATAGGAGCCAGCTCACCTTCGCTGTTCATTGGGGCCTAAACCCTTGGTTGGGAAAGAGCTAGTAACAGTGGGCACTTACTTATAAAAAGATCTGTCCTGAATGCCTTTCCTGCCCTTCCTGGAGCTAGACCTCCTAAATTTGAATCCCAGCTCTGCCATTTGCTAGCTTTGTGACCTTGGGCAAGTTACTGAACCTTTTTGTACCTCAGGTTCTTCATCTGTAGAATGCAGATAATCCCAGTACCAACTTACAGGGTTGTTGCTGGGATCAAGTGAGTTAGAACAGACAAAATACTTGGAATGGTGCCTGGCACATAGAATAAAACCTATGTAATCGACTAGTATCTTTGTAATCCTTCTGGTATGTGACATCATCACACCTTTGAAGGTGAAAGAACCAGGTCTCAGGAAGGCTAAGCATAGGGTCACACAGCTCATAAGCCCAGTTGGTCTGAGATTCAAGATCAGTTGCTTTGATGAAGTTTGTTCTGACCAGTAAAGGTGGTCCTTTAGGTGCTCCCCTAAATTTCCATGATCTCAGACTATGGCCTCTGGTTGGTATCCTGGGTTTGTCCCTCCAAACCCTCCTTGTCAGCATCTATTTGTCTTGTGAACCTGGGGTCTCTGCCGGATCCACTGCCGTACTGCTTCTGGACTGAGCCTCCCACCTCCTTGTGCAGTAGGACTGTCTCCCCCGGCTTCCTGCTCCTCCTAGAAGGCCCATTCCAACCAGGAAGGGCTCCTGCACGGTGGCAGCCTCTAATCCTTACTGTCACCCCCAAGGGCCTGCATGAACCTCCCAGGGACCCAGAGGGTGGCTTAAAACCATGTTGCCCAAAGTGTGTTCTGCTGAACGTGTTTGGGGAAAAATGGGTGTGGACAAATAAACTTGGGCAGTGCTGGTTAAACCAAGGCAGGCAGGTTTCCTTCTTGCAGGCCTTGTCAGAGTCTTCACTGTACTAATCTGAAATGTAAAATTCCAGGAGGGAACTGGTGCAGGCAGGGTTTCACAAACTTACTTGGCCATCAGCACAACTTTCTAGCCATAACTTTCTAGCCTGGTCTCAGCATCTCCCGGGGCTAATATTCCCTTTAGAGAATGTTCATATTAGACCGCGAGGCCCATTACTTAATTGTAGGGCCTTTTGGGTCCCAAGCAGGACCCCAGGTTGGGGGTAAGCAGAGGTGTCTCGGCTTTCTGACCTCCTTTCGGAAAGAGCAGTGACTGTAAGTACATGGCAGGTTGTGGAGGGGATGTGCCAGGGGCGGTGTTCCTGAGGGAACAGGACTGAGATCTGTCCGTAGGCAGGCTGACCCTGTTTCAGAGTGACTCACCAGTGTGTGTGTGTGCGTGTGCATGTGCGTATGGGTGCACACAGACACGCAAGTGTGGGAGCCAGTTACAAGGATAATTCAGCACCTCCAAGATGCAGACCCAACACTGCCCGGGGCATGGGGCAGACAGCACAGATCTCACCTTGGGGAACTCCTTCTCAGGTGCGAGAGCTGGAATTCTGAGGCTGACAAAGTCCTCGGACTGATGGAAGAAGCAGTTCTGGCCTCAAGGGGACTCCCAATCTTTATTACAGGAATCTGCAATTCCCTTGGGAAGAGAACAGCCCCCCCCCCCCGCCCCCTCCCACCCCCCGAAGAAGCACATTCATGGAGACACACATAGATAGGCAACTCTGCATACAATCAGTGTGCATACAAAGCTTAACATGCATATATGTATGCACGCTATGTAGGCAGAATTCTAAGATGGCCTCCAAGAGTCCAACCCTCTGGTGTACAAACCCTGTATAACTTCCTCCTCTTAAGTATGGGTGGGACTTGTGAATATGATGGGATATTACACTTTGTGATTGGGTTATGTTTTACGGCAAAAACGAAGGGATTTTCCAGATGTAATTAAGGTCCCTAATCAGTTGACTCTGGGTTAATACAAAAGGTGAGCCTGACCTAATCGGATGAGCCCTGGTCTAGAGGTTGGAGGGAGAGAGATTCTTTTGCTGACCTTGCAAAAGCATGCTGCCAAGAGCTCTACAGTTCCAAGGAAAGACATTCTGCCAACAACCACATGGACTTGGAAGAGGACCCTGAACCTCACATGAAATTGCAGCCCTGGCCAATACCTTGTTGCGGCCTTGTGAGACGCTCTGCAGAGGACCAGCTGGGCTGTGCCTGAATTCCCGACCCATGGAAATGATGAGATAATAATTGGGTGCTGTTTTAAGCTGCCAAGTTTGCGGTGATTTGTGGTATTGCTTTGCAGCCGACAAAACTAATACACAAACACTCCATTCAAAGAACGTACACACATTTACCCAGAGACGTCCATATATACACAGATGCACATCTACACGGACATAAAAATATTCACACTTCTCCATTTTCAGGTACACCATGTTCACAGACACGAAAACATATTTGTATCCATAAACATATATACAAATATAAGTACATACACATTCTTAGCTACACATGCGTATTCATGTTTACATCCATAAACACAGATGCAGGCATGTAAACAATTTATACACCCACATTTACATATATACACACATACTAATGAAGAGCATTATAAAATACTTCCTATGTGCCAGGCACCAGTCTAAGCTCTTCATACATATTAACCCACTTAATCAATACTCACATAGAGAAGCACGAGTCTGCGGATCTATGTACCACGGAACCTCTGTAAAACACCACACCACTGCATGCTACAGGGGCACAAAGTGAAGACGTGCTCTGCTGGAGCAGTTTCTCAGGGAGGATTCGGATGGAATCCCCGCCCCACCTCCACCCCCCAAGTGCCTGGCAGGTATGTTAAATCCCTTCCCTCCTTTTTCCTGCCCGAGGAGGGGCCCAGAAGTCAACCCTGCTCTTTCCACTAGGTGGTGCTAGACTAGCATCTTTGGGTTTGATGGGCAGACTCCTGGCAGGCTCCAGGGAGCCGAGCTTACATCTTGGTTGTGGAAAGACAAATAGGAGAAAAGAAAAAACTTCTCCTGACCACAACATCCCAATCTGCATCTGTTCCCTTTCTGTCCAGGATAGTCAGTATGTCCTTGGAGCCCGAGGACCATTGGTGCCCTCCTCAGCTGGGGGCTTGGGTGACCGTGCTGGTAGGTCCTGGCTCTGCCTAACATCCTGCTGAAGACAACTGGACATCTAAGCCCCTGGTCATCTCTCATCTCAAGACTCTATTCATTTATTTAACAGACCCTATGCACCATTTATTCTGACGTGGGCACTGTCATTAAGTTCTTATAAATAGTAACTCATGTAATCCTCATAACAACCCTATGAGGTAGGTACTATTATCCTTGCCATTTACAGATGAGGAAACAGAGACACAGAGAGGTTATGTAATTTGCCTAAGCTCACATAGCTAGCAAATGGTGGGAAGAAAGGAGAGAGGGTAAGGAATCTTTACTCCATTTTAGAAATGGAGAAACCTGATAGTCAAACAGTCGATGGAGGAGTCTGACCTTGAACTCAGAGCTCAAGCCCAGGGCTAGGCTTTTCTTCCCAGACTGTGGGTTGCATGAAGATTAAAGCTGAGGCTGTAGCTGAGTTGGGGGCTGTGAGAGGAGCAGAAGAAAGCTTTCTTTACATGCTCCAGTGACCCCTCACTAGGGATCCCGAGTCCAGGAAGCATCTTCCTGACCAAGAAGGGCTCTCTTTAGGAATTTCACGTGGATTGTACATAAAGGCATAAAAGGTAGGGCCAGCTCCCGGCTGATGCCCAGCCGTGGGTGAGTCTATAGACTCAGACGCTGGAACGGGCCTTTTACAAGATACACAACCCATTCTACACTCAATTGCGTCCCATAAATCAGGTTAACCTTTTCAATGCAGCTCAGGGAAAATTAATTACTCATATCGGAGCACATGACCTTTTTCCCGGGCAGGATGAGCCGAGCTGCTCCCAAGCGCGGGGCTCCCCATTCTCTACACTGCAGCATCCCAGCCCTTCGGAAGGCACCAGCAGCCCAAGCATCCAGCTAAGGACAGCCAGTTACTTATGTGCTTCTCAGGGGTGACCATGTTGGGCTACTCGATGCCCCTCCTAGTGACGGGGTCCTTCACATTGAGCTATTTGGGGCTACTGATGGGGAAGGAGCACCACCCCAACCCTCATTGCAATGCCTGGCTTGGTTGGGCAAGGGGAGGGAAGAGGAAGGGAGAAGCATTTGAGGATTCATTATTCCCTTCTGGGGAGAGTTTTTCTAGCCAAAGAGGACCCCCATTGGGATCAGATGGTAAGTTTTCCACTCAGGGAAACCCTCAGCCTCACCCCACACTCTGACACCATCCAACCAGGTCGTCAACAACTGACTAATTGACTGTCTTACCATCCAAGCAACCCCAACCAACAATCCAAGCAAACAATCCATTCACCACCCACCTAACCAACCAGTAGACAACCATGCAGAAACTTTGTACTGAATTCTTACTTTGTTCAGCCCTGGGGTATGTGTGTGAAAAAGAGGACATAGGTCCTGCCCTCCAGAGGCTTATGGCTTAGTTGGGGACACAAGACTTGAAACAGGGGACAAGACAGCACAGAATTGAGTATGTGAGGACAGGCTCTGGATGAATCTGCTGCGGGGTAGGACTCCAGCATACGAATTTGGGCGGGGGGGACACATAGTGCCCACTGTCGTTGCATTCTTGAGTCCCAGGCCTGCACATCCAGGTGCCAGCAGGACTGCTTACCTGGCTGAGGTGAGCTGGGCTGGGCAGGGAGGGTCCATGCAGGCTGTGCCCTCAGGAGCTGCTGTCTTGCTGACCTTCCTATTCTGCAACTGGGGAAAGAATCTTTCAAGGAGGGGAGGTGACTCTCTCCCTTGCACCAGTCCCTAGGCATGGGGTGTGTGGTGGGCAGGCTCCTGGGAATAGGGAGGGAAACTGTTCACATCGGCTCCTCCCTCCCCCTCCAGGAATGGCTGAGACATGCTCTAGGGCAGGGAGCAGGGCAGGGGCAGGTGAGGAGCAGGAGCAGCAGAACCTTGTCCCCCAGGGGAGGGAATGGGAAGCCGGGCTCCCCCTATATGCTGCAGGTCATGCTTGGTTTTCACTGGCTCGAACTGGGGTACAGAGAACAGGGGTTCCAGGGACCTCCTTGGGGCTGTGGTCTTCCCAAGCTCCAGCCCATAATTGGAGCCCTTAACCTGGTCCTGGGGACATGGCTATGACTGCATGTGTGTGCCAAGTGTGTGTCTAAGTGCACGCACACACACGTCCACACAGCCATGCATACGTGTACGTGGTATGCAGGTGGACGTACACACGTGCATGCAGACACATGCGTGTCTACACAGTCCTTGTATGCTGGTGCATATGCGGAGCACGCCACGAGAGTGCCATATCCTGAGCTGTCCCCGCTGCCACCACCCCTCCGCGTGCCTCAGCCTGGGGCGGCTCCGGATGTTGTTCCAATATTCCTCATTCACTGCAGAAAATCAAACAAACAAATGAAAAATTAACGCCGTTGTTAGCCAGGGATGCCCCTGGGCTGTCGAAGCCGCCTCTAGCCAGCCTTGCTGGAGCAGATGGTGAACGCTCCGGAGCTTACGTTGCGCCTTGGCCCTGGTGTAGACAGGACCGTCAGGGGGTGGGCGGGAGGCAGGCTGCTGCGGGTTGGGCCTGATGTGACCGCAGGAGGCTATAGGGGCTGCAGAGGAGTGTCCGGTCTCTCCTATCCACCCCCCATCCCAAGAGTCCCTCAGGTGTGTGACTCAGGGCAGGACGGCAGGGGAAAGCCAGAGGACATGCACATGCATCGGGCACCTAGTAGACAGTAGGCGTTCACTAAATGCTGTCAATTGAACTTTACATACAAGTCCTCACAACAGCCTTTGACAGAGCAGGAAACTGAGGCTCAGAGGAGTTAGTTAGGTGGCCTGAGGCCATGCAGCTTATGAGTTAAAAGCACTGGGATTCATGCTTTTCTCTGACACTCTCTTCAATGCAGGGTCTTCCCACCATAATGATTTCTGGATTGTGATATACATGGGGGCGGGGGGGCAGGCTTCAAGATGGCGGCAAAATTTCCAGCACTTTTCCTAATGAGAGGTGTGGAGCCTAATTGCCCTCGCTGAGAATCTTGCTGGGTCTAGAGGTTTACTTGACTCATAGAATGTGGTGGGCACAAGGTTCTGGGACTTCCAAGCCTAGGCCATGGGCAACCTCGCAGCTTTCACCCCATTGAGAACATTCTCCCTGGAAGCTCTGAGCCCCCATGCAAGAAGTCTGATATCCTGAGACTGTCCTGCTGGAGAGTGGATGTTCTAGTCGAAAGTTTTGACAGAGCCCTGCCTTCCTCATCCCTGCCAAGGTACCACACACGTGAGTGAGTGAGTGAGTGAGTCCCTGGGACCCTCCAGACTGCCTCGTTCTCCAAAGGAATATCACTGTTTCTGTTCACACTTCATGGAACAGGAGCATTACCAAGGTGAGCCCAGCCCGGACACCTGCACCACAAAATCCTGAGCCTGTGATAAAATGATGGTGGTTTTAAGCCACTAATTTTTGAAGGTAGTTTGTTATGCAGCAATGGGAAAGTGGAGTAGACCCACACACGCGTGTATACACAATTCACATCAGCACACACACACAGCACAAACACACATACTTACGGACATACACTTGGAGCAGGACATCCACATGCACACGCTCACATGCTGTGGGGCCCTTTTTCTCTTTTATTTTATTTTTTTAAGATTTTATTCATTTGCTTATCCAGAGAGAGAGAGCGCACACGCAGGGGTTAGGGGGAGAGGGAGAGAACCCCAAGCAGACTCCACACTGTGCACAGAGCCCGATGCCGGACTCGATCCCACGTCCCCGAGATCAGGACCTGAGCCGAAATCAAGAGTCGGATGCTCAACCGACTGAGCCACCCAGGCGCCCCATGTAGGTCCCTTTCTGATTCCAGTTCCTCCGGCAACCCCCATAGCCACATCAGACTCCTGTATGCAATTAAGTTCCCATTTTCGGGGTGAGAAACGCTCAGATCCTGAGAAATGACAATGGCTTCTCATTACCCAGCCAGTTTCATTGTTTGTGGGATTTTGTCATTTAAATTCTTCCCCAAGAATCAGAGTGATTTTACACGGAAACGCAGGAAGGAGTACGCGAGCAGTAGTCTCCAGTGACCGTGTAGTAGTAAACACTTCTGCTGAGGAGGTCCTGGCTGCCCTTGGTCATGCTTCTCACACTACTCCAGCCTCAAGCTACAGTCTGGGAATGGGGATGAACTGGGCGGGTGGGCAGGAGGCTAAGAGAGGGGACAGAAAGTGCTGGAAGGGGGTAGAAGGCTTTGGGAGGGCCTTGGGAAGAGACTCGGATCCAAGAGCTGAGGAGGGTTGTCCCAGCCCTGAGCCTCCGGACCAGACATCACCTGGAACCTGGCTGTGTGTGTGCGAGGGTGCATGTCACCGGGCACTCGTGTAGGACTGCTGGTGCCTGTTTGGGTGAGAAGCCACATTCTTACTAAGGCAGGGTGGTGGTGGCAGAATTCACCTGGAGTTGAAGGTCATGTCTGCTGTCAGGCTTCTTGGTGTTCATTGAGAGTTATTTGAAACATATTTGTTGAGCACTGTGTTATGGATACAGCGAGGAACAAGACGGACAAAGGCTCTGCACTCACGGAGCTGTGGAGAAGGCAGAGAGGAGATAAATAATTATCCTAATAATTCTATCATTATAATTTTGGGTAGTTGCTATGAAAGCAAAGAACTCAGGGCTGTGTAAGACCAACATAAAGCTCCTCGTTTAGCCTGGGGGTCAAGGTTACGCGGGGGAAGCTTCTCTGAGGAAGTGACATTTAGGCTGAGGCCTAAAGAGTGAGTAGGCATTCACCAGGCAAAGGGGTAGTGGGGATGGGCATGGGGAGGAAGGGTGTGACAGCAGAGGGAACTGTGTATGCGAAGGCTCTGATGTATGACAGAGCGAGTTCCTTGGAGAAACTACAAGGCGGCCAGGGACAGGGGTGTACATAAAAGGAGGCGGGAAAAGCAGCAGACACCAGATCTTTGAGGCTTCCCAGGCTGTGGTAAAGGCTTTCAACTTTATCCTATAAACAACAGAAGGCAGGGAAAGTTCTGACGTGATCATGCCTGCCATGTTGACCTGTCAGGCTGCAAAGAGGGGACGCAGAGAAGTTGGAGGGGAGGCTGGTGCAGTGGTCCGGGCAAAGGACGGTGCCAGCCTGGCGTGGGAGGTGAGAGAGCTGGAGGTGGAGGGATTCACAGGCTATTTGGAGTGTAGGACTGGCTGTGGATGGTGCATATGGGGGAGGGCAGGAGGGGTGGGGAGCGCGGGCACCCGAGAGGATGGAGCAGGGGGAGCAGGTGCATGCGTGGAGGAGGGACTGAAAGTTCCAATGGGACATGTTGGGTTTGAGATGCTTGTGAGACACAGGAGTGGAAAGGTCCAGGAGGCAGCCGTGGATAAAAGCCTGAGGGATTTATGGAGAGTGGAAGCCAGGACCAGGAGGAAGACCAGCTGGGGTGAGCAGATCTGGGGAGACAGGGTGACTTTCTTTGCCTTGGTGGCAAGTCCCCAGTGTTGGGAATACTGTTGAGTGTCGTACTTAAGATTCCAGACTCCGCTTCTGGCTATATACCCCAAAGATTTAAAGGCAGGGGCTTGAGCAGATATTTGTAGCCAATGTTTACAGCAGCAGTATTCTCAGTAGTCAAAAGGTGGAAACAACCCATATGCCCATCAACAGATGAATGGATAAACCAAGTTAGTCCATCCACACAAAGGAACAAATTCTGACACCTGCTACAATACGGATGGACTTTGGGGACATTATACCGGGTGAAGTCAGCCATAAAAGGACAAATACTGTGTGATCTCGCTTAGATAAGGTCCCTAGAGTGGTCAGATTCAGAGAGATAGAAGGTAGAACAGTGCTGAGCAGGGGCTGGGGGGTGGGAGGGGCAGCTGGTGTGTCTGGGAATGGAGTTCCAGTTTGGGAAGATGAAAGAGCTCTGGGGATGGAGGGTGGTGGTGGCAGCACAACAGTATGAATGTACTTCATGCTATTCAATTATACACTTAAAAATGGTTAAAACAGTAACTCCGTTGTATGTTACGTATATTTTACCACAATTAAAAAAAGGTCCTAGGGGCGCCTGGGTGGCTCAGTTGGTTAAGCTGATTTTGGCTCAGGTCATGAGCTCAGGGTCCTGGGATGGAGCCCCTCTTCGTGGGGCTTCCTGCTCAGCGGGGAGACTGCTTCTCCCTCTCCCTCTGTCCCTCTCTCCTCTCCCCCTCCCCTGGCTTGTGCTCATGCACTCTCTCTCAAATAAAGAAATAAAATCTTAAAAAAAAAAGTGTCCTAGACTCCAGAGCCAGCCAGACTGCTGTGTTTGAATCCCAGATCTCTGACATACATGCTGTATGACTCTTGGCAAGTTGCTGAACCCCTCTGACTCAGTTATCTCATTTGTAAAATGGGTATCATGATAATACCTATCTGGAGAGTTGTTGAGGGGATTAAATGAGTTAATATGTGTGATGTGATAAGACACAGTACATACTTTGTGTGGCTATCATAATCTTTATCAGCAGCAGACCAGAACCTGGGTCATGGGATCTCTTGGTCAAGAGTCTGTGAAGCTGGGCCAGTGCCTTGGGGCAGGTAGGAGGGACCAGACTTGCCTCTACTTTTGTGCCTAGCCCCTGTTGGGCACCATGGCTGGATGGTCACTGTTGGAGAACCACAGGCCTATGACTGAGCGGAGCTCCCTGGGGCCTGTGTGATGGAGCAGAGGGAACCCAAGGGGGGACGTAGAAGGGGAAGGGGGCCTCATGGGACGACAGGATGGCTTGGTCCAGCCACCTTGTGCTGGCAGCTTGCAGAGGCTCCTGCCAGACTAGGGAATTGGGAGAGCTTCTGTGACGGGAATTATACTAGTCAGGATTTTCTAGAGATACAGAACCAATGGGATGTGTGTGTTTGTATAACAATATTTGTGATAAGGAATTGGCTTGCACGATTCTGGAAACTGGCAAGTTCCGACGTGCAGGGTGGGCTGGCAGGCTGGAGACCATGGAGAACCGATGGTGCAGTTTCAGTCCCCAGGCTGTCTGCTGAGAATTTCCTCTTGCTCAGGGAGGTCAGTTTTTTGTTCTGTTCTTCAACTGATTGGATGAGGCCCACCCACACTACTGAGGGCAATCTGCTTTACTCAAGTCTACAGATTTAAACGTTAATCTCATCCAAAAACATCTTCATGGAAACATCCAGAATAATGTTTGAACAACGATCTGGGCACCCTGTGGCCCAGCCAAGTTGAAACATAAAATTAGCCATCACAGAACTGATTTCCTCTCAAATGGGGACATGCAGGAACACTCAGTAGGTCCCCCTGCATCCTGTTGGCCACTTTTTGATCCATTTCCCACAAAGAACAGCAGAGATCTCTCCAAGTGTGGATCTGATCATGCCACTCCCCTTTGCTCTAGGGATAAATATTGCATTGTTATTATTACTTACAAGGCCCCGCTTACCTCTGCCTGTTTACCAGTTCACCTGTGCATCTGCTTGTGCTTCAGCCTTGCTCTCTGCTCTCAGCCATACTGGTCTTCAGTGTGTTCCCTGGGCCTTCTCTCATCTTTGAAGGTGCTGGTTCTGACTTTTTGGGAGGATCCCCCCACCCCTTACCCAGAACTCTTGAATCTCATGTCCCACAAGCTACCCTCACTTGCCTCTTCTGCCCCTGGGTCAGGCCTTGGGCTGGACACTGAGGATACTCGGGTGGGTTGGACGTGGGCCAGGACAAGACAAAGGGACAGAGTGAGACAGGATGGACCAGGTACTGTGGGAGCAGAGAATTGAGAATTATGGGCAGGGGACATGTCTGATCCCCCAACATGGCTTCCCCCAAAGGGAATCTGGTTTGGCCAAATTTAGGATGCTGGGTCCTGTTTACCAGCAGACAGGGAGGCCATGCTGTCACCCAGCTCGTCCTTATGGTGGGACCAGAGCTGAGCCAAGCAGTGTCAGTGTTAAGGGACGGCTTTGTGGGACTTTAGCTCCCCACAACCTCCATTAGCATTTCTCCTCCAAAATGGCAAAGAACTGAAATAAGAACAATGTGCTTGTTATTCAAAGGTGCCTTTAAGACAAGTCCCCCAGGGGCCCCTGGGTAGCTTAGTCGGTTAAGCAACCAACTCTTGATTTTGGCTCAGGTCATGATCTCAGGGTTGTGAGATTGAGCCCTGCATCGGGCTCCATGCTGGAAGGGGAGCCTGCTTAAGATTCTCTCTCTCCCTTTCCCTCTACCCCTCTCCCGTCCCTCTCTCCCTCTCGGGAAAAAAAAAGACAAGTCCCCCAGCTGCCTCTTCTGTTGGGTTGCCAACCCTAAGCCCATAGAGCAATTCTGGAACCAAGACTGCAACCAGGCATTAAGCCTTGTTCTGTTTTCAAACAATTCTGGAGTCTCCGCTGCTCTGGGGTTGGCCACTGTTTTAGTTATCTATTGCTGTATAACAAACTGCCCTAAAACTTAGTGGCCTTAAATTATCTCACAGTCTCTGTGGGCCATGGATTTGGGAGCGGCTTAGCTGGCATGGCTCTGGGTCAAGGTCTCTTGTGTGGCTGCCATCAGGAGGTCCACTGGGACTGCTGTGATCCAGAAGCTTGACCGGGGCCAGCGGATCTTGCTTTGGTGGCTGTGCACTCACATGACCATGGCCAGGAGGCCACCGTTTCTCACTGGCTGTTGGTAGGAGGTCTTCATTTCTGGCCATGTGTGCTGCTTGCGTGTTCTCAGGACACGGCAGGTAACTTCTCCCAGAATGAGCAAGGAGGAAGCCATTGTGCCTCACAGTCTCTGGGCACTGTCCCTTTTGCTTTATTCTGTGCATTGGAAGCAAGTGCCTAAGCCCAGCCACACTCAAGGGGAGGGCATTTAGGCTCCACCTGATTCCACAACCCCTAATGGTGATAAGGTTTGGGTTTAGGGCTGTGGGCAGGAAGTATGCCCTAGGGACATCAGACACTGACCCAGCTAATAATAAGGGACATTTGGTTGTTGTTATTCCTTGGGTGTGTAACTCAAGGAGGAGGGATAATTAGAAGTACAAAACATAGGCATTCCTGGACCCTCCAGTCAAATGCTACTTACTACACTAAATCAGAACTTCATTTAGAATTCATCAAGAATGACTAACCCTGCCTGGGTGAGGTGGCCGGAGAGAATGAGGGAGAGCTACACATAGGAAAGAACACTGTAACATTGGGTTTTGAAGGATGAATAGGAGTTCTTGAGGAAGGTGATTCATGACAAAATTGCAACAAAGCAGAAAAAGCAGGCTTTGAAGTCAGAATGAAAGAGGTTCAAATCCTGGCTCAGTTGCTAGTTGTGTGAGCTTCAGCAAGTCAGGTCGCCTCTGTTTTCTCCCCCGCTTTGAATTAGGGATATCAAAGCAAAGAACGCCTCAGCGTTATTGTAAAGACTGGTGCTAATGCAGGTGAGATGCTTGGCAGACTGCAGGTGTGCAACAATTGCTGGTGGGCATCCAGGTTTAAGGGTCTGAGACCCGAAAGGGCCTGCCGTGTTTGGAGCATGGAGGGAGACTCGGCAAGTTCTGTCCTGTTCATAGGGTTTTAGTTCTTTTCTATCGCTTGCTCCAGCCCAGTCCCGTTCACTGTACTCATTGACTCAATCAGCCGATAATGATTAATTATAAATGGAAGAATCTGGGTCCCAGCCAGGCTCAGTTCTGAGGCTGGGCCGGGAGAGCCGGCAAGGCGGCAGGGGTCAGTTCCATGGGCAGTGGACTCAAAGCAGAGGGGGACGCAGAACCGCAGAGATGAGTTTTGTCTTGAGGGGGTCTTCCTGCCAGCCCCCGATCGCCTGCCCTGTCCACGGCTCTGCTGGCTCTGGAGACATTAGCATTCTGTAGGCAGCTGTGTAGGTGTAAGATCAATGCATTACACATGTCGCAGGCAGGCCCAGTAAACAGAGGGCGAGGTAGGTGGTTGGAGGAGAAATTGGCTGGGTTTGCTGGGCGGGTCTGTGCTGACTCAGCCCTGGCTTCCCTCCCTGGCTTACGGTGCCTCCGGGGCGGGGCCTGGGGGTTGTGGGGAGGCTCCGCAGCTTGGGCTTTGCTGTTCAGCTGCTTCTGGGTCTTGGAGGGACACAGCGGGAAGAGCTGGAAGCTCTGTTCCTCCAGTTTCGTGCTGCTCAGGCAACTTTTTGGGTCATATCGCATCACTATCTGAAGCCTCCAGAGGACTTCACTGTATTTGGTCTCTTCCCGTGGGACAAAGTGGGAAGCCCATTGGAAACGGGCGTGGAGACCTGGGTGGGGATCGCAGCTCTCCTTGGGTGAGCTCAGGTGCATCACTTCACCTCTCTGTGCCTCAGTTTCCTCATCTGTTAAATGGGGGTCCCAGGCTGTCAGGGCCGGGCAAGCTCAAATGGCCTCATGGCTGTGGATGAGCTGTGTGGGGACAGGACATCGAGGGGCACCCAGGGATCTCCATTCTCGCTGGAATCCTGGGAGGGTTTTAATCCTCTGGTGTGATGGGCCCTTTCCCACCAGGGCAGGAGCTGGAGTCTTTGGTATCTCCCTGTCAAGCCCCGATTTCTTTCAAGCCCTGTGACTGCATGAGTCCTGAGGTTGCAATTAGGTGGCTTTCAGGCAGAAGTCATCCAAGTGTCCTCGGACCAGCAGCAAGAACAGCATCACCAGGGAGGATAGTAGAGACACAAATTCTCAGGCTCCATTCCAGACTTTGTGGCTCAAACTCAGGGGGTGGGCCCAGCCCTCTGGGTGATCCTGATATTGGGGACATTTGAGAATCACTGCTCAAAGGCACTATGGTGCCCCCTCCCACTGGAGGCCCCTTGGATGGGGAGGGAGGAGGCTGCAAGCCCGACAGAGTCTCTCTGCTCTAGAGAGACCCCTGGAGGAGGCGTCTCTTTCCTCTGACTGCAGCTCAAGACATCCCTGAACCTCACCAGTGGGGCTGATTCCAGGGTATTTGAATAGCTCATTAGCTCTGCTCTGGGCTTCAATCCCTCTTAATTAGTTTTGCAAAATATATTCATTAAAAAACCTCATTACAAATCAAACACAGGTCCTTGAGAAGTTTGTGGGTGTGGGTATAAGGGAGTGCGTCTTTGTGCTCGTGTGTGCCCGTGAGTGAGCGGGCTGGTGCCTGTGGGTTTCAGCCAATGTGAAGGGGTGAGTGTGTCCGGATGCAGAGGAGCGCCTTTGAGTGAATGTTGTGTTCGTGTCTTTGTTCACATGTCCGCTTCACCTCCAGGGATCCCCATGAAGCAGATTCTTCCTCCCCTCTTTATCAGTCATTATTCCGAATGGGCCCACACTGCGGGGAAACATACCCTCTCAACCCACATCTATTCTGGTTGTTTTGCTTTCCCCGTGCCCCCAGCTCTGGGTTCCAGTGGCAAGGATGGCCAATTAAAGGCCTGTTCCAGCCAACTGAGCAGCCAGGGGGGACAGCAGTCCAATCTGAGAATTTGAAGAGGCCCCTGGGTGCTCTCTGCTACAGGTGGGCTTCCTCAGCTCAGGTGGGCTTCCTCAGCTCCTTGGGGCTGGAGATCGTTAGGTCTCCCACTCAGGGAGAGTCATCCAGCCACAGGGCTGCCTATAGGGCTGGGGGACAGTGTCCTGAGATGCCTAGGCCTAGAGTCTGGGGCCACTCTCCTGCCCCCTCCCACCCTGTCCCTGTTTCCCTACCACATTGCTTGCTGTGAGCATCCCCATTTGGAGCTGAGTAAATTTATGGCATAATCCTGCATGGAAATGCATGGAAATGCTGCCAATTACCATCAAGCCAAGAGAGAGGCTGCAGCCCTGACGCCCTCCTCGGTCTGCTGTCTGTCGGCTCGCAGCCTTCCAGAAACCACAGGGAGCTAGAAGCCAGCCAGGATGGCCCAGATTGGCGGAGTGGGGCCATTTGTATAAAACTCTTTATTCGACTCACCTGGCCTTGAAGGTTTGCAGCAGGAGCGGCTCCTTCACAGGAAACCTGAGCAAACCAGGGAAATGTCATTCCCGGAGTCTCGGCAAAGCCGACAGCTGATGGGATTCATCTAACTGAGATCAGTTCATCAAACTTGGGTAGAGCTGAGCCTCTGGAAGACGGGGAAATCTGATACAATCGCGTCTGCTTAAAATGCAAAGGCTCATCGAGATTTTGGAAACACTGTTAAGGAGAGTCTCAGTGAAGCCAGGAGGAGCGTTTAGCAGCTCTGAGCTGGAGCTGGGAGAGGGAAGCGGGCAAGAGCCTGCTCCAGGGAGGGGTGGGGCGGGCGGGGCTCGGGCAGGAGGGAAGGGCGGAGCTGGCTGTCCAGGCTCTGCCTCTTCTCGCACTGAGACCAACAAAGGACTAATGACGCCTACTGTGTGCAGGCCCAGGACTAGCTCTGGGGACTGGGGTGCAGGTGCTGTGAGACACAGCCCCGCCCTTGAAAACCTCACAGTTTCAGGGGGGAGGCAGACAGGGAAGGGGCATCCTATGACCTGTCCCTGAGTAGGGTCTTTATCAGAGGCTCGAGGCGCTGATAAGAGAACAAGGTGGGAGAGCTTTGTGGTGAAGCACTCAGGTCCTGGAGTCAGTTGGGGCTGGGTTCCAACTCTCCTGGCTCACCATGTATTTACCAGCTGTGTGTCCTTGGGTGCGTCACGTAACCCCTCTGAGCCTCACTTGCTTCACCTGTGGAATGGGTGTAACAATTCCTACTTCTCAGGGAGTTGGGAGGATTGCTGAGATACCGTGTATAAAATGCTCAGCCGTGGGCTTGGCGTATAGTAAGTGCTCAGTGGTGAAGCTGGCATCCAATGGGGAGGACCCAGGAGGGGTTCTGGGAGGAGGTGGGGACACCAGCTAGGCCTTGAAGGATGGGAAGGACTTCAGGGGGTGGAAGGGACGAGGGAATACCCCATATTTGTGAAGCGAGACATGGCTGGCTGTCTGCTCATTGCTGTGCCCCCTACCCGCCCCCAACCCCCATCCCCCCAGCTCTCCTAGAGGCAGAGGTGGAGGCCTGGGCCAGGAGTGGTGGGGGCCTGTCCCAGGTAAGCTTCCCTTTCCCTACCACCCCGTCAGGGCCCCCGTCTAGCTCTCCCCTCACTCCATCTTGCTCCCCTTCCCCAGTGCGGATTTAGCAGTCCTCCTGAGATGCGCTTAGCGGGGACCAATTTCCTGCCATCAGTCAGGAGCGGTGGCATTTGTAGGACAGCGCGGAGGCCTGGGAAGGGGGAGGAGAGAGCACGTGGTGGCTCCCCTCTGGGACTGAGTACTTGGTCCTGCCCTGCCCTGGCTGCCCTCTGCCCCTCAGGTCTGTCTGCCCCTCCCTCTGGCTGGGGTTCCACTACGGTTAGGATGGAGGAGAAGCAGGATTCTGGTTCCTGGGGCGGGGGTGGGGAGGCAGGAGCCAGGGCTGAGCTGGGTGGAGGAGCGGGGTCTGGGAGGAGGTGGCAATCCAGGGGGACCATCAGTCAAAAGGGCACCGAGTTTTGTGTGAGTGGGTCCTCCTCAAGTAGGTCATCCATATTCTGGATCCTTTCAACTTTGTGGCTCTGGGTAATTCAGAGCAGGAACGTGGGGGCTCGTGGCAGACTCCAGCCTCAATGGGAAATTGAGGCAGCAGTTCAGGGCCCAGGAGGTGGTGAGTAGAAGCTGTGACTCAGGCAGCACAGGGGTCCAGGCTCTCATCAGGCTGCCAGGTGGGGTTGTCTTAACCTACACGGATGCACTCTTGAGTTCAGAGGTCTGGGCTGGCCTTGGGCCTGCAGCTGGCCACTGCTGACAGCCTCCTCCAGGAAGCTTGCCTGGATGCAACCAGGCCCTCTCTTTGGGTCAGGAGTCACACCCGGGTCTGTGCTACCTTCTCAGTTCCCTGTCTCCTTAGCTAGACGCAGAGCTACGATTTATTGAACACTATTAGATGCCAGGCCCTGGGCCAAGCGTTTGATGTATATTAGCTCATTTAATTCTTTATCAACCTGGGGAGACAGACATGATTAAAATTACCCCAATGTTTTGAGGAAATGGGTTCTGTGAGGCTGGATCATTGCGCAAGGTCTTTTTTCAAATGTCCCCTCCTCGGAGAATCCTTCCCTGACCTATTTGATTCGGTTCCTCCCCCACCCCCACCTCTGGGCCTCCCCCTCTTCTCACTGGGTTTTCTCCTTGTTTGTTGCCTGCAGCCCCTGCTGGTGAGCTCCGTGATGGCAGAGCCTTGGCTCTCTCGTTGCCCCGTGTGTCTCGGCGTAGAGAGCAGCCCCTAGAGCTGCGCTTTGCATGATGAATGTTTGTTGATGAGTGGATGGATGGATGGATGGATGGATGGATGCCCCATGGCTAACACTAGCAGAGCCAGGATTCCAACCAGGAACTGGATTCAAAAGACACCACCTGCTGGCAGTCGCCACACCAGTGCTGCCTGTCACTGTCAAAAGGAAAGCAGCTTATGGAGGGAGGGGTCATTACATGTGGTGGATGTCTTGGGTCTGGGGTCCCAGCAGACCAGGATCAGCCTGATTGCTGCTCTGGAATGAACAGCATTAAGTCAAAGATGCTAACATTCAGCCCCCAGCCCCTGTCGTGGTTAGAGGAAAGAGAGAGAAATCAGTTTCAAGTTGCTGGGGCAGAGGCAGCTGGCTGGCTCTGGGAGGAGGGCGATTTTCTTTGCATTTAGGACCTGGGCTCCTCACCCCTTCCAGGCCAGAGGAGCCGGACACGGATGGATCTGCTATCTAAACGGAGCCCAGCTGGGGCGGGCTGGGGGTCCTGCAGGGCTGGGTGCTGCTCCCTGAGCTCAGATCTGTATTAGGATTTGGGGCAGTCTATTTGTCTGGGAATGACAGGGACGGGGAGAAGGGCTTTTGGGAGATGAGTGGCAGGAGAGATAAGCCTGATGTGTGACTTTCTGATGCTTGGTTGGTTTGAAAATAAGTCCTAGGCCCAGATATTAGATTGACAGGGGGATCAGAGAGGGCTGTTTACTTTCCGCCTTCTTACTTTAAAAAGAGCCCATTAGGAGACTGGGTCCTAATGCTGGAGGAGGGTGGGGCTGTGTCACAGGTAACCTTGGCTAGGCCACAAGGGAAGGTCAAGTGCCCAGGCGGGTGCATTTTGGAATCAGCCCCAATGATTCTAAGTTTCTGGGCTTGCCTTGGCTCGTGTTCTGGGAAGAAGCTTGAGTGCTTGGAGCTCACACACAAGAGGGCCATGGAGGCAAGGCCCTCTCCGCCGTGCATCTCCAGATCTGCTCTCGGCCCTTTCCTGCTGCCCTGAGCTGCAGAGGACTCATCAGTGTAGACACTTCAACAGGCTCCTTTGTCCTGTGGCTGGTTGGCTGGGTCCATGGATGGTATTTGGGGATTGGCTGGGCCCTCTGTGAGGCCACAGCTCCTGCCATGTGACCCTCTCCCTGCAGCGAGGGCCCCCAGGTTCTCTCCCTTCCCTTCCAGGCCTGGGGCTCCTACACCACCACTTACTGATTGCCCTACAGCTAGCCCGACCTCTGTCCCTAGGCCCTCCACTAATTTTTGTTTAATTTAAATGTGACATCTTTCCTGCTGGGATCCTGACTGATACACCAGGCTTGACCACACAAAGGACCTGTCTCTTGCTTCAATCGTGTTTGGAAGGAACAGGCCCTGGGACCCCCCCTCCTCCAGCCTCTGACTGCCTTTCTACCTCCTCTCCAGCTCCTTAGTCACACCCTCTGGGCCCATCTCCTTGGCCGTGCGGTACCTCTAGGACCTGTCAACACCTTTTTATGTGGTTAGCTCCTTATTGCCGACCAACCATGAGCTCCCAGATTCCTTAGAATTATTCACAGCCAGCTCATCCTGCACCCGTGGGCCTCCTACACCTACCTCTCGCTGGGCTTCTGTTTCCACCAGGATGATGTGGCTCTGAAGGGGGTGGCGGAGAAGTGTGAGGGTACCCAGCATCTCTTGGAAATGCAACACCAGCAACGACAGCCGTGCCCTCTTCCAGGACGTGCAGAAGTCGTCCCAAGATGAGTCCGGTCCAACAACTCTGGACACCATGGCAGCCACCGTGGTCCTGGGGAAGACCCTGAACCAGGCCCTTTGGGATCGCATGCCCTGCTTCTGCCCATGCAGACCCCCATCTCTGTGGCTTCCTGGAGAGCTGTTTCTGGATGAGGAGGTGAAACTCACCGAGAAGATGGGCAACCACCTGACCAACCTCAGGCTGCGTGGGGCAAGTATCTCCCTGAAAGCTCACTCTCAAGCACGACTAGGAGCCTGGCAGCCTTTGGAGGGGGGCCCTCTGTATCCCCTGGGTGTCAGGGCTTCTGCCTGAGCCTCTCCTCCAGCACTAGGCAGCTTATGCCCAGCCTGGACCCTCTCCCAAGCTGTGGACCAAACGGAAACAATAAAGCTTTTTGCAATAACAGCAACAACAAAGAGGTGCTCCCATGGATATCCCCCCAAAGGGTCTGTCGGTATGGGAATAATGGAAAGCTGCTTGCTGTCTGGGTTTCCCAAGGCTGCTTTCCTGCCTCTGCGAGTTGGCCCAACCTAGGGGCAGAGGGAAAGCCATACTCCTAGGGGTCAAAAGATGTGTGTGGCAGATTCTGCTCTTTCAGGTTTCTCATCTGTAAAGTGGGGGTAATGATAACCGTGGGGCCACCAGGTGCCAGGTACTATATCCAGGGCCATATATACAGGATATCACTAGTTCTCCCCCGAAGCCCTAGGAGGTGACTTCTCTTAGCATCTCTCTTTGACAGATGAGGAAACTGGGCCTCAGGTGAGGAGCCTTGCTCAAGTTCAAAGTCTGAACATGGCAAGCTGCAGTTCAAACCCAGGTCCCTGTGTGCTCTTATTCCCAGCGCCCTCTCTGCCACACTTCTTAGGGAGTCTGAGAGTCAGCTCTGCAGCAAGGCCTTGGAGTTGGCAAAGGGTAGTTTTCAGGATGCCCACTGCTCAGCATGGGGACAGGCCTGGGTGGTGGGGTGGCTTTCTCTCCTTCCCTTCCCTGTCATCCCAAGAGAACTGGGCAGAACTAGCTTTTGGGGAACATCACAGGCCCCCACCCTCCCATTTCTCACCTGGGTGGAGGTACTAGTTTTCCTTGCTTTGCACCATGGGAGATTGACTACCTTCATGGCCCCAACTGATCACCTATCTGCATCCATACTGGTGTCCTTCAGCTTTGTAGCACCTTCCTATTGTGGCTCTGGGCTTCTCACTTTGGTCGATGGGACAGTAGCCAACTTGGTGCAAGCGGTAGTTAGAAAAAGTGTTCCCCTGGACCCCTGCCACTGTGAGGAGAGCAATCTAGAGCCAGCCTCCTAGGAGATGAGAGAGCCTCCTGGGAGAGCAGAACGAGCCATCTCAGGCAAGGCCTTCCTAGACCATCCAGGGTCCAACGGGTCTGCCAAAGACGCGTGAGCCAAGTGAGATCAGCCAAGCCCAGACTCAAAAGAAATAAATGGTGATTTGTGTTAAGCCCCTCACTTCTGGGACCCTGGAGGGTTCTCCCTCTGAGGCATCTCTCTCTCCACCAGGGCCAGACCACTTCTGGGCTTTCAGGCCTGGGGAGGTGAGGACTGGGGTAGGTGGATTTCTACTTAGACCCGATGCATGGATAACATTCTTCCAGCTCCCTGGGGCCCTCACCCCTGGGCTTCTTAGCATTTTTTCCCTGAGGGTTTCCCCTGGTTCCCCAAGTCCCTAGACCAACACCAATGGGGTTCTCTTTCTGGCTGTTCCATAAGAAGCCAAATATGGCACAGAACACATACCCCAAAGCAATATAGTCCAGGGCTTTCCACGGCCATCCCCAACCTACAATCCCACTGGAAAAGGGAGGAGGGTTTTTACACCCAAGGGCACTGAGACCCTCAGTGTAACACCAAGATTGCCCCCAGGTGATTCTCCTTCCTCTCCCCAACCAGGTCATTCTCGGTGCTGTGTGTTGCAGGTAGGAACCCAGAGCTCCCTCATTTCACTGCTGGGAGCGCTATCTCATTGTCCAGGGGGAGACTTTGGGGACATGCTATAGGCAGATCACGGCTTTCAGAAACCACTGGACTAGAGGCTTGGAAGGCAGGGACCATGGCTGATTCATCCCTGTATCCCATGCCCAGGACAGGGAGGTAACATGCCTTTTACAGCCGCTGCCGCTCACTGAGCTGGTTTGGCAAATGTCTCCTCTCCGATTTCTCTCTTTGCCTCTCCCTGTGCTCCTTCCTTATCCAGGCTGTTGCTGTGCCTACAGCTCCGAGCCACTGGCTCTTGTCTCCAGGGTAAAGCACAGGGGGCTCCTCAGCTCCCTTCTTCAGGAATCCCGCTGGGCTTTGCCAGAGCCCCTGCTCCTCTCGGGACCTTTCCCTGTCGTGTTGCCATTCAGGCCCCAGGATGGCTGGACATGGGCACCTCTGCTCCAGGCCGTGGTCTTTCCAAGGACATCAATGGCAGCCCCACTTTCATTGTGATGGCTTCTGGCCCCACCTGGAATGGACGGGGCAGAGTTCACTGTCATTTTAAAAATGTAATTCCATTTAATATTTGGATAGGTAAGGAATTCCTGTGGTTCAAGGGTATCTACAGTGAAAAGCCCCCCTCCCACCCCATCCCCAGCCTCCCGGCTCTGCCACTGAGGCAATGTTCCCGGTTTCTTGTGTGTCCTTCCAGAGATAGTCCAGCCAGGTAAAGGCAAACATATGGATGCACACACGTGTTTTTATAAAATATTCTTTCCTCCTCTTTTATTCACAACTGGTCCCATATAATCCACATGCTTCTGTGCTTTGTTTTGCCAAATCAAAACCGTAATGAGCTGTCACCCCCTCCCCCCACCTGTCAGAATGGCTAAAATCCGCAATACGAGAAACAACAGGTATTGGCAAGCATGTGGAGAAAGGGGAAACCTCTTGCACGGTTGGTGGGAATGCAACTGGTGCAGCCACTCTGGAAAACAGTATGGAGGGTCTTAAAAAAGTTAAAAATAGAACTACCGCATGACCCAGGAATTGCACTCGTAGTTATTTACCCAAAGGATATAAAAATACAAATTTGAAGGGGTACATGCACCCCGATGTTCAGAGCAGCAACATCCACAATGGCCAAATCATGGAAAGAACCCAAGTGTCCATCGACTGATTAATGGATAAAGAAGATATATAATTATATATTATATTAATATGTTATATAATATATAATAATATATGATTATATAACATATGTAATAATATATAATGGAATGTTACTCAGCCATCGAAAAGAATGAAATCTTGCCATTCACAATGATGTGGAGGGAGCTAAGAGTATTATGCTAAGTGAAATAGATCAGTCAGAGAAAGACAAATATTATATAATTTCACTCATATGTGGAATTTAAGAAACAAAACAGGTGAACATAGGGGAAGGGAAGGAAAAATAAAATAAGATAAAAACAGAGAGGGAAGCAAACCACAAGAGACTCTTAACTATAGAGAACAAACTGAGGGTTGCTGGAGGGGAGGTGGGGGAGCAATGGGCTAAATGGGTGATGGACATTAAGGAGGCCACGTGTTGTGTGAGCACTGGGTGTTATATGTAAGTGATGAATCACTAAATTCTACTCCTGAAAGCAATATTACACTATATGTTAACTAACTTGAATTTGAATAAAAACTTGGAAGAATAAAATAAAATAAAGTAAAATAAAGCTACCTGATACACCTCTTACAGACCAGACTGGTAAAGCTCAAAAAGCTTGCTAACATACTGTGCTGGTGATTGGGAGGCAATGGATATCTCATGTGTTACCACTGGTACAATCTGGAGTGGGCCAGGCAATTTGGCGACATCTATCAACATTACAAATGCATGTGCCCTTTGGCATGGCAATCATACTTCTGGGAATTATACAGAAAGATACATATGGATGTATGTGAATTGGTGAATATACAAGATCATTCCTCGTATCATCATTTGAAATAGTAAAAAAAAAAAAAGGGGGGGCGGAGGGAATAAATGTCCATCAACAGGTCATGGCTTAAATAAATTGTGGTTGTATGCAGCAATGAGATACCAGGTGGCCATTATAAAAATGAAGAGTGACCCAGCAATCCCACTCCTAAGTTCATACCCAGGAGAATTGAAGACCTATGTCCACACAACAGCTTGGACACACATGCTCATAGCAGCACCATTCAACATAGACAAAAAGTAGAAACAACCCAAACATCCATCATCGGATGAACGGATAAACAAAATATGGTACATCTATACAATGGAATATCATGTCTAACGGACCTAATTTAATATTTTGTCAATGGCTTCCCGGTTGTCCCGATATTATCGAATAGTTCATCTTTTCCTCAATGACTTAAATCCTACCTTCATCATAGACTACATGCTCACATGTTTTTGGATTTATATTTGCACTTTTCTATTCTGTTTCATTGGTGTGGCTGTCTAGGCACGAGCCACCACCACATTATTCTAATTATTGCAGTTCTAGAATGTATTTAAATAGCTGATAGGGCTAACCTCCACTCATTAGATTTCTTTTGAGTTTTCCTGGTTATTTTGCATGCTCATTCTTCCATATGAACTTCAAAATTATGTTTCATTAAAAATTCTCGTTGGTATTTTTTCTCAAAAAAAAAAAATCTTAAAAAAAAAGGGTTGCTTGGGTGGCTCAGTCGGTTAAGCGTCTGACTCTTGGTTTCTACTCAGGTCATGATCCAAGGGTCCTGGGATCAAGCCCCACATCTGGCTCCATGCTCAGGGTGCAGAGTCTGCTTGTTCTTCTCCCTCTGCTGCCCCCCCTACTTGTGCTCTTGCTCTCTCTCACTCAAATAAATAATCTTTACAAATTCCCATTGGTATTTTAATTGAAACATATAAATATTACAGACTAACAAAGGGAGAACTGATACAGCTTTATGATGTCAATCCTTCCTATCCAAGAACATGGTATGCCTTTCCATTTGTTCAAGTCATCTTTTGGGTCCCTCAGTAGAATTTTAGGGTTTCCTTTATGTTTTTTGCATACTTCTTGGCATTTTATCTTTTTCATTGTAATTGTAAATATCATATGTTCTTCCATTATATGCCCCAACTAGTTGTCATTTTTAAGTAAGAAGACCATTGATATTTGCATATTAATTTTGTAGCTGGCCACATTATTGAATTTCTTTATTGTTGGTCATAGTTTTTTAGTTGATTCTCTTGGTGTACCGGGCATATAGTCATATATTCTGCAAATAATGATTATTTTACCTACCCTTTTCAAATTTCACATAGTTAAGTGATTTTTGTTATTTAATTGCGGTAGCTTATACCTAGAGAACTAAGTCAGGTAATAATGAAGATACTGGATGTCCTGGTCTTCTTTCTGGCTTTAATGGGAGTGCTTTTAGAATTTCCTCATTTGGAGTTAAGATGGATATATTTTTCTCATGTTGAGAAGTAGTTGTTTGTTTTTATTTTATTAAGAATTTTTTAAAAAATTAAGAATGGTTGCTGATTTGAGCAGATAATTTATGCTTAGATTCTCCAGTATGATAAGTTATATTAATAGATGTCCTGATACCTACTATCCAGCATTTCTTTCTCTCTTTGTTTTGAGAGAAAAAGCATGACCTGGGGGAGGGGCAGAGGGAGAGAGAGAGAATCTCAAGCAGGCTCCATGCTCAGCGCAGAGCCTGATGAGGGGCTCGATCTTAGACCCAAGATCATGACCCGAGCCAAAATCAAGAGTCAGATGCCTAACCGACTGAGCCACTCAGGCGCCCCCCTAGCATTTCTTAAACCCCACTTGATACTGTTCTTTTTCTGCATTGCTGGACTCTGTATGCTACTGTTTTATTTAGAATTGTTGCAGGGAAATTTGAAAGTAGTTGACTTGTTTTTCTACTCTTTGAGTTGGGTATTCGTATTAGTACTAGAGCTATGCTCACTTAATTAAAAAAAAAAAAGCTAGAAACTTTTCTTCTTTTTCTATGCCCTGGATAAGGGAGAGATCCATCCCTTAAAGATCTGGTAGAATTCGAGGGGGTCCACTTCCACCTGCTGCTGGCACCCAGGAAGAGGGTCTTGGGGACACAGATGACTCTGTACATCTATAGTTGGTCCAGAAGAACAAGTTCGGTGGTGTTGACCGTTGGTTCAGAGTTACAGACTCCAGGTCCTCAGGGTGGGACCCTCCCTCCCACCCTCCTGGCTCTCCATGCCGGGCACACCTGCATGATCATTGGGTAGGTGCATGGATCCTGAGGGAAGGCTTATAAGAGCAAACTACTTCTTGAGAATAGATAGGAGTTTTCTTGAAGCCTTAAGGCTTTGCTGGACCTACTGCAACAAAAGGATCACTTTATTTATTTAAGATTTTATTTATTTATTTGACAGAGAGAGACAGACAAGTGAGAGAGGGAACACAAGCAGGGGGAGTGGGAGAGGGAGAAGCAGGCTTCCCGCTGAGCAGGGAGCCT
Source organism: Mirounga leonina (assembly GCF_011800145.1). Taxonomy (NCBI): domain Eukaryota; kingdom Metazoa; phylum Chordata; class Mammalia; order Carnivora; family Phocidae; genus Mirounga; species Mirounga leonina. The sequence goes on along the minus strand of NW_023270447.1, from coordinate 66,292,271 downwards.
GATGCGGGGCTCAATCCCAGGACCCTGAGATCATGACCTGAGCCAAAGGCAGACACCTAACCACTGAGCCACCCAGGCCCCCTGGATCACTGGATTTAAAGTCCTGTTTCTCTACAGTGTGAAAGTAATGGTTTTTAGAAATTGATGTATTGGGAATCAAATTGGACGTTTCAGGAATGCAAGGGAAGTCATCTTGCAAATAGGGAGTGGCTAGGGAGGGTTCCACTGCCCATCTGGCACCCCTTTCCTGGTGACCTCCATCTTGGTAAAGACACTTGGTTTTGCTTAGTTATGCTGGTTCTATAGAATCAAACCTGAATCATAGCCCAGGAGAAATGCTGACAGGACCTTTATCTGGATAAGGGGCATAGAGGTCCTTCTGAAATAAAGATAAAACTTCCTAAGTGGAAAAAAGGAAAAAGAGCACAGCCAAGTGGGGTGGGCAGACACCACCTGGCAGGAAAAGGGCTGGATTTGGAAGGGAGAATTTCCCCCAATGGACTTGGAGGTGTGGTGGCTGCCCAGGTGGGGCTGGCTCCGGGCACCCCTCCCCTCTCCTCCCCGCTCTCTGAGCCCCTGGAGAGAAGCTTCTCTAGGCGGGGGTGTGTGTCTGTTGGCTGGGTAGCAGCTGGTCCATGCCCATCCTCCCGGCGATGGTGTGCCGTTCTCTTTGTCTCTGGGTCTCCAGGGGTCACGGTGCGTCTGCCGGTGCCCATCACCTCTCCCTCTGCTCTAGTGCTCTGTGCAGTGACCAGCAGTGGTGGGTGGTCTCTGCTCATTTCTGTGCGTCGGCCAAGGACGCTTCTTGCCGACACTCCATAAACACTACTTTATAAGCAGCAGGTACTTCTCCCCCGCCCGCGCCCACCCCTTCAGGCCTGCTGGCACAGTTTAATTTCCAGCCCTGGTATTTCTCCCCAGCCCGTGACAACCTCAGGTGGAAGCAATTTCACCGTCTTGTAACTCACCGGGTCATTATAATTAGTATCCGGGCACCTGGGGCGAGGGCGGAAGGAGGGAAAGAAGAGTTGATCCAGCCAGGCGGAGAGCAGCCTCGGTGGGCTGGGAGCTGGGGCGCCCCTTCCTCCTGCTTCAGCCTGTAACTCAGATTTTCTCAGGGATCTGATTCCACCCCCCTTCCCTCGGTGTGTGTAGGGGGAGGTGGGGTGGGGAGCCAGGGACTGCTGAGCCAGGCCCTGGGTTCACACAGAGGAGAGGGACCTGACCTGAGGGAGGGGCCTGAGAGCCCCCCTCTGAGGTCAGGGTGGGGTGAGGGCCCTGGAGGGAGAGGAGGGACCCTACCTTATACATCCCCTTGTCCCAAGGACCTGGTATCCCAGCATGGCGCCCCTCCCTGCCACTGATCCCTGCTGTCCCAGAGCCTGAGCCCATCAGAGCGGGTGGCAGACCTGGGTAATGCCCCAGGCACAGCCAGGAGTTGGTGTGATTCCAAGAGAAGCAACAGGAAGCAAAATTTCTCATCGGTTTGGTGAAGGTTCTTTCGTTGCAAGCAGTGGAAATAGACTTAAGCAAGAAAGGAGGTTTGTGATCAAGGTGTTGGGCCATCTCAGAGTTAACAGGGGGAGAGCTAGCAGCTTTGGGAAGTCCGGACCAACACAGGCCCAAGGACCCTGGAAGTTGGAAGAGGTGGGTCTTCTCCCCAGGGAGCAGCTCATGTGACTCAGTTCCACAGCTTCTGGTCTCTGTGTTTCCAAGTTAAAAATTCCAAATTCCCCAAAGAGGCTCATTCATTTGTTTGTTGGTTTGCTTGTTCAATACATATTTATTGAGGCCTCCCTCCTACCTGCAGTACGGTAGGCAGCATCCTGGGCTCTGGAGAGACAGCAGGGCTCCCTTGAGACAAACTTCTCTCGCATCTTCCATTGGGGTGGGGACAGAGCGTGCGGATGGCTCAGTTTGGGTTAGGTGTCCGCCCTGAGCCCATCAGCTGTGGCCAGGAGGGGTTTGTGAGCCAGGAGGCCACCCCAAATGGGTTCTACTATAATGATTGAATAGCCCTTTAAGACACTTATCGGCTCTCGATTGACATTGCAGAAAGCAGGCGGTGGGCTTGAAAGAAGCAAGGCTTTGTGGAGCTTATTCTTCATCTAGGCAACAAGCCTTTTCTGTAGGCAGACCAGGCACTATCCATGGTGCATGGGAGGGCCTCCTGGGCGGAGGACCACCACATATACACCAGCCCTGCCTCAGCCAGCGGCTCTGGGTGACGCCTGGATCTCTCTGCCTTCTCTCTTCAGCCCCTGCCCTGGATGGAAGCTTCCATGGACAGAGACCAGCCTTGCTCCTTCTGGTATCTGCCACAGCAGGAGCCAGCCCGGGGTTCAGGGCAGTCTTGGTGAGGGCTGTGACACATCTGCTCCCCCTACCCCATCTCTGAGCACCCCACATACCGTAGGCACTGAGTCTGTCCTGTTCCCTACAGCTTTCTCCATTCCATACCCAGGAAAAAACTCACAAGCACCCACTCACTTCCCCTCCTCTTCCAACCTCCCAGATTTCCCGGCCTGAGCCCGGGGAGGCCTGGCTTAGCTGTGCCCCATCTCAGCAGAAAAGTGCCTGGGACTCCCCAGGACATTCCCAAATCAATCACATGGGGCTTCCCACGTTAGACCCAATTCGTCAGGTCCCGGGCGGCCACCCCTCCCAGGCTGGAACCTTGTAAGGGGACCGCTTATAATAATACCATTATTCTCCTTAGCCGGGGGCAGACTGAGCCCTCAGTGAAGCGGGCCTACCATTAGAACCCTGCAGAAACAAAGTAATAGCCTGCACCGAAAGCCATTTGTAATGTTGCTATAATTCCCATGATTCATTAAACAGAAATGGGAAATGATAGCGTTTCCCCTGAAAAAAACTCCTCCTGGAGTTGCATGCTGAGTTCACTTGGCTCAACTATTTTATTGACTAAGCATCTTGTTGTGCTGATGTGAGGCGCGCATGCGCCTGGTGCCATTTGGTTTTATAGCCACGGGAATGGAGGCCGGGGAGGGGGTCCCGCCAGGCCGGGACTTGACCTTGGAAACGGAGTCACTGCCCCCACTTGAGTGGCCCAGGCCTGCATCTCCTGCAGGCCTGGGGCCCTCTGGAGCCCTCTGGGGCCCGGTGTCCATTTGACCAAGGCCCCCACTGTGTCTCCGGGAGGGGAGCAGTGTAGAAGGCCCTGTTCTGTGTGTGCGGAGCCCCGAGCTGATACCGCCCAGCCCTGTGAGGGGCCCACAGCGGGGCCCTGCCCGGCCCTCCGGACACAAATGATCTATGACCCCCACCCATCTCCCTGCTTCCTTAAAATGGTCTTAGAGCCTCACCACTCAGCCCCCCAAATAGGAACCTAGATGTCACCCTTGATGCCCTCCTTCCATCAGCCATGAGCTGGCTGCCAGATTCCCCCCAGGAGTCTCTGGCAGAGAGACCTCCTCTCCTTCCTCTGCCACTGATGGGGTACAGCCCTCACCATCTCCTGCCGCCACCCCCCCCACTCCCAGCCAGGCCCTGACCAGCTACCCACCTGTGCCCCTACCTCCAGCCTCCTGCTCCCCAGTGAATCCTCTATGTGGATTAGAGGCCAAGGCATTGTTCTAAGAAGCAATTCTGACTGTTTTTTTTTTTTTTAAATATTTTATTTATTTATTTGAGAGAGAGAGAATGAGAGAGAGCAAGCACATGAGAAGGGGGAGGGTCAGAGGGAGAAGCAGACTCCCCGCCGAGCAGGGAGCCCGATGTGGGACTCGATCCCGGGACTCCAGGATCATGCCCCGAGCCGAAGGCAGTCGCCCAACCAACTGAGCCACCCGGGTGCCCCAATTCTGACTGTTTTAATTCTGCTTGGAACCTCGGCTGGCTCCCCATTGCCCATCTGATCAATCCAGAAGGCCATTGCGGGGCACTCGGGGCCCTTCCTGCGCCGGCTACAGTTCATGTAGCTTTTCAGCTCCTCCTCCAGCCACTTTCCACCATGCATTTCAGCTGTACCAAACCTCAGGAGCCCTCAGGATCTCCGGGGATCACACACAGGTTCACCCTGTGTGTTCACATCTTCTCTATGCTCTTCTTCAGCCTGAGATGCCCTTGTGCTTCATCCCTCGGGAAATCCTGATTTCCTCCTGCAAGAAATTGCTCCTGTGGTCTTCCCTATCGTAGGAAATGGTACCCCAACTTCAGAGGCCTCCTTTTCTCTTTTTCTCGGACCCTGTATCCTCGTATCTGATCTGTCACCAAATCCTGTTGCCTCCATCTTCAAAACCTAGCAAGAATCTGACCATTTCCCACCACCCACTTCCCCAGTGGGCTTGTTTGGATTATGGTCCTAGCCTCGTCACCGGTGTCCCTGCCTCTCTGTCCCTCTCCTCTTTCCCACTGTGTTATCAGGAGTCTGAGCATGCTGCTCCTTTGAGGAAAAACCCTTCACTGGCTTCCCATTTCCTTCCTTCCTTCTTTCCTTCCTTTTAAAGCTCCACACATATTGTGGAGCCCAGCACAGGGCTTGAACTCACAACCCTGAGATCAAGACCTGAGCTGGGATCAAGAGTGGATGCTCAACTGACTGAGTCACCCAGGCATCCCCGACTGGCTTCCCATTTCTCTCAGAGAGAAAGCTACTGTCCTCACCATGACCTTGAAGATCTGCAGTTTGGCCCCTCATGACCTCCTTGACTTTACCTTCTACTGCTCTCCCCATGCTTCCTTTGCTTTAGCTGCCCCTTCCTTGACTATGCCAAGCATGCTCCTGCCTCAGGGCCTTTGCACTTGCCAGTTCCCTTTGTCCACCCCCCCACCCCCAGTTCTCTTCAAGGTCATCTTCTCAGTGACACTTTTCCTGACCTTCTTAAAAGTTACAAACTTCCTGTTCCTCTGGCACTTCCTAGTTCTTTCTTCCCACTTTATTTTTCCCAGAGTATGCATCACCAACAACACAACTGTATATTTTATTATTTTATTTATTTATTTATTTTAAAGATTTTATTTATTTATTTGACAGATAGAGACACAGTGAGAGAGGGAACACAAGCAGGGGGAGTGGGAGAGGGAGAAGCAGGCTCTCCCCTGAGCAGGGAGCCCGATGCGGGGCTCGATGCCAGGACCCTGGGATCATGAGCTGAGCCAAAGGCAGACGCTTAACGACTGAGCCACCCAGGCGCCCTTTAGTTGTTTTTTAATTTTAATTTTCTAGTTTGTTTCTCTCCACCAGACTACAAGCTCCATGAGGGCAGGGCCTTTTGTGGGGTCCTTTTTGTGTATTTTTATATCCCCACAGCCGTGCTTGCCTGCAGCAGACATGCGTTAGACATCTGTTGAACGAGTGAGTGCTGCAGGCTTCCTACTCGCTCGGCTGTCCCCGACGCCCTGCTGGCCCGTCCACACGGAAGGGGTCACCCACTCCTGTGCCTTCCCACACACCGCAGCCAGGCCTCTGTTACAGCAAACCGGCATTTCCTGGGTTTCTTTTGGACTTGATTTCCCTCCAGTGGAGAACTCCATGAGGACAGAGCTGTGTCTTATTTATGTCTGAGTTCAAGCTCCCAGCGCGGGCTTGGCCTGTCACAGTTTCTCTAAATTTATTTTTATTGCTTTGTCCCTTCCTGCTGGTGCTCCCAGCCCTGCAGCGCCAGGACTGTCCCCCTGAAGAAACTGAGGTCTGGAGTGGGGGAGGCTTGCTCAGGGTCGGTGGCAGGGCCAGAGAAACTCTTGGTCTCTTGGGTGATGAGGAGCAGGACGTGCAGGGACGGGTCGTGGCCCCTGCTGCAGATGGGGCCAGAGCACCCACAGGCCTCCCACAGAGCCTGGAGGACGGGTGCAGGCCCAGCGCCTGGGGCAATTGTGTTCCACCAACTCCAGACTGGAGGCTGCTTGGAAGCCCTCTCACAAGCCACTCTGCTGAGGGATCTCCCCAGAAATGGAACTGAGCAGAAGCTCTCGATGAGGGAGTTGGCCCAAGGCTGCCTCCTCACCCCCATTCTGATGAGAGTTGAGGCTCCCCTCAACCGGAGAAGGTTGCAGAACTCAGAAAGGGGGACCAGGCCTTCCGGAGCCGAGACTGTGGACAGCCACCTCTCTTCTGTTGTCTGCACCCCAACACCCACCATGCTGGACTCTGTCTCAGTGCCGCCCGGAGAATGCCCGGGTTCCAGCATCCTGACCGCCTCCACAGCCATGAGCCCGGGCACGGGTGCAGGGGCTGGGTCCCCCCGGCAGAGCTGAGCACACCCTGGCTAGGTGCTCGGGAAATGGTGGATGGATTTGTGAGCCTAGAAGCTGGAGTGAGCCCTTCTTTGTGATCCTGCAGGGGTAAGTTGCTTGGCTGCTCCTTGAACACTTCCTGTAATGAGGAGGCCACTACCTATGCAAGTTCCAGATCTTAGTTGGGTTTTCTAGAAGCAGACTCGGGGACAAGGATTCCAGTGCAACCAGCTTACAGGGGAGGTGCTCCAGGCAACGTTCGTAGGGGAAAAGGAGAGGGAGACGAGGAAGGGAAGCAGCCAGGACAGGACGTGACGTGAGCAAGGTACCACCATGGGTAACTGGAGCGGGATCCCGCTGTGGGCAGCGCAGAGCATGTTGCAGGGTTATCCCAATCACGGGGAGAAGCGGGCTGTTTGTTCACCAACTCCCATCAGTCAGGGGCTGCTGCTAACTCCGGGAGCTCCCGAGCACGCTCCCTCAACCTGGAAGGGGGTCACAGTGCTGGCAGTAAGCTGGGGGGCTGTGGCCGGGGCTCTTGCAGGTCGGGCACCTGCTGACTTCGGGGCACTCGGACCCTGAGCTGCACATCACCCCCCTCATATCACTGGTTCCAGCTCCACCATTCTGGGCCCTTCTGGATGGTCTTCGGCTGTCAGCTGTCCCCAGCAGTTCTCCCGTCTCCTGTCTGCCTTCACAGCGGCCAGCATGAGCTTTCTAAACCCCTGCTGCACTTTTCACACGGCACCTGTATTGCTATGTGTCCATGTTACCTGCTGTCTGGTTGGTATCCCGTATATACAGAGGTGAGCTCAGGAGGCTGTGGGATCCAGGGACCCTTCCCTGGGCACTTAGTGGGTGCTCAATAGATGTCGGTTGAACTGAGCTCACTGCAGAGTTGATCCAGTCCCTCCCTTTCTCTACAGCTTTCGCTGGCTCCCCAGGTCTTGAGGGGGAGAGCCCGACATACAGGCCCAGCATGACCTGCCCCTGCTGACCTCTCCAGCTTCAGGTTCCAGAATCTTCACCCCCATGCCTCCGTCTGGTCATGCAGGAGCCTTGAGGAGCTTTGTGCACCCCTTCCTTTCCTTGACTCTGGCAGGGCTACAGATTCAAAGCCGGCAGAGGCCAGGCTAGAAGGCGGTGAGTGAAGCAGTCCAGGAGGAGGGCAGCGCCGAGTGGCGGCCGCTGCCATGAGCTACTGAGAGCGTATGACCTCTGAGCATTTATGCCCGAGTGCTCAGAAAACTCGGTGCCTCTTGACTCCCAGCAGGATTTGGCTGAAGAAATGCAACCTAGGCCGTGGGCTGGGCCCATACACACCTCTTTGTTTGCTATGCCCTGCTTCTACCTCCTTGTGAAATCTAGCTCCTCCTTCAGAGTCTGATTCTGAGTCACCTCCTCCAAGAAGCCTCCAGGGATTCCCCCAGCTGGCAGGACTGTCACAAACTGTGGAACTTCTAGTATTTGCATCACTATAAAAAACAAAACACAACACAACACCAAACACTATGTTCCAGGACCCATGCCAGGGGCCTTCTACATACCTCATCTCATTTAATATAAACTTTAAAAATTTATATTTTGTTATTGTTGTTGAACAACATAACATATATGCAGAAAAGTACACAAACTATAAATGTATAATATGACAAGTAATTATAAAGCAACATCCATGTGAATACTACCCAGGTCAAGAAATAGAATTTATTTCATAGATGAGGAAACATGGACCCAAAGAGGCCGAGTGATTGTCCTCTGGTCCTATGGTCAATAAGTGGGAAAATTAGAATTTGAACTTGAGACCGCCTGACCCAGGAGCATGTTTCTATTGCTCCAAAGACGCCTCACCTATGAGTAGGGTTGTCAGATATAGCAAATGAAAATATAGAATTCCCAGTTTATTGTGAATTTCAGATAAATAATGAATAACTTTTTTTGTATAAATGTGTCCCTAATATTGTATGAGACATATTAAAGAGTTACTACTAATTTATCTGCAATTCAAATTTAAATGAGCGTCCTGTCTTTTATTTGGCACCCACATCTCTTGGACTTTCTTGTATGATGGTCGTTGGAGCATGTGTCTTTCTCCTTCTCTTTTGAGGGTGCTTCCCTATGCAGGGTAAACCTTTGCCTTACTCTGCATACACACCCGGGGCCAGGCTCAGACAGTGCTCGCTAAGTGCTGCTTGTATGAGTACAAGACGCTGGGGCGTTTTCTGTGAACTCGGCCCTGCCTCTTTCCTGAGCAGACTTTGGATGTTTTGCAGAAAGGAGATGAGAGCTGCTGGGTCTTCCTTTCTTCCACCCCAGCACCCCGCTCCCACTCTGGCTGCCTCCTCCTAGACCCAAGCCCACCCTGGGAAGGACCAGGTATTCCCTATCCAGCTGTGGGCCAGGGGTCCACGGTGGGGGCGGGTCCTGGCGGAAAGCACTGGGGCCTCCCACCCTGGGCTGTCTCCGGTAAGCAGAGGCCGTGAAATAAGGCGTTTCAGTTCCCTGAGTCAGAAATGGACAAACCATAGGGAGAATGATTTGCTTTTCAGATATAGCTGCTCCAGCTGGGGGCTTTACACCTGAGCGGCCACTTCTCCCGGCCTCCCTGCCAAGCTGACTGGCCCAGCCCCCGTCATCCTTAGCCTCCTCGAAAAGACAGGACAGGAGAGCACCCCACCCCCCGGCTCCCACGGACCGGAGGCCTCGGCGGACCCCCACGCTAGCTCTGTGAGGCAGGCCCCAGTGCCTCCCCTCAGCTCCCTCAGCACCCCGTCTTTCTTCTTCTGCATCTCCTGTGATTGGGGGATCTTCCTGGGTGCGGGCAGCACAATATAAAAATCCTGGCCCTCCTGGAACTGTCATTCTCGAGGCGGGGTAGATGGACCACAAACAGTAATAAGTCAAATAGAGAGACAAGTGCCATGAGAAGAACGAAGCTGGGAGGCAGGGCACGGAGTGTCCTGGGGAGGAGACACAGGAGCTCAGGCCTGGAGCTGGAAGGGGCCACTTGTGTACCTTCCTGCGGGAGAGGCCAGGCGGCCACGGGAGTCTCCCCCGCGTCAAGGGCACACGGTGAGGTGAGACCCCCTCCATCGGGGCTTGCGTCTGGTGGGGGGGTTGTAAAATCAAAGGTGCGCAGATTTATTGTCTGGCCGCCATTTCTTGAGCCCTGTTACCAGCCCAAGTCTGGTCTGGGTGCCTCCACATTGTCATCCCAACAATGCCACAGTCACCACAGGAAGATGGTATGAGGATCATTCCCACTGAGTGGATGAGGACACTGAGGCTCGGGGATTGTCCTGTGACTGTCCGGGGTGACACAGACCACAACAGAGTTCTGATTGGAATCCAGGCTGGTTGGACCCCAAATCCCGTGCTCTTAAAATTTTAAGGTCTTTCAAAAATGGGGGAAAAAAAAAAAGCTATTATTTATTAAACCTAGCCCCACTGTGGGGAGATTTGAATTTAGCCCCCCAGGGTTTCCTCTGAGAGGTAGCCCCTAGGTCAGAGTTTTCTGCGTGGTTGCTTCTTCCTGAAATTTCCTTGTGTCTACATTTAGGAGTTCTCTGTTTTCCATGGACCTAGGCACTCTTGGGCTGCTTGGAGACTCCATGGGTCTACTCCAAGTTCTGGCTACCAACCTGCCTCCTCCAAGAAGTCTTCCCTGATTGAATCCTTGACCTGGTGGCTGCCTCTCTGTCTGCTCAGTTCTGACATTGAACAGCTCCTTAATCTTCTTTTCCTACTTGCCTCCTGTTACAGGCAGAATTGTGTCTCCCTTTACCCCCTCACCCCCGATTTGTATGTTGAGGTCCCAACTCCCAGTACCTCAGAATGTGACTGTATTTGGAGACAGGGCCTTTAATTGGTGGTTAAGGTAAAATAAAGGCATTTAGGGTGGGCTCTAATCCAGTATGACAGGTGTTCCTATAAGAAGAGGAGATTAAGAGGCAGATACCCAGACAGGCAGACCGTGTGAAGATAATAGGGAGAACACGGCCATCTATAAAACCAGGGAGAGAAGCGTCAGAAGAAACCAACCCTGCCCCCACTTGATCTCAGACTTCAGCCTCCAGACTGTGGCTTAAGCCCCCAAGTCTTTGGGACTTTGTTATAGCAGCCCTAGCAAACGAACACACCCTCTTCCCCTTTTTCCAAGTCCCTGTTCTGGATGGGAGAGCCATGCCTCATGGGCTTGCTCTCCCCTGCTGGGAGCAGGGCAGGCCTCCACCTCCTGGTGTTACGTGGCCTGGGTCCCGGGGAATAGAGGTCAAGGGTATTAGCTTGTTGCAACCACAGGCCTCGCTCTCATTCCCAGCTGCCGACTGCCTGTCAAAGCAACATTCCCCCCCAACTGACACTCCAAGACGCTGCAATTCCGCCACGCTGCCCTTCTGACACACAGGCATTCTGCTGCCTTGTCATTCTGATATGTCAGCCGTCTGCCTTGCTTAAATTTTGCCCCAGCAAAATTCCAGAAAACTGACATCCAGAAACATAGACTTTGGCGGCGGCCGCACTCCCCCCTGGCCACGTTCTGCCATGCTGACATCTCACCCTGTGGACGTTCATGGTCTCGGATACATGGACCCCTCCATGTGCTGACCTTCCTGGGGGAATGTCAGGGTTGGTCAACCTTCCAAGTTCACCAGCTAACAGGAGTTCTTTGTGTTTAGCTCTTTCTCTGCGTGTCCCTAACATGGTCCTCCAGCCTGCTCTTCGCTTCATTCTGCTCGTCCGCAGAATGTAACCCTTGGCATTGACCTTGCCCCACACCACCTCCTCCAGATTGGACCCATGACCCCCACTCACGCTCCCCTGATGTCCTATCCTAATTGCTCTGTTCAACTCAAATACACTAGACATATTTCAGGCCGTTCACACCACCTTCTAAGGAAGCCCTTGCTCTGTCCCTGCTGAGTGCACAGAGGACCATGAGAGGTGTCCCTGATACAGCTGATCAGAAATAGACCCTTTACTCAAGGGAGGCCTGCATAGGTTGGCCGTGACCCACTGAACTGTTTTTACTCACAACACTCTTGACATTGAGTATGTGGTATCTTTGGACACCAACAACCAATTCACTGATTCTTCACCACCAGCTGGATGCCCCACCTTTCAATTCAATTCTGACACTATGTTCCCAGAGGTAGCATCAGGCCCCATAAAGTAAAGGGCTCCATCCCACAAGATTGCCTCCCACTTCAGATGCCAATTGCAAGTTCTGAGCTTTCTGTACTTCTGATAGACCAGCTATAGATCGGGGGTTCCCACGAGCCCCTCCTCAGGTTGTATATTTTGCTAGAAAAACTCAGGGAACTCAGGAAGGCACTTCATTTGCACTTACTGGTTTATGATAAAAAATACAACTCAGGAGCAGCCAAATGCGAAAGACGCATAGGGCAAGGGGTGGGGAAGGGGCTCGGAGCTTCTATGTCCTCTCCGGGGGTTTCACCTTCCCAGTACCTTGATCATCAGCCTGGAGGTTCTCTGAACCCCTTTGTTTAGGGTTTTTTTATGGAGGTTTTATGATGTAGGCATGACTGATTAAATCCTCTGCGACTGGTGAGTGATTAAGTCCCTACCCCCCCCCCCCCCCCCCCCCCCCCCCCCCCCCCCCCCCCGAGGTCTGGGGTGGAGCTGAAAGTTCCAACCCTCTTATCACGCCCTCTTTCTGGCAACCAGCCCCCTTCCTGCAGCTCTCTAGGGGCCCCCAGCCACCAACCATCTTATTAGCCTACAAAAGACACTGTTAATACTCTGGAGATCCCAGTGGTTTTAGGAGCTGAATGCCAGGAACCAGGGATAAAGACCAACTCTTTACTATTTATTATATCACACCCATGCACATGTGTAATTTCAACAAACCCTTTTCCCCTGAAGTAATGAATGAATCTGTCTGTCGTAGCTGAAAGATCCCCAGGTGGTCCCTTGTGCTGACTTCCAATATGGCCCTTAGCCTTTTCCTACTCCCTCTACACACTCCTGCAACTCTGGAGTCCTGGGTTCTGGACTCAGCTGCTCCACATGCTAGTTGTGTGACCTTAGGCAAATACCACCCTCTCTCTGAATCTCCGTTTCCTGATCTACAAAATCGAAATGGTATTATTACTATCATGATTAACTGCCCCCAGAGGGTTGTTGTGAGCACATGGGCTGAATGAAAAGCTCTGAGCACAGACGTCCACAGAGTAGGTGCTTAATCAACAAGGAGGTGGTTCAGGCTCTGGAGCCAGACTCAAGCTCCACTGCCTGGGTTTGGATCTAGGAGCCACCACTTACAGGCTGTGTGACTTTGGGAAAGTTGCTTACCATCTCTGGGTGTTATATGTAAAATGGGTATACCATTGTATTTGCCTCCTCGAATTGCTGTGATTTTTAAATGGCTTAACATAAAAAGGGTTTAGATCAGTGTCTGGCATAGAGTAAATCCTATACAAGTGTGAGCTATTAGTGCTTATAGTCCTATATGTTGCTAGTTACAGTTACCCAAGTATTAGCTACTATTACTCACTATACTTCCTCTGGATGACACCATGTCAGTGGAATCCTCCCACTCACCATCAGGTGACAGAGTGAAAGCTCTTTGTGAATCCCAGAACCACTGTCCATCGCATCGCCCCGTCCCCTCTGCCTGGGTGTTCTGCCCATTTTCACTTGGCCAGTCCCACTTGTGCTCTGATCTCAGGCCACAAGCTGCTTCCTTAGGGAAGCCTCTCTGAGTTCTTGATAAGTCAGCCCCTGATACGCACGCTTTTAAGACCACGTGTCTCTTGTACACAGCACTGATTATGATCATTTTACCTCTGTTTCTGTATCTGAGTCAAGCCTATCTCTTTCCTTCCCTTGACCATAAACTCCCCGAGATCACTGATATGTCTGTTTTCTGCTCATCTTTTACTCCAATGTCGACACGTCGTAGGTGCCCAATAAATATTTGTTGAGCAAAGGAGTGAATGAATGAGCAAATGCCTTCCTTGCCTTGTCTAGCTCCTGGGCCAGGCCCCCTCTCCTCAGGGCTGCATCAGAGCTGGGCTCCTCGGTCCATTTCTCTGGGTCATTCTCTGAGCTCCAAATTTGGGGACGGGCAGAGAGGAGTGTTGACATGGGGTCAGGGGGACCAGAGGAGCAAGGGGCCCTCACAGCTGGACACACAGGCAGGAAGCAGAGCCTCCGGGAAAGTCCCAGGATCAGTGGTTTCAGCCCTGTGTGGGGAGGAGATGCTCTTATCCCAAGGTGGCACCCTATCATTTCTTCTATGTCTGCGCCGCTCCCTTCCTACTATCCTTACTCCCTTCTTGGGCTTAATCTTCCAATTTCAGACACTCCCAAGCATGGCTATCTTCCTAGAAGTGTTTCCCTAGCCTGTCCAGGGGTGGGAAGAGGTTTCTGGAGGCCCTGGTTCTTGCCATCAGTCTTGAATTGAAGTTTTGAGCACGGCTGGATGGTCCACCTTCCACCACTAGCTGCACAGTGCTTGGAGAAAAGTCTATTCCAGAGACCCTGCAACCCTACTGTTGATGTGCTATTGAGAGAGTGAATGAGGACATTTGTAAATGATGAATGTTGGAGCCATTTGCCTCCAGCCTGACACTGGCTTCTGGGCCCTCTCATGCTTTCCTGGCCTCCGGGTCACCATCCATGTTCTCCTCTGCCCCCACCCCTGTCCTGGATCTTGCCCCCTCAGTCAGCTGAGCCCCCACCCATCATAGCACAAACATGTTATTTTGTGCACAAGAATGTTTATGTTCTTCTACCTACAAAACAACCTCCCCTGACCCTAAAGTCCCTGGAACATAGCACCTCCCTCTTCACCCACATGGCTCATCTTTCCTCCATGGTCAAATATCTAGAAGGAGTAATCCTGACGGAGTTAACCCAAATCCTGGTTCTACTTGCAGCTGCAGGCCTTGGGCAAGTTCCTTTATTTCTCTGTGCCTCTGTTTCCTCATCTGTAAAATGGGGCTTATAATATTTACCTTACAGGGATTGTGGGAGGATTAAGTGAGATCATTCACATCGAGCACACAGCACAGTCGGGCCCGTAGGGAGAGCTAATTCAGTCATCAGTGGCGATTGTGATCGTGGTCCCTTCTGCATCCCCATCTTCCAGGTCATCCCCAATCAGCCTGGCTTCCTCCTCCACTGAGCAAATGCCTCTCCAGTTCGAATCCCTGATGGCTTTCCAGTGGCCAGTCCCTTCCCAGGCACCCTCCCAACTTCCCTGCCGTCTTTGGCACTGCAGTGGAAATTGATCAGGGCAAGGTGGAAACCTCCAGAAGTCCTACAGGGAACGTCCACCGGTGGCTGCAAGGAGAGCCCACACTGAAGGGAGGGCCGATACATGTTTGTGGCAAGAATGAAAGGCTCTGCCAGGACGGCTCTGAAAACACAAGGAATGGGACTTCCCACGAGCGTCAACGTGTTTGGAAATTGCGCTGGGCTCATTTCAAAGATATTCAAAAGGAGTTCGGACTGGCAGTCCCTTGAAGGCAGGGACCGCGTTTTATTTGACCAGCACAGAGAAGTTGCCACAGCTCTTTGCTGAATACACAGGAACAGGGGTGAGTGTGTTTATGGAATCGGCACGCAGCCCATTCTGTTGCAGTTATGACAAGGAACAGGGGTTAATGCTTCCTTGGCCTGAGCTCACAGCTTCGTCTCTACAGTTCCAGGGAGGAATCTTTTTCCTTTTTAGTTGAGGCAGCCTAGCTCCTGCATTGCACAGAGGGCTTGCTTTGATCTCCTATTTATTACAGAGAATATTCTCTGTTATGGTGAATGTAGGGGATGGAGTTTCAGGAGCCTGGGTTTTCACTGCTGCCTGTGCCAGCCAGCTTGCTGGGGACACTGGCACCCCCAATGGGGACTGTGGCACTGCGTTCATTCTCTCATTCATCCTTTCTTTCATCAAATGTTTTGAACAGCCATCCTGTGCCAGGTCCCGAGCCAGGTGGAAGAAATATGAAAACTGCCAGCAGTAGGGCTGAATAACAGCCCCCAAAGATCCCAGGTCCTAATCCCCAGAGCCTGTGAATGTCATCCTATTTGGCAAAATGAACTTTGCAGGTGTGACTTAGTTAAGGCTCTCGAAATGGGGAGAGTGTCCAGAATGGCCCAGGTGAACCCAACGTGTAATCACATGTCCTTCTGAGAAGGAGGCAGAGGGAGATTTGGTGCAGATGAGGAGAAGGGGTTGCGGGCAGAGGCTGAAATGATGCTCTTACTCTTTGAAGATGGAGGAGGGGGCCATAAGCCGAGGAATCCAGATGGCCACTAGAAGCTGAAAAAGGCCCCGAAATAGATTCTCCTCTCAGAGGCTCCCGAAGAAACCTGGCTGACAGCACCTTGACTTTAGCCCGGTGAAACTGATTTTGGACTTCTGACCTCCAGAACAGTAAAAGAATACATGTGTGTTGTTTAGACCACTAAATCTCTTTGTTACGGTGGTAACAGCAAACTCATATACCAATCCAGGGGATGAAATGACACCTTTGCCCAAGGGTGAGTGCTGAAACGGGGTGCAAGGAGTTGCACGCTGAGCTAGGTCTTAGAGGATGGGTATGAATTTCCCAGGTGGACAATGGTGGGTGGGGGAGGGGCCTTGGGAATGAAAAACAGCCCGTGCGCAGGCAAACTGGTGTGTGAGAAGACAAGGCGTATTTGCGGAGAAGTGGATGTCGGGGAGTGGATGAGAGTTCAGAGCATAGGAGATGGGGCTGGGGCGGTGGCTGGATCAGCCCCTGGAGGCTCTCCATGGCAGGGAGTTGAGATTTGACCTTGTGGACAATCGGATGCGACTGTGGTGAGTTGCATTTATGACCCCAATTCTTCATCTCTCCTGTACCCATGCCCATTGCTCAGGGACTTTGCATATCCTCCCATCAAGGGCAGAGTATGGTTTCCCACCTCTTGATACTAGTTCAACTGTGTGTCTTCCTTTGGGCAAGAGAATGATGTAGATTGGCCACGCGTCAATTCTGGGCCTGGGTCTCAAGAGGCCTTGCACATTTCTGCTGGTCTGAGGAGAAGATGTGCCCCAGTGAAGCCAGACCAGAGCTGAGCCCCCAGCTTACCTGCAGACCATGAGTGACCCTAGCCAACCCACAGATGCATGAGTTATAACAAATGACTGTTAGTTATCCTAAGCTGCTGAATTTTGGGGTGACTTGCTATCCAGTAATAGCTGGTTGTTGCACCAATAGAGGGTTCAAAGGAAGAGAATGACAGTCAGATCTGCATTTTAGAAGAATGTCTTCAGTGTTGAGATCCTGGAGGATGGTTGGAGGAGGGGGACCTGAAGGTGTGGTCCAGGTGAGAGGCGGAGAGGGCCCCCATGAGGCAGGAACAGTGGAAGGAGGGCACAGATACAAGCACCATTAAGGAGGCAGATGAGACCACAAAGCTACATTACAAATTAGACATAGGGATTGAAGGAGAGAGGAGATGTGGATGATGCCAGAACTTCTGGCATCAGAAATTGGATTGGAATCGGGTCCATGTATGGATCCAGCAATGGGGTAATGGCCCGCTCTATGTTCGTGGTTTGCAGTGCTGTGGGTAGGACAAAGTCATGATTACAAGTCTGGGGCTGGAGTCTAGGCTGAAGACCTGGGCTAGGGGACGCTCTGAGAATCAGTGATAGTGATTTAGTGATGAATTCATGAAAGTAGATGAGGTTGTTTACAGTAAGCAGAACAAAAGGCCAAGTTTTGAACCCTGGGAACCCCCACCATTTATGGAGCGGCTGGAGGAAGGGTCCCTCCAGGGGCGATGGACAGGAGAGAGGACAGCCAGGGAAGAGCTGATGTCCAGAAACCCCAGGGAGGGGCCATGTGGAGGAGGAGGGAGTGGATGGTGAGCAGAGTCACGGGCAGAATGTCACTGATGGTGAAGACCAAGGACACTGGCCAGTGGATGGTCAGCGGTCACCTCGGTGAGAGCAGTTTCGGAGGTAGAAAGCAATGGCTTGTCATGGGGTCGGGAGGTGAGGTAGTGGAGAAACCTGGTTAAGGAAAACCCTTTTAAGAAGCCTGATGTAGAGGGAGCAGAGGGTGGGCATAGGACGAGGGCATTGCTTTATCTTAGGCTGGAGGGACCAGAGCAAGACTTGTTGAGGCTTCTGAGCAGGGGAGGGAAATGGTCTGATTTATCTTGTGAGAAGATCACTCGGGCAACAATGTGGCTACTGGACTGTAGGGTGGTGAGTGGCGCGAAGCAAGGAGACTGGTAAGGGGACCAGTTTAATGGCTCAAGAGAGGGATGACAGTGGCTTGGAACAGAGTGGCAGCTGTGTAAGTAGTAAGATGGGGTCACATCTGGGATTTCTTGGGGTCACATTTGGACCCCGAGGACTTGGCTATGGACTGGATTGTGTGCTTGTGCGTGTGCGAGCATGAACATGAGAGGACTGTCGCATAAGGTCCAGGATTTTGCCTGAGTAACTGG
This sequence comes from Mirounga leonina, assembly GCF_011800145.1. Lineage (NCBI taxonomy): Eukaryota > Metazoa > Chordata > Mammalia > Carnivora > Phocidae > Mirounga > Mirounga leonina. Next base: position 66,274,628 of record NW_023270447.1, on the reverse strand, counting down.
GAAGCCTGGGGGAGAAGCAGGAACAGGTTTTGTGGAGGGGGAAGGTGTGGAATCATCTCGTCTTAGAGACGTCGAGTTTAAAATACTTGTTAGAAATGCAAATGTAGATATCAAGGAAGCAGTTGAAAACGTGCAACTGGCATTCAGGGGAGAGGTTTGGGCTGGAGACGCAGATCCAGGAGTCATCCACGAACACAGAGCATTTAAATCTGTGTGAGAGTGTCTGGGGAGAGAGCAGAGCGTTGTCGTCTCTGCTGGGAGTCTAAATGCCGTAAAAGCGGAGCCCTGTCTGCCTCGTGCTTGGCTGTGTGCCAGTGCCCAGAACAGTGCCTGGCATGTAGTAGGTCCTCAATGAATGCTGAGGTTAAGATGAGTGGCATAGGGGTCAGTTAGTCAAGGAAGGGAGAGGTATGAGTGTGGCAAGGGCCATCCTGTGGGCAGGAAGTTGCTAGTTCCTAGTTTAGGAAAGAACGATCATGAGCCATCACTGAGTTTCCCACCCCCTGGAATTCCCTGCCACACCCAGGCTCCAGACCCACATCCTGTCCCCAGGAAGGCTGAGAGATTGCCACAAGCCTCCAGAGTTTTAGGTTGCCACAGGAAGGCTGAGAGATTGCCACAATCCTGATGCCCCGAGCTGAGTAGGGGGAGAGTTAGACAAACAGTAACCCGGCTGGCAGAGCTCTAGGTTGACGGGCTGCTGAAGAGAAGGGAGATGAGGTGAGTCCTCAGGTCCCACATTGGGGGACCCCCCATGAGGGGCCCTGGTGATCATGGACATGACTTGCCTTCCATGTGTGCATAAACCCATGGCCTAGGTCCTTACCAGGGTGGAGGTCAAGTGAGAAAAACACACACACACACACACACACATATATATTTTTCATAGTTTTGCTTGTTTGGAATTTTTTCACCATTCCTCTTCTCCCCAGGATTTCTAGTGCTTTCTCATCCTCCCAGACGGGAATTTTTCTGGGGGTTGGAGTTGCATCTAAAGTTGCAGTTCCCTTGGCATTTTTGGCAGCCTTGGCAATTTAGGGCTTTGGGGGTGCCTGTGGGTCTGTGGGGTTCTCTGCTCTAGTCCCCTGCCTTCTTCACAAGCCCGCTTTAAATTGGGGCTTCCCCACGAGCTGCCTCCCCAGACACCTGCAGCCTCCTTGTCCTTCTTTACTGGAATCACTCCAGGTCCCAGTTGACTGTTACATTCCCATTTCCTTGTCTGGAGCCATCTTCCCCTTCGAAGACCCAGACAGGGACTCACATCTCTCTACGAGGAAAATGCTTTAGGATCTGCTTTTCCTAGGGGAGGGACCAAGTCCTGCTTTTCTCTTTTCTGATGCACAGTGGCTGGTACCACCAAGCCCCTTTGTGCCTCCCCCTTCCCTGGCAATGACTTAGTGGTGAAAGTCTGTCCAGAAAAATAGTTCCTTTTTTAAAAAAAAGGAAGATATTGAAAATTAGGGATCTGACAATATAACATTGTATAATTTTAAGGTGTACAACATACTGATTTGATACATTTGTATATTTTTATCAGTTCTTCAACTGATCTGAGCCTGGGCTCTTTTCATTTCTACAGTGGGAACAATAATACCTGTCGGGGTTGTTTCAAGGATTAAGTAAGGTCATAAATTCCAGTGCTCCTAGTAGAGTTTTGGACACCTGCAGGCTCTTCCCTTCTTTCCTGTTATCCCCTGTCCTTCTTCTGTCGTCTGGTTATGAAACTGTCAGGAGGAGTCACCTAAGCCCCAGGTAACATTTGAGCCTTGTTGAAAAGGCTGTGTCACATTTGGTTAACTTGTCCCAAGCTGCTGGGTGGAGTGTGGAGGGTGGCTGCCCTTTTCTCCCCATGGATAGCCCCAGCTGGCTTGTCTTTAGGGGACCCACCATCTGAGTTTGCCTAGACCTGCGGGGGTTTCCGGGACATGGGACTTGCAGCGCTAATGCCAGAAACAGGTTTTGCCTGCACCGTCTATTCTGACCTCGTCTTGCATGAGGTAGGCAGGGCTGGCACCGCTCTAAATTTCATGGTTCCAGTCTTGGCTGGGGACACCGGTTCTTGGCTCTGCCAGCCGGGTTACTGTTTGTCTAACTCTCCCCCTACTCAGCTCGGGGCATCAGGAGTGGTTCAGACCTGCAGACATGGGGCCCTGGAACCATCCAGGCGCTGGTGTTGGCTCCTTCACACCAGTGGTCACTGACGCTCCCAGTCACTTTCGGGGTCGCCGCCGAGCACCACTGTGCCATATGCGAGTCAATTACTGTGCATCTCCCCGGGAACACATCCTCAATCTGGCTCTGCTGTGATATTATCAAGACTCTTTCAGTGCTTTACCTGTCAGCTCTTGGCTGACCCCGAGAAGCAGATCTCTGAGAAGCAGCTGTCATTTCTGTGGTACCAGCCTGAGGCTGGGCTTCCTGTGCCAGGCAGGGGCTCAGACTGTGTCTCTGGACCCTTCGTATCAGCTCTAGGAAACCAGGCCCTCAGCCCAGCAGCCTAACTTGCGTCAGTTGGTGGTACATCCCCCTGTGAAAGGGCGCATGTGAGTAGAACCCCACGCTGTAGAGGCTTTTGACTCAGGAAGACCTGGTTTTCATTCCTGAGTCCACCATTTACTCACCGTGCAACCTCCAGGCCATTACCTACCCTCTCTGATCTTGCTCCTTTCTTCGTAGAGGCGGAGTGGTAATACCTTCCACACAGCCCACCAAAGGAAGAGCACTTGCCACCGTGCAGGTGTGGTACTGAGCAAGAATCTGGTGGGAGCTGGCCCCTTCCTTATTTTCCTTATTGTGGCACCTTGGTTGGTCTGTCTCTTGTCTCCCTGGTGGGAGACAGTGTCAGAAGTAGATGGGATATTAATAAGCAGTGACAGTCATGATTTGACTTCTTTTTTCACAAGCCCAGGACACGTTAACCAAGTTTGACCCAGCCTTCTACACAGGGCTCTGTCCCAACCAGCTTCACTAGAGCGTTGGGGGTGGGCCACGGGGACTTGGTGACTCAGCCTTAGGAATGGAGAGAAGCCTCTTTCACAGACTCTTCCTTCCCCCTTTGCCCGAACCTCGGGGCTGGGCGTGGCCTCAGGGTGCTGTCAGGAGTCTCCCTTCTCTATTGGTGAGTAAGTCCTGCGGAGAAGCCTCTAGATTTTTTTTTAAATTTTATTTTATTATGTTATGTTAGTCACCATACATTACATCATTAGTTTTTGATGTAGTGTTCCATGATTCATTACTTTCGTATAACACCCAGTGCTCCATGCAGTACGTGCCCTCCTTAATACCCATCACCGTGCTAACCCATCCCCCCACCCCCTCCCTTCTAAAACAAGAATTCCTCATATCAGTGAGAGCATATGATACTTGTCTTTCTCTGATTCACTTATTTCACTTAGCATAATACCCTCTAGCTCGTTTTTTTTTTATATATACCCTCTAGTTCCAACCACATCGTTGCAAGATTTCGTTTTTTTTTTTTTTTTTTTAATATATATATATACCACATCTTCTTTATCCATTCATCTGTTGATGGACATCTTGGAAGGCTCTTGGTTTTTTCTGAGCTTCCACTTGGTCATTGAGAAATGGGGATATTAATGTCTGCCTAATAGGTTTTGGGGGGCTCCAATAAAATAACGGGCACAAATACCAATTGCAAAAAACAAAGTGCTGAGCGTGTGGAGGTGGGAATGTGAGGTTTTAAAATTTATTTATTTATTTATTTGAGAGAGAGAGCACGAATGGGGGAGGGGCAGAGGGAGAGTCCCCATGAGTCGGGGGGAGGGGCAGAGGGAGAGAGAGAATCTCCAAGCGGACTCCCTTCCCTCCTCTCCCTGCTCTGTGCCTGAACACAGAGCCGGACTCGAGGCTTGATCCCAGGACCCTGTGATCCTGACCTGAACCCAAATCAAGAGTTGGACACCTAACTGAAGAGCCACCAGGTGCCCCGGTAGGAATGTGGTTATTATGTGACTTTTAGGGAAGAGCCAGCTCAGTGTCTTCCTTAAAGCCACTTTGGGGACATGGGAAGGACATAGGAGGGTAAATTTTGATGGTAAATGGCAGGGGGTAGGACAAGGGGGTGGGTACCAATGAGGGCCCTGGGAATAGGGGCCGAGGAGGTGCCGTAGACAAAAGCTCCACTGACCAGTCATCTGGGCTCAGCTTGCCTCTCCTGGCCTCACCCACTCCGCCTGGCTGCATTGATTTACTTGAAAGTTTTTAATGGGTTATAATTGGAAAAGGCCTGGGTGAGATTTACATATTGATTTGACATTTAAGTATATGATTAAATAAAAGCTGACTGAGGTCATCACTTGACTAAATTGGCTTAATGAGTGTTGATTACCCTGTGCATGTTAATTTCATTTGCCCTGATTACTCCATCCATCTTTCCCAGCGATCTGTTAGCACCTTTGACTGAATTGTACTTGATGGGACGAGGAGCAGGGCAGGGGTCAGTGGGGGTGGTCCCTGGTCTGTCCACCTGTTCATGTGGATAAACCCGGAGTCCCAGAGGTTCAAACTCCCTTATCATGTCCTCTGTCTCCCACTCTCTTCCTCCCAATCACAGAATCTGATCACCAACTCTTTCTAAACAGGAGTGTTATCACTCTGCTGCCAGGAAAATCAGAGCTGTGGTAGGAAGAGGAGTGGAGGCGAGCTGCGAGACACGCCGTGTCCCCTCTCCCCCCACGACGCCCTCCCCTCCCAACACACACAAGGACACACCTTCCTTGTGTGGCATCAGGGGCCACAAGGATGAGACTGCTGCTCCCTCTTCCATAGGTGGACAGCATTTCTGAAGACAGGGATCCCCACAGCTGGCTTCCATGTCTTCTGTTTGCCTCTCCAGACTCACTCTCTGCCCTGCTCCCGCTGCTGACCCCTGTGGACCCATGGATGGACTCCTTTGCCCCCTGACTTCCTGTTGGGTTCAGCCAATAGGGACCCCCAGCAGGAAATTGGAGGGGAGGAGGGGAGGGAGGTTGGGGTATTTCTTTCCTGGCTCCTCCCCGTTGGCTGAGCAAAGGGCTCGGTGTCCATCAGCCAGCCCCCTTCAAGGCTCTCCCTCTGGGTGCTCTTGTCATCCCTCTCCTTGCCCCTCTGGAGCACTAGGGTCATAACAGACAGACTAGTTTCCCCACGAATGAGCCGAAGGAGGGAACTGCCCTACCTTTGAGGTTCCCCTATGCTGTGCCCGAAACTTTGAAAAAGACCCTTCATAAAGTCTCTTTAAATTACCCAGTTTGAGTGTACCATCTCTTTCCTGCTGAGACCCTAACGGATACAGCAGGCAACATATTTTCCCACTCAAAAATCAGGACACTTGGTTGACAAGTCCAGGTGTGACTCAGGACCCAGGACCCAGCCCACATCAATCCAGCAGCATTGCTCTGCCTCGTGCGCTGGGCCTGGAGCACAGTTTGGGGGCTCGCCCACGCAGACTCCACCGGCACCGTCCTGCCTCCCCCCACTGCCCCTTCTCTTCACTGGCAATGCCAACGACTCTGGCCTTCCTGGAGCCACCTCCCCCTTGCTCTCAGCAGACACGCTCACCTCCGGCTTATTAGAAAAAGAGGCCAATATCCTGTAAGGCTCCTTGATGCCCTTTCTCACCGGGCACAGTTCATCTTTGGGGCATCATATTTTCTGAATCCTGTCCAAGATACATACCCTCACCTCTGCCTGGTATCCTTTCCCCAGGGACCCCACTGTGGTACCTTTCCCTCTATTGTCTCTTCCCTGAGACATGTAGATTTTCCCCTCCTCCTCTGTCTTCTCCTTCACAGGCAAACCTCCTGACTGAGCCATGTACACTCACTCGCTCTGCTCCTTCAGCCCCTCCACCCCCCACCATGAGGCTGCTCTTGCCGGCTCACCACTGACCTCTAAGGAGACAGCACCAAGGGATTCATCTCAGATTCTGTTACCCAGGCAGAGGGTCACCAAGAGCAAACCCCCTCTCTCCTTCCCTGGGCCAGCATGGAGATGATCTCCCCCAATTGCCCAGCATAAGGGGCTTCGGACTTTGGAAGCCGGGAAGATAGGCTGACATGTGATGTTGTCCTGACCCACCTGCCTGGGTCAGTCCAAATCATCTGGCCAGTCAGCAGACCTCTCCGCCTGGAGCCCACCTTCACCCCACCGGGCTTCTGGGCGTGGTGCTCCCAGCTCCTCTCTGTTATGGAGACTTCTTTCCCACATGTTCCCTCCAGTGTCTAAGGGGCCACACATTCCATTGAGTCGGTGAATGGGACTCTCCATCCCAGACAACCTGCCTAGTTCTGGCCTCATCATCTCTTACCTGGCCTGTTACCACAGACCTTCATGGTGCTCTTTGCCTGCCAAAGCTCGGTTTAATCCATCCACTGCTCATGGCAGCCAGAGAGGTTGTCCTGAAGCACAACTCCGATCCTATTATTACCACTCTCTTGAAGCTCCTTGGTGGGTCTCCATCACCTACCAGTGCAAGACCAAACGTTTTTATTTTTATTTATTTTAATTTTTAATTTATTTATTTTTTAAAAAGATTTTATTTATTTATTTGACAGAGAGAGAGACAGCGAGAGAGGGAACACAAGCAGGGGGAGTGGGAGAGGGAGAAGCAGGCCTCCCCCTGAGCAGGGAGCCCGATGCGGGGCTCAATCCCAAGATCCTGGGATCATGACCTGAGCTGAAGGCAGACGCTTAACGACTGAGCCACCCCGGCGCCCCTAGACCAAACGTTTTTAGCATGGCAGAGTGTGGTTCCAGGGAGCTCCTATTCATCCTTCAAGGCCCATTCAATGGTCTCCTCTGTGAAATTGTCTTGAACCCCATACCCAACAAAGTCCCCACTCCCTCCTCTGAGCCCTGCACCACCTAGTTCTTATCTCTGCCAGAGTACACATGACAAGGTACCATAATCTGTTTCTATGTCAGCTTCTTCCATTGTCTGGGAGCCCGAAATCATGTCTCATGTATCTTTGTAGCTTTAGGGCCCAGGACAAGACCTGGCGGAGGGAGTCATCTGTTCATTTAAAAAATATGTATTTGGGCTTCCTATATATGGTTCTAGGGGCACTGGGTGGCTCAGCTGGTTAAGTGTCTGCCTTTGGCTCAGGTCATGATCCCAGGGTCCTGGGATTGAGCTCTACATTGGGCTCCTTGCTCAGTGGGGAGCCTGCTTCTCCCTCTCCCTCTGCCCCCAGCTCATGCTCTCTCTCTCACTCTCTATCTCAAATAGATAAATAAAATCTTAAAAAAAAATCGTTGTTCTAGGAAAAGGCACTGGGGTATGGCAGTGAACAAAACCAGACAAAAATCCCTGCCCTCCTGAGCTTATGCCCCAGCATGGGGCGGAAGGAGGCAGATAATGAACAAACAAGATGATTTTAAAGAGAGGCCAAGTGCCACGTGACCCTCTCTAGGTCACAGCAAACGAGCAGAGAAAGTAGAACTTGAACTCAATTCTTCGGTTCAAGTCTATTGCTCATTCTCCTCCCCCAGGAGGTTGTAGACCACGGTTGCACACTTCTCTGGAGGATGCGACCTTGGGGCACCTCCCCTATCCCCTGTTTGTCCGTCATTCAAGGAGGGGGAGTCATGCTTGCCTGCTTCCCTTGGGGGTTGGAGTTGGTGGGTGTATTAGTGTCCTATAGGGCTGCCATGACAAATGGCCACAAACTGAGTGGCTTCCAGAAACAAACGTTTATTCTCTCACAGTTCTGGAGGCTGGATGTTTGAAATCAAAGTGTCAGCAGGGCCACGCTCCCTCTGAAAGGCTGTAGGAAAGAATCCTCCCTGCCTCTGTCCTAGTTTCTGGTCACCTCTGGCAATCCTTGGCGTTCCTTGGTTCATAGCCGTGTCACTCCAGTCTCTGTGTCTGTGGTCACATGGCCTTCTCCCCGTGTGTCTCTGTGTCTCTTCCCCTCCTATAAGGACACCAGTTATATTGGATGAAGGGCCCACCCTACTCCAGTATGACCTCATCTCACATCTACAAAGACCTATTTTCAAATAAAGTCATGTTCACAGGTAACCGGGGTTAGGACTTCAACATGTCTTTGGGTAACACAATTCAACCCACTCTAGTTGGTGTGAAGAGAAGAGAGAACAGATAGGAGAGCTTAGAACTGAAGACAGGAACATTAGACCCGTCTGGGACTGGGGCCAGGCAGAATCTGCCTTCTTGTTTTGAGGCTCTGAACCTGGGGGAGGGTGTCACAGGGCCTCCGGCTTGGAGCCTGGGAAGCGAATCACAGGGCTTCCAGCTCGACCCCACCTAGTTGGGTTGTAGGTGGGGTGACTCAGAGATGGGGCTGTCAAGCTTGAGGGTGTCCTAGAAACGCAATCCAGTGCTTCTGGCATATTTCCCTCACCTTATGGGGCCGAGAAATACAACATTTTTGGAAACTTGGAAAGCTTAGGTTAAAAAAAAAACTTAAAACCTTTTATTTTTCATTATGGGAAAAATAGAAATTTGGGGAAAATTGGAAACATACGCAATACTTATTTTTGTAGTACCCTTTTCATATCTAAAGTCACTCTCCTACTTTAGGAGCGTAACTGCAAACCTTATGTAATTTGGTTTGCTCAATCAAATTATCATGTTCGGCAAATCCAATCAAAAACTATAGCTTGCTCAGACAATAATGACAAATTTGCTAATTGAGTGAAGTTTTCAATGTTTTAGACTCTGTGACAAATGGAGCTTTGTACAGCTGAGCACCAAGTATGAGCTCCTTGGAGGTGAGCAGAAAAAAACAGCAGTGTGATGAGAAGTACTAACACGTGGAAAGACACACACACACACACGCACACCCCCCCATATTGTCTATAATAAAAATGTTATATAAGATATAATGTTAATGATAATATTAAATAACAGCAACTGTGATTGATTAAGCCCTGCTACCCAGTCTCTTCTCACTTAATCCTAGTATTCTCCCCACTTTACAGACAAGGAAACAGGTGCAGAGAGGTTAAGCCACTTGCACAAGGCTCTACAACCAGTAACAGGTTGTGGCTTCAGATGTATTAGGAGCCGAACCTCGGTTCACTCAACAACAAAGACCTCCTGTCATGACACCATAAAGCTATCAGCCATAGAAATTTCTGTTTCTTGAATTTGGTGTTGTCTACTGGGTGAGGCAGAGATGGCTGCCTTCCGCATTAGGAAGTAATCTGAGAACATGAGGGTACCCTGAGACCCTACGGGAACTAAGGCGGGGACAAGGCAAGGATCTTGGGCTCTAGGGGTCAGTTTGAGGATGTCAGACAAAGGAAGCCAGGTGTCAGGTGATGGGCAGGGCCCTGAGGGCAGGCAGGCGTGGAGAAGGCAGCTGGAGGGGAGTGACACAGGAGCTGCTGGGATCCCTGGACCAGGGGCTGCCTGGGCTGGCCTATACAAGCCCAAAGATGATGCTGGAACCTCCACCAGAGGCGAGTGGGGAAGAAGCTTTTCTTGGAAGAGCACTCCAACCTTAAGAGATGCCCCGGTTCTCCACAGAGAGAGAGAGCAGCAGATAGAACACCTTCCCCAGCGAAGCCAGACACAAACCTAGAAAGGAAGCTAAGGCAAAACAGACCCATGTCCCGAGCACAACTTTGGCCCCTGGACACCCTGTCCATACCAGTCTCATTTCTGACCCGTCAGCGCTTTCTGCTTCAGTGCCTTTATTATTTTATTCTGTAGCATCTCCAGTGGCTCCTGAGCAGGTGGGTCCCCCAATCCCTGCCTCCTCTTCACTTGGTTTTTCCGCCCTTCCAATCTGGCAGTGACTGGCAGAGCTGACTTTCTCCTGGGCCACCTGCACCTGTCCGGCCCCATGACTCCCCTTCCATGTCCCCTGTGCCCTCCATCGCCCACTCTCTGGGCCCCAGGCGGCCCTACCTCCAGGAGGAGGGAGCTGGTTTCCTGGGCAACTAGTGGGGAATGAGGGAGAAGGGGAGGAGGCTGGTATTCCTGCTGGTGAGGGCTCAGAGGAAGCATATGCCATCCCGGCTGCCCTGTGAATTATTCAGCGGCCGTGAGAACTGACTCACTCCCAGTCTACCGTCTTCTCCTGAAACCCGCCTGCTGTCTCCTCCTCAGCAAGCCCTCTCTGCCTCTGCCTTGGGGGGCTTAAACCCCTCTCAGGGGCCTCTATCCTCAGAATGTTCTTCTCCGGCTATCTTTAAATCTCCCATCCGTATTTATTATTACTTATTGGCTCTCCCCTATGTTTCCTCTGTTGGTCTGTTTCCTCTATACCAACCACCTTGCTCAGTGCACAGATGTGAAAACTGTTTCCACTTGGGTAGGTGAAATAATGTGTCCAAGATGAAGCGACAGAGTCAGAATTAAACTTGGGTCTGACTCCAGAGCCTGTGTTCTTGGGTCTTTTTTTTATTAAATATTTTATTTATTTATTTGACAGAGAGAGACACAGCGAGAGAGGGAACACAAGTAGGGGGAGTGGGAGAGGGAGAAGCAGGCTTCCCGCTGAGCAGGGAGCCCGCTGCGAGGCTCAATCCCAGGACCCTGGGATCATGACCTGAGCCAAAGGCAGACGCGTAACAACTGAGCCACCCAGGCGCCCCAGTTCTTGGGCCTTGAAATGGTTCTTGGAGCAATGGAGAAGATTGTCTGTAGGCTCTTTCCTGGGGCCACTTTGGGAGCTGGCAAAGGGCTGTTGATGGGGCGGGCAAGGGTAGAGCATGGTTTGTCCTTGTTGGCTGTAGATCTGGATCTAGAGCTGCCCACCCATCTGCCCAGTTACCCGGTCAGGGGTGTAGCCAGTGAAGAGGCCCTTCTACCTCAGGCCTACTGCAGGTTTGGCCAGTGTGGAGGTTCCTTGGAGGTCTTCTGGTCTGGCCACCTTACCTTTCAGGGAAGCAGAGGCAGGCCCAGGGCTGGGCCCAGATGCCTTGCTGGGAGCCTGCAGGCCTCTCTCCCCTGCACCCCAGCAGTTCTGAGAGGAGGAAGCCCTGCTCTGGTTGGGGTCCCGGTACTGGCATAAAGGCTGCTCAAGGAAGGAACAGAAAGGCTTAGTGGGCTTCAGGGGAGACCTGGGAAAAGGGTCAAAAGAGCTGGGACCCAAGATGGCAGCCACTGTGGAGGCCCAAGAGTGGGTCTCTGGTCAGGCCCAGGGAAGCACCCTGGGACACTGGGAGGGGTGCTTTAGAGTCCAAGTGTGGACCTGAGTGGCCCCCATGAGGGGTCCAAGGGCTGTGACCACTCAGTGGCTAGGGTTCTGAGGTGTAGGCAGACGTGTTGTGCTCAGAGGCCAGGAAGGGGTTGCCTACTCCCTGGCTCACTTGGGGATTCAAACACATGTCACAATTTTGGATCTAGTTGGTGGGGCCTCCTGGAACCAGGGAGACCTCCCTGAGAGCTTATGTGCTGGAATCTTTGGTGGGACAAGCCTCCTCTCCTCCAAGTGCCTGCTGTGGTCGCCACGTATCACCTCATCTCCCATTATGTTCCCAAGTGCCTTGTGACCCATCCCAAGTTGTTTTTCTGCTTTAGACCCTGTTTAGGGATCAAGTGAAGAGGGACCATCTTCATTGAAATTTTATTTTATTTATTTTTTATTTTTTCAAAAGATTTTATTTATTTATTTGAGAGAGAGAGAGAGAGGGAGAGGGAAAGGGAGAACACAGAGGGAACGGGAGAGGGAGAAGCAGACTCCCCGCTGAGCAGGGAACCCAACTTGGGTCTTGATCCCAGGCCCCTGAGATCGTGACCTGAGCCGAAGGCAGATGCTTAGCCGACTGAGCCACCCAGGTACCCTTCATTGAAATTTTAAAAAATTAGCCCCCATGTGAGAATAAGGTTCTGGTCGGTTAGTGGCATGCACTCAGCAAGACATTTCCAGGTACTGCTGAACCTTTGCTCATGGGGTTCAGCTGTGATGAGGTTTAGATCTGCTGCCGGTGAGGGCAGGTGCAGAAGCTGTTGCTCTGAGCAGAGGAGTTAGCCTGCTCAGGTATGTCATTTGCTCTCTCTAATGCAATGGCTTCGGGGCCTCCCCATGTACCTATGTGCCAAGACTGGGCATGTGTTTTGAATGGTTGAGGTCAGTAGGAACTTGGTTTCCTCCACCTTCCACCTCCCTTTGGCCTTGCTTAGACCATTTTCCTGTCCCTCCTGGGGAGTCCTCCTTGCATCTCTCCTCCTCCCTCGGGCTCCTCTGCAGTCCTCCCAGGGATGCAATTCCCTTACGCTGGGTCTGCCCTCTTCCTTCCTGCACTTGGGTGGGGTCTCCTGCTCTGGGCCCTGGGTACAGGCAAGGGGACTGTTCTTGGTTTGGGGGTGGTTTCTTTGCCTCTGATCTCTTCCAGTCACTGGGACGTCCCTGGCCTCCAAGAAACCCCACTACCACCACAAAGCCGTCATCCCTGATGACTGCCTTCCCCCCCCCCCACCAGGGTTTATCCCATGTCAGAGCAACAGGCAGGTGCCCTCCCAGTTTCCTGTCTCAAGGGACACAGCCCCCTTTGAAGCTGTTCCAGGTTGGGGCATTCTGCTGCAGTTTGGAGAGCCGCCACCAGGTGGACTGTGGGGTCTGGGCTAGAGTCACCTTGAACAGAACTCTCCATGGTGATGCATAATGGTGAGCATTTAATGTTTTCCCAAATCTATGCATTGCAAAAGCAAAACAAAAGAAAACAATGTGTTTGTGTGTGCGTGTGTAATATGTGTGTGTATGTGCAGTCGAATTTATTAAATAACAAAGCATAACAACTAACTAATCTCTAATGACTACATAGAAAAAGTGATGGCTAATTTAGAGCAAGATGTAGAAATACCCAAACATTTGGGTAAATCAAGAATCCTCACTGGCCCTTAACTGGTAATAATTAAGCTTAATTTTATTTTGACTCTCAACTTCCCTTATTCTTAGGGCAATTTAATTTTGGCTTCTCTGAGGCTTGTGTGAGCTCCTAAGACCTCTGGTCAGCTAGACGAGGTGTTAAAGCCTGAGCCTTTGCTTTCTGTGGCTTTAACTACTCTGGCGAAAGAGCCTTATCTGTGATTGCTTTCTGAAAATCCTGGCAAGGCCTTTGGTCTCCTTTGTCTGTGCTCACAGCCCCTACCTCTCCCCCTTTCACCGTGAAAACCAGACGAGAGTGGGATCACGCTACACACGGGCTACATTTTCCTAGGGCTGTCTTTTTTCCAATTATAGAAAGCATTTCCTTGCCCTGACCCCTTCTCCTGGCCCAACTGCTCAACGTTTGGAGATGTGTCTTGTCTAAAATCCCGGTCTGCTTCTAATTCTTTTTTTTTTTTTTTAAAGATTTTATTTATTTATTCATGAGAGACAGAGAGAGAGAAGCAGGCTCCCAAGGAGCAGGGAGCCCGATGCGGGGCTCGATCCCAGGACCCCGGGATCATGACCTGAGCCGAAGGCAGACGCTTAACCGGCTGAGCCACCCAGGCGCCCACTGCTTCTAATTCTTGAGGTCTTCCATTAACCTCATGACTTTGTGGCCCTTTGGCTCAGGCAACCTCCTCTTACAGCGGTTTAGAGTTACGGCAACTGCAAGTTACCTTAGGCTCAGATTTTTGAAACAGTGAAAAGTGTGTATTAACATTTAAAAATGAAAACGTATGCCTTCCTCATAGGGGCCGGGGCCATAGGGAATCTCTGGTCTGATGGAGGATGTGCTATATAGCATAGGAGGTCTTAGGACCATCACGGGTGCAGGCCATACACCCTCCCCCTGCTCCGTGCTGTCCCCCACCCTCCGGGGGAAGAAACCACACGAACTGCTCTTGTTGCTGTCTGCCCCAGAGCCTGGCAACCTTTAAGTCTCAGGGCAGGAGGGAAGTGGGAAAGGAGCTAGAAGTAAGCGAGGAGAGAGGGAGGGACGGATGCCCCAAACTCAGTTCAGGTCAATTCAGTTCCACATTCACTAAGCACCTCCTAAGTGCCAGGCTTAGTCCAAAGTGCTGGAAATTCAGAGCATGACCAGCCATATAATTTGCGGGGTACAGCACAACATGAAAACGTGGGGTCCTTTGTTCAAAAACTATTAAGAATTTCCAGATGATGATGATGATAGAACCTTAAACCAAATGCAGGTGAGAGAGGGGAACCACACATCCTAAAGTGCCCTGGCATCCTGAGCAATATGGTTGAAAAAACACCGACAGGAGAGCCTGAGGCAAGGACCCTGCGCAGGTGGTTCATGTGGGGGACAATCCCAGGGAGCATGGAGACTGAGGCAGGGAGGGCAAGAAGCCACAGGAGGAGTAAGTTATCAGGGTTGCTTCTGGGGCCAACGGGAGCATGGTCCCATCAAATGACCTGAAAATGCTCCAGAACTCTCCACCTGAGTGACGAGAGCTAAGGCATTTCTCTCCCCACCTCCCAACCCCACTGGTTGAAGGGAGCCCCTGAGGACACTAGCTTTCTCGCATTTCTGAGTTGAGCTTTTCCTACAACCGAGTGAGCTAAGCTCCTGGAATGTTTGAGAAGGTCCTGGGGTGGAAGCAGAAAGATGCCCAGAAAGCCCCTTTGAGGTGGGACTTTTCAGTGTCATGGACCTGAGCTTGCCGAGAACTGGCCGCGGCAAGAGGGGCTGCCATCCCAGGTGGGCTGAGAGGGGTGACACGGGGCTCAGAGGCGTCTGCTACAAAGACTTTTGAGTGGGGGTGTGGGTGGGGGACACACGGTCGTTCTGCATGTTGGGGACTCTTGCCTGGCAGCTGGTGAGGGGACAGCCGCCAGGAGAGAGGGCAGGACCTGCCTTGTCTGAGCCCCACACCCCTGGAGGGCCACATCCCTCCCTCCCCTGCTCTCATAATCTCCTCAGGCCCCGTGTCCTCTGGGGCCTAGTTACTTCCTCCGCTCCCGCGCCACCAGGGGCCAGGCCCGGGCTGATTAGGTCTCCTGGGCCGGTGGCAGGTGGGCCCGGTTGTCACAAGTTGCTGCCTAAGCAGCCTGGCGCCTTCCCATTTGTCACTGGCATTAACACGAGCGCAATGACCTGCCTGGAGTTTGAGAACGGGTCCCGGACGGCCAATGTGGATTTCCAATTTAGAATTTCCGCCCACTTACCAGAGAATCACCTCTAAAGAACACCATTTGTGGAGCTGACAAAGGCCAAATTAGACTGCAGATTCCACTGCTGAGTGTCGGGGCCGGGCCCAGAGCAATGGGGCCTCGGATGGGAAACAGCAAACACCACGTTTGCAGGAAGGCGCCCGGGTGGGTCCTCTCGCCCACGGCCCCTCTGGGTCTTATTCCTTTACAGCCACCTCTGCCCTTGGTTCCATGAACTCTCTTAGCCACGGTCGCTTTCTGCGCCCCCTCGGCCTGCATCTGTCACTCTGCATCCCAGGCATCTTCCCTGGGTCCCCCCACCCTCTCCCTCTCTTTGCTCCCTGTGGCTGTGTTTCCCCGGGTCCAACCCTGGATCTCGTTCTCTGGGGCTCTGCTTCTTCCTCCGTCCACTTCTGGGGGCTGATTCAGCTGACGGAGGCCTCTCTTCGGGGCGATCAGAGGGCTGTGGCAGAGATGCTGCTGCATGCATCAAGTTACTCAGGTTCTCTGAGCCTCAGTTACTGTGTTTCTACACGAGGGATGATGAGGCCCCCATTGCTGGGCTCTTTCAAGAACGCAATGACTTACATAGAGGCACTCAACAAACTCGAAGTACTGTGGTTGTTGTGGATGAGAAGGATGCTTCCCATGCCTCTCCACTCTCTGCCCTCCCACTGCCACCCTCTTTCTGTCACTGTCACCTTCTGCAGACAACCTCAACTCGATCTGTACAGTGTAGGTCCAGGTGGTCAGACACGTGTTCCCTAGGTGTTCTCACCCCCACCCTATGTCAGTGGGCAGGGTCGTCTCTTGGTCAGGCCCGCCTGCCCTCCCACAAGTGCCCCGGATCATCTTCCATTCACCTAGCTCCAAGATCCGCCGCCACCAATAAGCTCTTACAGCTTCACTCCTTCTTGCACTTGCTCAATCATTCAGCAACTCCCCCTCTTTCTTGGGCTCTGGAGGAAGCCCTCCTCTGGCATAGGGGCTCAGCTTTTCCCACCTTTTCCTAAGCCACTGCCCCATTTCACACCTTCCCTGCCCAGCAACACTTCGCACTTCCTGCTTCCTTACTACCTCGCTCTCCCCACCTACACCATCTGGCTTCTGCCTCCACCGAAACCACTCTTGCCAAAGCCACCAGTGACCCACTTACCAAACCCATGCCACAGCTCAGTCCTCATCTTCCCGATCTCTTGGCAGCATCGGATACTGCCAACTCCTTTGCTTTCTGCAAATTCTCTCTTCCTGTTTTGAGACGTCTCCCTACCTAGATTCTCCCTACCCCTTTCGTTAGTGCCTTTCTCTGGTTCCTGCAGCTCCCCTCAGGGATCAGTCTTTGGCCCCTTTTGTCTCCCTCCTCGGAAGTGCAGCGTTACCTCCTATGTGATCTCTACATTGTCTTCCAAATCTGCACATTCAGGCCAGACCCAGCTCCTGGGTCCCAGGCTCAACCAGTCATCTGCCCCCCAGCAGCAGGATAGGGCTGGAGAAGGCAGGGGTTGGAAAGCTCTTCACCACCAGCATGTAATCAGCTGCTGGGTCCTGTCAAGCTGACTTCCCTAAGAGACCCTAAGAGACCTGGCTGAGGCCCTACATACCTCCTCCTCCAGCATCTCCCAAGAACCCTCTCCGGTCCTCTAGAGAGGCAGGGCACCTGTCATATGCTTTTATGCTTCTCTGTTCTCCTCCTGGGCAGCACTTAATCACACTTACAATGAAATAAATCATCATATATTTAGTTGTTTGGTGTCTATGTTCATACCAGACTGTGAGGGTAAGGGCTGTTTCAGTCCTGGTTGTCTCTGTACCCCCAGGACCTGGCATGGGGACTAGAGGAGGTTAGGGAGGCATGGGCAGCAATGCGGAGGAATTCGAGATGGGGAAGGGTGGGACCAATGCCCTGGTGTTTGGTACCTACATGGAAAAGCATGCAGTAGAGGCAGGTGCAGACCCCTGAAACTGCCCAGGCATCCCTCCTCCCTCCCCCCGCAACACGTCTCTGAAAACAGTGGCCGCGGAGCCTTTGTTCTATGACAGGAGACGAAGCAGCCACAAGCTCCTTAATCACCTCTCCACAAACATGGGGAAGCCTCATTAATCCCAGCGAGCGGATGATCTATTGTTTCCAGCTCAGGTCTCTGGTGGATCGGCCTTGCTCTGTAGAAGCAGAAACCCCATGGGTGGGGCCTGTCCTCCCTCTCCCCTCCTGCAGTTGACCTGCCAAGACTTGGTAAGGGAACCCCTGTTGGGACTGAGACCAGGACCGATCCTCCACTGTGACCATCGCTCACCTGCCAGATGGGCAAAGTTGAAAAGTTGGATTATATCTGTCGCTGCAGGGGAAGAAGCACTCAATGCTCTGTTGGTGGAGGCGGATGTGAGTGGTGTGAGTGTGTGTGTGGGGGTGGGTGGGTGTGCCCATGTATGTGTGCAATCTGCTGGCATGGGAGGTTAAGCTCATTAACTCTGGAGCCAGACTGAGTTAAAATCCCAACATTGGCACTTGGCAGCTGTGTGAGCTTGGACAAGTCCCTTACCTCCATGCCTCTGTTTTCTCATCCGTAGAGTAGGGATAATAGTAGTGCCTCCTCATAGGGTTATTATGAGAGCAGGTAAGCTAATGTATGTAAAGGCTTGGTTTAGGTCATCCTCTATCTGAATCGAAACACTTCAGAAACCCTACTCCTTCTTCCCTCCCCGCCAAACCTTGGGGTGAAGGTTGCTATGGAAATGTGGGGTGCAAGGGCAGGGCTCTCATTGGTTGCTCCTTGGCTAGTGTTTTGGGTGAGACCCTAATCTCCTCAGCTCTGCCCCACTAGGCAGCTGCATCTTCTGCCTTCATGGCTGGAACTGGAGGCCAAGAACTCTGGGTTCTCATCCTGGTTTTGCTTCTGATGTGTGTGAACTGGGGTGATTTGCTTCAGTTTCTCCATCTGCACAATGAAGGGGTCGGTCTAGAAGAGACATGAATTTTATTTCATCTGCTACTTCAGGGCAATTGGTGGTAATCAGAGACCTGGGTTGAGAAGGATTCAGAAGGTGTGTTCAGGCTCTGTGGGAAAAAGTATCTGGGATTGATGTCAGCAATGGACGTAGGATGGAGGAGTGGTGCTCCGTGCGTCTTGTATTTACCATACCTAAGCAAAACGCTTGATTTCCAAGGGGTCTGCCTTCTTGATCTAAAGCTGTTCATTCAGTGCTATGAATGTTCAAGATGACTCATTAATAATCTAGACATAATCTAGGCATTAGTTCCAAGAAGCCCTAGTCATTGTGTTGCAGTATTATTCAGGTTTGAGGGGGAAAGGAGTCTTCTCAAGCTCAGTCCCCATTGATCCATAAAGATAGCTGGTAGTTGCCAGGAAGGGAAGAAAGACTTTGGCTCTAGGGAGTAGAGCCCCTATGGGCTCAGAAGCATGTGGGCGGGCAATGACTAGCCTGGGAGGGGCAGGGGCTGTTGAGCTCCATGGGATTCCATGGAACAGGTAGTGCTGGGAGAGTTACCTGGGGCGGGAGGGCAAGTAGGCAATGAGACCAAGGGAGCCAAACTTACAGGTGTGCCTGGGGCTGGCTGTGCCTGGAGAGGGGCTGGTAGTTGGGCTGGGACATAGGGGGCCTCCCTGGGAACTCCTTCCTGAGGACTCCAGCTCAAAGTCTAGCTATATTGGCCTCGTCCTAACAGAACTCTCTCCTGGACATAGGAATTGGGCAGACAGCCAAGGTCAAGAGGAAGTGGCTGGGGTTGGGCTGCAGCCTTGAGATTGGAAGCTCTGAAAGTAGAGGGGGATTTTCTGGAGTGTCCTCGGAAGCCTTGAGGTCATTACGGGTTGCAGGGTTTGGAAGAGGTGAGGGCAGAAGAATGTGAGTAAAGGGCTCTATTCCTGATGGCGACTGGGTTTTTGGAGAACATCTGTCACGGGCCCAAGGCTTTCCTCGCCTGCAGGCAATTTTAGAATCGATAAAGTTCATAAGCACAGAGCTCATCAACAATTAAGCTCATGTAACCATCTCTCTCTTTATGAATTCACTGAAATTTAGGAGAATGAATTTCATTGTTCTTTAAATTTATTGTCTGCTAACTCAATCAAGGTTCTTTTAGTAACTTAATTGTTTCTGAATTCAGGAACTCCTAACTCAACAAAAGTGTCAGCAAATGAAGTTGACAGTTTAAAAAACTTTATTCAATACCCAGCAAGTACCTTTTCATGTCTTCAGACAATGAGCCATTTTCTGTACTTAGGCCCCAAAGCACGGGGCACAGCCTATGGGGCTACACAGCTGCTGTCCCAGGTGCTGTCAGACCACCCTGGATTCAAGGCTTTTCCTCCGCCCTTCGCCACCACATGCTGGTTGTGCGACCTTGGGCAAGTAACTTAATCTACTTGCACCTCAGTTTCTTCACCTGTAAAATGGGCATAATAATACCTACTTTGCAGGGTTGTATGATTTAGTAAGCAATTGTATGTAAAGCATGCAGCAGAAGAGGGCCTGACACATAGAAGATGCTTGACAAATGGTAGCTAGTATTATTTTATTTTTGGAACAAATGCAAATTCACAGTAACATTTACTCACCGTGAAACATGACTTCAGCAACTAATGCAGTCACACCTAGATATAATAACATAAACACAGCAACACATAGATACAGTCCTGCAGCTAGAGCCCGACGCATAGTACAGAAGTCGCCACTTACCTGAGGTTTTGCTTTCCACAGTCTTAGTTCCCTGCACTCAGTTGAGGTTTGGAAGCAGATATTCCTCTCCCCGACCTATCCTCAGATGGTCCATAGTAGCCTAATGCTACATACGTCACGATGCCCACGTCCTTCCCCTCATGTCACCTCAACATGTAGGCACTTGATCATCTCATGTCATCACAAGAAGGGGAGTCCAGTACAATCAGATATTTTGAGAGCTATCACATTAACATAACTTTTATGACAATATATTATTATAATGGTTTTACTTTTAGTTATTGTTGTTAAGCTCTTACGGTGCCTGATTTATCAATTCAGCTTTATTATAGGTATGTATGGACAGGGAAAAACCATATAGAGAGAGATTTGGGTACTATCTGCGGTTTCAGGCACCCCCTGGGGGTCTTGGGATGTATCCCGGTGGATGGGGAGGGACTACCTCATCAGAATCAGTTACACGGATACAGTAATAACATATAGATGCAGTAATGTCAGCCCAGTAACACACAGCCACTGTTACAAATACACATAATAGCTCTTAGCCACACTAAAGTAGATAAATAACAAAGTAACAGAGCATGGTATCAAGATACAGTATCACACAACACAGTAAAGTGTATGTTATAGTAATATATAGATACATTAAGTTAGATACAGTAAAAATAAATACGGTAAGTCTCAACTAGGGTAATATTCCCTGTAACAGATAGATAGCTGCAGGATTACATGAACCTTATAATATGGTTACAGTGTCTTATGGGAATGGGAATGGATAAGTACAAGGGCAGGTAGACAGAAGAATGCACAGGTACAGACCTGTAGGGACACTGAGACAGACAGACATCGCTGCACCCAGCATTCTCTCTCCAGTGGGAATTCTTACTCTTTTTGAGCCATGTCTTTTCTAAGAATCTTACAAAAGCTATGGTTACTCTTCTTAGGAAAAAAAAAGTCCCAAAATGCATTTATAAATGGCAAAGTTTTGTACCCATATAGCCCTACCTCTAGCCTGATATTTAATGGTTAGGTATCCTGGATTTAAACACTTGAGAATCAGAGCAAAGAGAAATAATCTCTCAAGTGATCAGACTTCAGTCCACAGGCAGGCATAATCCAGGCTGGTACCTCAGTCTTCTCCCTGCTTACTGGACTCTGATCTGACTTGGCATTTAGGTGACCCAGACTTTCATCCAGGTGGAGCAAGCAGAAGCCTATCTCTCTTTCCCTCTGATCATGGTTTCCATGTCCAGCTACTCTTGTTTGCTAATCTTGCATCTGCTGAGGAGATCAGCTTTGTCTGAGCAAAAGTTTCTTTTGATCAATATTCTGTGAACTCCCAAAGGTCAGTCCCCAGTAGTGCATGCACAAGCTGGTTGGGTCTTTTGTACAGGGCTGTTGGCAGCTCCTGCAGCCTGGCTGGTGCTTGGGATGGCAGTGGAAGAGGAGTAACTACTTAGGGGCAGATGTTGTCCCCTGGAGCCAAACTGATAGACTTCTTGATCATATGTCCCCGGACCAGTTTGGAGACCGAAGTCTAGACTTGCTGTATTAGTCAGCTGTTGCTGCATAACAAAATATCTCAAAGGTTGGTTGAAAATCGCACACATTTATTATTGCTCATGAATGCACAGATCAAGTGGATGGTTCTTCTGATCTGGCCAGGTTTTAGCTGGACACATTCATGTATCTGTTATCAACTGGTAGTCTTGGGTGGCCTTGATTGGAGGAATTGGCCCAAATGGGAGCTCTTTTCATGGGTCTCTGACATCCATCCAACACACTTATTCACATGGTGGCAACATCAAGATTCAGAGAGGGGCAATGGGGTTGGGGGTGAAGAGGGAGGAGAGACAGAGATGAGAGAGACAAAGAGATAGAGACACAGAGAGAGAGAGATGCAAGCCTCTTGAGGCCTAGGCTTAAAACTGGTGCATTGTCACTTCTGCTACATTCTATTAGTCAAAGCAAGTCACAAGGCCAGCCCAGATTTAAGGAGTGAGGAAACAGACTTCACTTCTTGATGGAGGGGGCTGCAGAGTTACATTGCAAGGGTATTGATACAGAGAGTAGTTGAGGATGGGTGACATTTTTGTAATCATTCAAACACACTTGTTTTTCAGGGGTCATTGCTGGGACCTCTGCCAAGCCCTCCTTTGCATCCTTGAGCAGAGTCAAAGCTGTGTTTGGGGGAGAGATTTCCAACTCTGCATGCCTGATGCCTGGCTCCATGTGGGCAGCTGGACACATTGTCTGGCCATTAACCCTCATAAGCTCTTCCTTCCCTTGGCTAATTGGCCCAGGGTTACCCCACTTTGACCCCCAAGTGGTGTCTCCACTGGCTTCTAATGACCTGCACCTTGCAGACTTTTCCCTAGACAATAAACTGGGCCACATTTGTCTACTGGGAATTTGAAGTCAGGATGCAGAGGTCTTGGGACAGTCAGCAGTGAATGGAATTGGAGAGGTCATGGTGTGGTCCCAGGGCTGGGGGAGAACGTGGAGAGACCCAGAGAGAAGCAGGGAGGAGACGGGCCACATGGGCCCAGAAAAGAGGTGGAGGGAGAAGAGGCCCGGTCCCAGTTTCCATAAAACTTTGGTGAACCTTATTTGCTGTCCTTGAATCCAGTGAAACCTCTCTTTCCTTACAATACAGACCTCATTTTTGCTTGAGAAGGTCTGATGGGGGGTTCTATGCTTTGTGACCTGACACTTGATTATAGGACTTCAGGCCAGACATCTCAGCTTCTGGCCGTGTCAAACTGGACAGCACCCAGCTGGGACCCCAGCTCATGGGTATCCCTCCCTACATGCCAGCACATCTGTCCTCCTGGGTCTCACTGAGGGCTCAGCCTTGAGAGAACTAGCTCTTTAGATCTAACTTCTGCCCTAAATCAAAGAGACAATTGATACCTTACAGAGAGGTTAAGAGGGTCACTGACATTCATTTCTGAACATGCTAGAAGCTCTACCTTAGGAAGAGGGCCACAGAACTCACCATCAAGATGATTTCTCTCAACTAGGCTTGACTGTTCTTCCTTTTGCTTTTATACAGGGCTGATTGAGAAGCAGACTCCTGGAAAGAATTTCTACACCTTCTTTTAAACTCTCATTGAAAGTACAGTCCATTAAATATCTTCTATATAAAGTCCTATGTAATGAAATCCTTTAAAAATTCACTGATAGACACAAGTTATGAAGAACATTTTATGAGAGAGACTTCTAAAATCCAATCTTTTCTCTTTTTGCCATGTTTGCTGGGAAGCTCACACCACTTGCAGACAGTTTCCGATGGTGCCTGTGGCTGTCTGAAAGCATTCTCTGTCTGTGGGAGCATGCTTTGCAGCTTGAATCAATGAGAGTTGATGAACTTAGAATGGAGAAGCAGCTATCTCCAAAGTGAGGTTTTCAACACGATCTTCTGGAAGTGGGAAAAAAAGATCAGAACTACAGAGTATGTTAATTTATTTAAAAACAAGAGCCATATTTATCTTTACTAATAGTTAATACACAGATTGACACTGGTGTCCTGTCATATGTCAGGCAGCCAGGGGATGTGGAGGGGCCAAGGTAGACAGAGGGAGGAGTGGGGTTCCTTCCACAAGGCAACGGGGTTCATGGTGGTACCTGGCTCTTTTGTCACTTCTGGCTATATATTTCCAGTTTCTGTGTGACTGGTTAAGGGATCTATGGGTTATGCTGTCTAGTTTGATTTTCAGTCAACTTTTAATCACAGTATAATCTGTATACAGAAAAGTGTACAAATCGTAAGGATACAGGTCAGTGGATCTTTGGGAAGTGAGCACATCCATATAACCAGCACCCAAATTAAGAAACATAAAATCACCAGCATTCCAGAGCCATTTTTATGCCTCCCTTTAGTCACTATCTACCCCCTGGCAACCTCCATCCTGATTTGAATACCGCATATTAGTTTTGCAGGCGCTTGAATTTGGTGTAAACAAAATAATATATTCAAATTCTTGCGCTCAGTGTTATATTTGTGAGACTTCTTCGTGTCACATTGTTTTTATTTTTATTTTTATTTACTTATTTATTTAGTCAGATTGTTTTGATAGTTCGTTCATTCTCGCTGCTGTATGACATTCCTTTGTATGCATATATCTATTCTTGCATTAATGGACATCTCTGGTGCTCCCGGTTTGGGATCTAATAAGCAGTGCGGCCAAGAACATTTTATATATGTCCCTTTATGAGAAGGTCCAATTTAAACTAAAGTAACCCCCACAAAGTAGGCATTGGCTTGAAAATTTCCTGCAAAGATACCATGGATTGAAAATAATCCTAATGAATGCAAACACCGGCAAATAGCAAGAATATGGCAGGGCTGATGCTATTACTCCACATAGAAGGTTTTGGGTCACTAATGATTCTTCAATCAGATCCAGTGAGAAATTAGACAGAAAAAGGAGGAAAGCTTAAGAAGACTTTGCTGTGTGGATTCACACCCATGACCATTAATAGTTAACCTTGACATACGCGCTCAGGAGAGCGTGAAGTGTCTGCAAGGAGCAAGCGTGCATGTCATTGGTGCCATGCACCAGATATTTCTGATTCTCCTCTCAGGCACATGATAGGACTGACTTCTTGGCCTGGTTGAAGTTAAGTGTTGCCATGTGACTTGTTTTGGCCATTGAAATGTGAGCAGAAGTGACCTCTAAACAGAAGCCTTCAGAGGCAGCGTGCGACTCATCATGTGCTCTTTTCCTTTTGCCACAAGGGCTGAGAATGTTCTGGAAAGAAGCCGCTCAGTCAGTCTGGATCTCAGAGTGAGGGCACTGTGGCTCAGAGCCCACGGCTGGCCTGTGATGAGTTTGTGGCATGCAATAAATCAGCATTCCTTTAAGCTACAGACATTGGGAATGTTTGTTATCACAGCATAATCTAACCTCTCCTTAACGATACAGTAACAGCCTTAAAAATGAAAACCGGGGGCGCCTGGGTGGCTTAGTTGGTTAAGCGGCTGCCTTCGGCTCAGGTCATGATCCTGGAGTCCCTGGATCGAGTCCCGCATCGGGCTTCCTGCTCGGCAGGGAGTCTGCTTCTCCCTCTGACCCTCCCCCCTCTCATGTGCTCTCTCTCATTCTCTCTCAAATAAATAAATAAAATCTTTAAAAAAAAAAAAAAAGAAGAAAAAAAATGAAAACCGGGGCGCCTGGGTGGCTCAGTCCTTAAGCGTCTGCCTTCAGCTCAGGTCGTGATCCCGCTGTCTTGGGATCAAGCCCTGCATGGGGCTCCCTGCCCGGCGGGAAGCCTGCTTCTTCCTCTCCCACTCCCCCTGCTTATGTTCCCTCTCTCGCTGTGTCTTTCTCTGTCAAATAAATAAAATCTTAAAAAAAAAAAAAATGAAAACCCACAACACAAAGACAAACCTGTAATTTTTTTTTTCAGTGATGTCTAAAGTTATGTGGTGCTCCCTCTGGTTCTTTACATAATGTTCTGATTCTTCGTGACAAATATTTAGATGTCTCTTTTAAGATTTTCTTACTTAATCGTGAGAGTTTAAGAGCCACACATCATCAAGGAGATGCTTGTTCTTCCTTCCTCAGGCAAAATGGATGAAATAACCCACAGAAACCAATCCATGGACAAACTAAAATGCGTTCCTTTGTCAGCAAATATGGTCGGAAGATGTAAAGAGAATGCTGCTGAAGATGTGAAGTGACAAGTATTAGAAGAATTTATGCAGTGTGGGAGATCTGCTATGGATGAAAGTACAGATGTTCCTAACATGTCTTGGTTTGTGGTACATGCTAGATTTGGGATTCGGGAATGAAATACGCAAAGAATTATTATTATTTTTTTTAATGAGCTGTACCGAGAAGATATCGTTTCAATAACCAATGACTTATTTAATTAAAGTGCTGTTTTGTGGGAAAACAGTATAAATATAACCACTGATAGAGTGGAGGCTTTAATTGCAAAACATGAAGGACTCCAGGTTAAAGTTATAGAGATTGCTCCAAACATGCAATTCACTTAGGGACTAGCTGTTGAAGTAAAGAAGTTGAAGCCAGAAGTGAACAAAATGATGGAAGATGCCATTGATGTGGTTCATATTATAAAAAGATCTTTAATATATAGTAGAATTCTTACAGTATTTTGCAACAAGGGCATAGAGATTTGATTATTCTGTAATGAGATACGGAGGTTTGATGGTTATCTTGTAGCAGAATACTTTAATGAGATAGGGAACTTAAAGATGAGTTATGCATTTTTCTTTTATAGAAGAAGAAGTGTTTCAAACTTGCTAACTATTTTTATAATGACAACTCTCTGTCAATACTATGCAATACAACCAAAAATTTTAAAATAAACTTTAAATTTTGAAATAATTTTAGATTTACAGAAGAGTTTCAAAGATAGTACAGAGAGTTCCTGTGTACTATTTTCCTAGTTTCTTATAATATAACTTCTTACATAACCAAGGTACATTTGTCAAAACTAAAAAATTAACACTGGTGCATTACGATAAACAGAACTCCAGATTCTATTTGGATTTCACCAGTTTTTCCACTACTGTCTTTTTTTTTAATTAAAGATTTTATTTATTTATTTGACAGAGGGAGAGACTGAGAGAGTGGGAACACAAGCAGGGGGAGTGGGAGAGGGAGAAGCAGGCTTCCCACTGAGCAGGGAGCCCCATGCGGGGCTCGATCCCAGGACCCTGGGATCATGACCTGAGCCGAAGACAGATGCTTAACAACTGAGCCACCCAGGCGCCCCTCCACTACTGTCTTTTTTCTGTTCTAGACTCCAATCCAGGATACTACATATATTTTTATTTTTATTTTTTTAAAAGATTTTATTTATTTATTTGACAGAGAGAGACACAGTGAAAGAGGGAACACAAGCGGGGGCAGTGGGAGAGGGAGAAGCAGGCTCCCCGCAGAGCAGGGAGCCTGATGCGGGGCTCGATCCCAGGACCCCGGGATCATGGCCTGAGCAGAAGGCAGACGCTTAACGACTGAGCCACCCAGGAGCCCCTATATTTTTAAAAGATGTATTTATTTATTTTAGAGAGGGGGAGGGCCAGAAGAAGAGGGAGAGGGAGAATCTCAAGTAGACTCCCTGCTGAGCACAGAGCCCGAAGTGGGGCTCGATCCAACTCCAAGATCATGACCTGAGCTGAAACCAAGAGCCAGAGGCTCAACTGACTGAGCCATCCAGGTGCCCCGGGGGAACAGATATATTGAAAGTAACACACACACACACACACACACACACACACACATTTTGTCTGTCCTCACAGGACTGTCTCTCCTCTCTGTATCTCTGTATATGTGTCTTCTTTTCTACCTCTTTAAAGGACACCTGTCTTTGGATTTAGGGTCCATCCAGCAATCCAGGATGATCTTATCTCAAGGTCGTAACTTAATTACATCTGCAAAGACCCTTTTGTTTGATATGTAAACAATGATTGAAAGATTAACTGCTTCCCCAAAGAAACTAGTGCTATGGAGAGAGCATTTGAAAAACATTTGCAAGTGTTTCCATTGTTCTCCGATTTGGGGGCTATAAAAAGATGTGCGTACCTCACGTGTAGCAACTACTGTGTATGTAAACTCTAAAAACTTGAGAACAGAATTTTCTAACCGGTTTAAAAAAAAACCTTTCAAAGTGTTTCAGAACCTATTTGCTAAAAATACAAAAATGTAACACCTTTTGATTAGTTTGCAAGAACCACTGATTGACATCAGGGAAGATGGAAATTTGCTTGCTGAATTTCAACAAAAAACTTTGCATAATTGGTGGATGAGAATGAAAAATAATGATAAGGGTTTAGTAAGCACAGCCAGGATTGCTGTTTTCCCACTTGGATCAATGCATCTTTGCATGGTATCTGTTTTTTTTCCCCAGCCATAGCAGCAATTAAAATCAAGTATCACAATGATCTGAATTAAGAACCAGACCTTTGAGCTGTGTTTCACAAAGCTTTGCCTTTTAAAAATGAAACATTTTCAATCACATGGCTGTCATTAAAATTTTTAGTGAGAGCAAAAATGCTGTGACCCATTAATAAATTACAGTATAGTTGAATAATTTAAAATATTTTCTTATTTTTTAATCTAAATAATTTAAATTATGTTTTACAATGCATGCAAAATACTAATGTAGTGCTGAGTGTAGGCATGTATTCACTTGAAAAAAACCTGATAGGGGTGCTGGATAAAGCAGTTTGGGAGAGTGATATCTGTGGAGCCAGTCCTTGGAGGACGCGGGGAAGGGGGCAGCTCTGTCGAAGTGTGGGGGTTTCCTGGGACAGAAGGGATCACAGCCACCAGGCTCCCCGTGGCATGAGCCAGACATTAGGCTCTGTGCCAAGGAGGCACCCAGGACTGGCATGACAGTGGTGGCCCCATTTCGCTCCAGGTTCAGGGAAAGGAGAGGGGTCTAGCATAGGCCTGTTGCCCTAAAACAATGTCCATAGAAATCCTTTTGCACTCACGTGCCTACCAAGTGGTGGCCCTTCCCAACCCCACCTCTCGGAACCAGTCTGGCTGGGGTACCCTATGATTTTGGTGACAGCATCCAGTGCCTTCTCTGGATCCTGGAATCTCAGGCTGTGTGTCTCTATGTTGCCTCTGCCCAGGCCAGGCAAGCTCCTCTCTTACCCTGCAACCCCTCTCATTGGGCGCTTTACATTGTCTGTTGGGTGTTCTATCATTTGGGGCTATGCCTTGCTCCCCTTTACCTTGTAGTGGGTTGAATGGCAGTCCTTAAAAAGATATGACTTCTTTATCCATTCATCTGTTGGGTGGTGGGCTAGGATAACTGGGGGATGGGCATTAAGGAGGGCACTTGAAGTAATGAGTACTGGGTGTTGTAGGCAACTGATGAATCACTCAATTCTACCTCTGAAACTAATAATACACTGTATGTTAATTAAATTGAATTTAAATAAAAAATTTAAGAAAAAAAATATGTCTACATATCCCAGAACTTGTGCATGTGACCTTCTTTGGAAACTGTCTTTGAAGATGTAATTAAGCCAAGGATCTTGAGGTGAGATCACCCTGAGTTACCCAGTTGGTGGTAATTTGTTAAGGCAACCTCATGGAAACTAAGACATCCGCTGACTTTTTAGTTCCAGCGTAGACATCTGGAAAGCCTTCTCTGGCCTCTCCAACCTGGGTTCTAGACCCCCCTTTGGGTTTCTGACCCCTCTCTGTGCCAGGCTTCTCTGATTGGCACTTACTCCCATGTATTAGAATACACCTGGTCTGCCTGATGACCTGTTACTTTCCTGGGGTCAGAGGCCATGCCACTCTTATCACCCATTGTCCTCTGGTGCCCAGAAAAAAGCATGATGACAATAGCTTGTATTTGTTGACGATTTACAGAGTCAAAGGCATTACGAGGGGGCACTAAGCACAATAACTTATTGACTCCTTGCATCATCCTTTCACGGAAGGTAACCATTATTAGTTTCACTACACAGATGAGGGTAACTAAGGCTCAGAGAGGTGATATAACCTGCCCAGGTTCACACCACTAGTACACGGAGTCAGGATTTGAACTCAGGTCTTTGGCTCCAAAGCCTGCATTCTTAGCCTCTACTGTCTCAATTAGTAGGTGCTCAGTCAATATTTGTCAAAAAAAAAAAAAAAAAAAAGAATGATCCTTCCTGTAGGGCAGGATCCTGGCCTTCCTCGTCTGGGATCTAGTACTCTGACAGCAGTGCCTTGGTCAGAGTCTAGCAAATGGGCCACCTGGCTTCCTAGCCCAGAACAGAGAAATCTGTCCAAGCTGGGAAGGGCTGCAAGAAGTGTGACACTGTGACATTGAGAAGCTTGCCGGGAAATGGCTGGAAGGGGTGATGACTCTGGAAATCGAGAGCCCTGTAGCCCCCACCTCTGCCAGCCCCAGGGCAAGGCTGGGCAGTGCCTGCCTTCAGTGGTGTGTATTCACTGGTGAGTGCAGTATCCAAGCCAAGCTTAGTTACTTCTCAGTATTCCCCGAGTGTGTGTGTGTGTGTGTGTTGGGGGGTCGCTGTAGTGAGAGAGGATAGATAGATGGGGGTGTGATACATTTCAGATGATTTTTAAAAATCAAAATGGGTTAAAATCAAAGTAATATTTTGATGCCTAAGGGGGTAAACTTCATTATCTTGAAAATTTCCTTTTGAGCAAAAGCCTGTTGCTGCTAATGGTGAATAAATGGGGTGTTACCGTCTTAATATTGTTAATAATGACAAGCAATAGCACAGTTATTTTCAGGCTACAAGACATTCATTCATTCATTCATTCACTCACTCACTCACTCACTGGTCCCCGTATCATCAGATAGGAATGTTTACAACTGCAAGATGGTGCATACCAAACAGGTAGCTTGAACCTACGGGTTCTTTCTGGTTAACGAACAAGAAATTTTAAGGTAGGAGGTCCCAGGGTTGATTTGGCAGCTGAGTGGTATCACTGAGGACCCACATCCTTTTCTTTCTCTTCGGCTATCCTCACCTCTTGGCAACATTTCCACCTGTGGTTGCCAGTTGTCATCTCCAAACATCTCACTTCCCAAAGCAGCCTGGAAAGCGTGAGGAGGAAGAAAGTCTCAGGAGAAGGAGTGCCCTGCCCCACACCTCCCTCTTTTCATCAGGGATGGAAACCTTTCCCAGAATCCCCAGGCGGCTTTCCCTTATATGTCCTTGGCTAGACCTGGGGCACATGTCCACCCTAACCACCATAAAGGGGAACGGGGTTCGCATGACTTGTTTAGAGCAATCAGGCACCATTGTTGCCTGAATTTGCAGTCTGTTAGCAAGAAAGAAGGCAGAATGGCCATCGGGTTGGCTGCCTTCATTCATTCCACAAACATCCTTCCTGTGCCTGTTCGAAGTGTGAGGGATACGCAGATGATTAAATGAAGT
Source organism: Mirounga leonina (assembly GCF_011800145.1). Lineage (NCBI taxonomy): Eukaryota > Metazoa > Chordata > Mammalia > Carnivora > Phocidae > Mirounga > Mirounga leonina. The sequence continues at coordinate 66,244,019 of NW_023270447.1, read as the reverse complement.
TCTGTCCTATATTATCTTCATTTTAGGGATAAGCAAATTGGCTCAGATTGCTGAACCAACTTGCCCCAAGCCCCCATCCAGTGAGGGTGAATTCAGAATTCGACCCCACATCATTCTGAAGCCCAGACTCCCCCCACCACATGGAGTTGCCTCTTTGCACTGCGCTTTCTGGAGCAGTCCTGAGTGTGTAGCCTGCATCCACCCTGGCAGGACGCTAACCAGGTTGTGTTTTATGCCCTGATCTCTTGCTGGCTGGTGGTGCCCTGTCTGTCCTGAGATTTTTGGAGTCCCAGGAAGCTCCTGCAGGATGCAGATGGAAGATGCCCTCTCTCTAACAAGCAGGCAGGCTCCCTGCAGATGGGCCCCAGAAGGTGGCATTGTCTGAGCAGTGGCATGGAGCCAGGGGAGGGGTGTTGGGAGAGGGTGGGGGCCAGGCTTGGTCAGCCAAGGGTTCAGTGGAGAGCACGGCCCAGGTTGCAGGGATGGTGCTATGTTGGTTCAGAGCTGCTGGCCTGTGACTGGTTTGCTCAAGGGTGACACCATTGCCCCAACCCTGACACCTCACTTTTTCCCCCGGATCAACGATCAGTGCCTGGTAAGGAGCATGGTGCAGTCCCTGAGCTTGTTGGAGCTTCTGGGAGATGCTGAGCCTGAAATCAGGGATGAAAGGGCTCCTGGCTGGGTCTTCACCTCTTTGCTCTGACCCCACCTGTAGACCTGAGGTCAGGCTCAGGGGGCACTCTGCTCCCGGAAGCTCTTAGAGGCTCTCTCTCTCATTTGCACCCCTCATCACCCACCCTTCATGCCCTATAAGGCAATAAGATTAGTGGCTGGAGGGTACACTCAGGAGCCTGGCTCACCACTGATCAGCTGTGTACCTTCAGGCAGGTCATTCAACCTCTCTGTTCCCAGGTTTTCTCACCTATAAAATGGGACTACTAATGGGGCCAACACCATGGGATTGTTTTGAGAACGGCATCAGTTAATGTGTGTAAAATGCTTTGCTCAGTGTCTAGTGCATGGTGAGTGCTTGATGGGTGTCAGCCAGCATTCTTATTCCCCGCACCCCCTCAGCACTGTATGAGCCTCACTGGCTCAAGCCAGACGTCAGCTGGATGCCTCCTTGTTCCTGCATTTGAATTAAAATGGGGCGGGGTGGGGAGAACTTCCCAATTCCTATGACTGGGGGAGGTCCAGTGTCTTCTCCAGGATTGCCATGGCCTCTGGGGGGACCTTTTTTTTTTTTTTTAAGATTTTATTTATTTGACAGAGAGAGACACAGCGAGAGAGGGAACACAAGCAGGGGGAGTGGGAGAGGGAGAAGCAGGCTTCCCGCGGAGCAGGGAGGCCGCTATGGGGCTTGATCCCAGCACCCTGAGATCATGACCTGAGCTGAAGGCAGACACTTAACGATTGAGCCACCCAGGCGCCCCTGGGGGACCTTGAGGTCTCTGGTCCCCACCACCTCACCTCGAGCCCACTTGGCTGAAGAAATCGGGTGTTACTTTGCCTGTTTTCACAACGAATCCAGTCTTACCCAGCATTTTGGGAGTGATGGCGATGGGGGTAAGGACGTCACGAGGCTCTGCTTGCCACGTGGTGCCGTCTCACTGCCCATCCTCTCGCCTTTCTAGATCCCCGCACTGCTTCTCCCTCTGTTAAGCAGAGGAGCTTCTCCCTGAGTCATACCAGAAGCTACCATTTGTCAAGCACTGGTTGTGGGCCAGGAACTGCTCTAAGCACTTTGCAGTCACCTCGTTTAAACCCCATGAGACGTCTGTGAGTATATGCTCTTACTTTCCCCGTTCTGGGGGACAAGAACGTGGGCGACACATTCGACACAGGAAGTTTGGCCCCGATCCCACCGTCGTCGTTGCACTGCTTGACTTTTCTGGAAACCCTAGCTCCGGGCTCTGGGGCTAAACTGATACGTACGGGAGTGCTCTAACTCACCTGTCTGCACCCACAGGGAGGCCGGCGAGTGCAGAAGAAAGAGGGTGGCCTTTGGTGCTGCTCAGGAGGAATTCCAGGCCTGGCTCTCGGGCCAGTCACTCTGTCTCTCTGAGCCTCAGTTTCCCCTCTTGTGAAATGGCTTAACAACAGCACACACAGTGTTGGGAGTGTCAGTGGCTGACACTTTTTAGGGATTTAGGGTGGCCACAGTATGAGCAGCTCTGTCCTCAGCTCCCAGCACAGGTCACACCAGAAAGGGCGGGTGGGGTTGCATCTCTGTATCTTCAGGGGCGACTTCTGTCTGGATAGCTGGCCTACGGTGCGGTCTTTCTTGTTCCATCCATCCTTGTTTCTGCCTTTGGCTGGGTCCTCTCTCATGGTCAAGTCCCCTCTTCCTGTCTTTGGGGTCTCCAGAAGCAGAGGGGCTACTCTTCCCAGTGCCTCCTGATGCCCCCAAAGCCAGCTCTGAGACAGAAGGAACAGGCATGTGAGGGACAGACGATGTCTGAGGGGATGAGTGTGCCTCACGCAGCCGGAGGGAGAGGGGAGGAGAGGGGACCGGAGGGGAGAGGCGGGGAAAGGAGGGGAGAGGAGGAGAGAGGAGGGGAAGAGGTGAGTGTCTGGCCAGGCCTGCCACAGCCCATGGCCGGCTTCTCCTGGTGGTGGTGTGGGAGGCAAGGAGAGGCCCCTGTGCTCCCAGTCCGCCCAGTTCCCGCTGTGAGCCCCGTGGCGACTTCCCTGAGTGGAGCCGCAGAGCCAGAGGGTGCCAGGGCCGGGAGTCTCAGGTTCCAGCCCCAGCCCCCCGCAGCTTTCTGGTGTCTGTTCTATCCTGTCCTCTCGCATCGGGGTGCTCCCCGACTCTCCCCCTCCCCCTGTCTCCATCTCAGCCTCCCCTCCATCTCCCTCGCTGTTCTCTCCCTTCCTGGCGCCATCTCTCCCCATCTCTGCCTTTTCCGTTCCCCGCCACCAGAACACGCTGACAGCTGCTCCTCTGGGAGGCGTGAAGCCGGAGTCGGCAGCCGGGGAGCTGAGGAGGGTGCAGAGCCAGGAGCCTGGGTGGGGACGTGGGGCACTCGGGATGGGGAACGGTGGCGTCCCTGCGAGGGCGCCAGGAAGGGTGGGGACCAGGAAGGTCAGCTCTATGAGGGCGCTGAGGTCCGCAGGGACTTGGAGGCAGGGTGGATGGGGGCTGAGGATCTGAGGATGGCGTGCGCGTGCGTGCACGTGTGCACACATGTACATGGGGGGTGGGGTGGGAGTGAAGCCTGGAGGCTCTCAGAAAAGGAAAACCTGCTTTCCTGGGTCTTGTTCCTGTCCACTCTGGCCCAACCAGCCTGGGCACTAGCACATGGAGCCAGAGCAGCGGGCACAGGAACCCGATTCCTGGGAGCTGTGGGAGCTGCAGACAGGGCAGGCCGGCGAGTTTGGGAGCCAAGGTGCCCGGCAGGCGTTACCGCCCATCAGTGACGCCAGGGGGCCGTGGGGGAAAACTGGGAGGCAGGAAGCAGGAGCGAGATCCGTGGGCCTCTTGCTCTCCGGTGCCCTGACCGTGCTACACAGCCCTGGAGGTGACCAGAGGGCCAAGGACTCAGAGTCATCTTGTGCTCTTCAATGCTAGGGAGCTCACAACTCACAGACGCAGCCCGTTCTGTTTTTGGAAACCTAGAAAGAACAAGCAAGGTGACAAACTCCTATTCATCCCTCAAAGCCCAACTCAGATGTTACCTTCTCATGGGAAGCCCTCCACAGCTCTCTGCCTAGAGACCTGTCACAGCACCAAGCCCACCATTCGGTAATATTGGCGTAGCTGTGTGTCTTCTTCAGGAAACATGGCAAATATCTGGTGAATCTCGGTGTCCCCAGTGTTCACCATGGAATGACCCAGAGTGGATTCTGAGTCACACAGATCCTTGGATCACAGACTGGGTCCGAGGGGTGGAGTTGGATGAACAACATGCTCCAGGCCCAGGGGTCCCAAGGGCTCTGGGTTTTGGTCAGTTGGTGAGCAAAGTGAGACTCTACTGGGGGCCCATTCTAGGGACAGCTAGCCCTGGGACCCCGGGATGGAGAACAACATGGAGGTGCTGGGAACCCTGTTCCGAAGGAGAACATGGCCCTGACCGGAGACCTCCCAGTCTGAGAAGGACAGAAATACGAAAATGGCCTGGAGGCGGGGTGTGTCTCCTCACCCTCCACGCCTTCCCGTCACCACAAGCCTGGATGATGTCTGTCTGTCTGTCCTGTCTTCAGTTCAGTTTTAAAGTGATTCTTCCACCCCCAATCCTGTGTCTAAGGAACCTGACATTCAGAGAAAATGTCTTTGGTAAAGGTCACCGGAGGGAGGTGGCATTCTTGCTGACGGCACCTGTCCTTCCGGCAGCAGCTCGCTCTCCTTCAAAACACGGTGCAGGTGCTCCTGTTGCTCGGAGCTGCCCCTCCCTGTCAGCTGCCCTCCTCATAAAACCCTCATCTAGCAAGGCACGGCTCAGGACCTGCCTCATTTGTCGGTTCATGGTCCCTACCGGCCATCGAGACACAGGGATGACTCCGATCCCAGCCCTACCTGGCAGGGCACCTGGGAGGGCGGGTCCTGGGCACGGCTACCCTGAAGCCTTGGCTCAGGTGTCTCTGCAGGGGCGGGAAAGAGGCGAGGCAGGCAAGGGAGGCAGAACCTCGTGGTGAGAATCACATGCGTCATGCGCAGAAGTTTGGCCTTGGTCCTGAGGACAATGGTGAGTGACCAGGAGGGAGTAAGCAGGGCAACGTCGGTCATGTCTGTGTCGCAGAAGGACTGCTCGGGCTGCAGGGTGGAGGATGGGTGCAGGGAGAGGCAAGAGGTGATGGGGGTCTGGGCTGGGCAGTGGGTGGGCCAGGGGAGAGGGGGAAGGGAAGTGGGAGCTGCCGCTCTCGCCGTGAGGACTAAGTGGGTGGTGGCACTTTGCCGAGATGCGAGGGGCAGGTGGGAACAAAGAGGACGTGCTCGTTAAGAACATGCTGAGTGTGAGGGGCTTGGGAGGTGGACGTGTCCCGAGGGCAGCTGGAAAGGAGATCTGGGGTCCGAGGCAGAGTCTGTGCGGGGCAAGGAGACTGGGCAGACACCTGCAGCTGGTTGGTAACTGAGACTGTGTGGGAACACGGCTTCCGGGGACAGTGTGTAGACGGAGCAGAAGAAGGGACCTAGGACAGCTCCATCAGGGATGCCAGTGTGGAGAGGCAGGTAGGAAGAGGCGGCCACGCAGGAGTCTGAAAGGAGTCGCGGGAAGAGGGGGCTGCAAAGGGGCAGTGGGCACCAGGGCCACTGCCTCATCAACCCCCAGAGGAAGCACTTACTCTTCTCATTTTAGGGATAGTGGCAAATTAACTTGCCCAGGGTAGTGTGGGATTTAGACCTAGGTCAGTCAGATTCCAAAGGCCACCCTCTCGGCCATGTTACTCTTCTTCCCGCTAAGGCTGGCCACTGGCAGGCTCAGCCCTGGCCAGTCCTCCAACCAGGGATGCTTCCAGGAAGGCAGGCCTTGAGGAGGCCTGCCCACCAGGGCTGAGACCTGTCTTGGTCCTGCAGCTATTGCCCATGTTCCTGGGGAGGTCCCTCCCATTCTGCCCCAACCTTACTCCTGACTCAACTGCACATGATCATGTCTTCTGCCTCAGTTTCTTTGCTTTGCCCTTTAATTTCCAAAGGGACTGATGACGAACCTAATAACTGATAACACTTCCGTGGTACTTTCTACATTCGAGGCTCTCTATACATTAATTCATTTAATTCTCATAGCAACCCTTGAGGTAGATATTCTTATCCCCATTTTACAGATGGGGAAACTGAGGCATTGAGAGTTTAGATACTTTGCTCTAGCTTGCACAGCTGGCAAGTTTCGAGGATCCAAACCCAGGCAGCCTGTGCTCTTAACTACTCTGAGCTTGAGAACCTCTACATGCCTGTCCTCCCAGCCCCTGGCTCTCTCTTCTTTAGATCCTATTTCCTTCTGTGCAGGTACTGATTGCCCAGCACCACAAGCAGGACAGCACCTGCCATTGTTTCCCCATTGGTGATGGTGGTGATGGGGGCAGTCAGGATGACAGGCTGCCCTTTGTCTCAGAAGGTCTTGCCTCTGATTCCCTTCCTGCGGCATTCGTAGTCTTTGATGACTGGTGATCACGGATTTGCCTTGGAGCCCTCAGCTCTTGGCGTTTCAAGAGAGTTAAAGGGGCAGTTATAGGGCCTGGAGTTTGTGGCCAGACAGCCGTGGTTCAAGTCTGTGGGAACTTGGGCACATGGTTTCAATCCGTCATGCCTCCGGTGCCTCATCAGTAAAATGGGCACAGTGGTATCTCTCTGCCCTGCACACACAGGATGGTAGTGAGAAGGACCTACTTATAAATGTGCACAGCTTTGTTGATGTGTTTGTCATAACTGAGGTGTTCACCCAAGTGCTACCCCCAGGCCTTAGGAGACCATACAACGTGGCGGTGAGGAATGTGTGTGGTCATGACAGTCAGGAAGAGTTTGAATCTTGGCTTTATTATTTCCTCACTGCCTCTCTCAGCCTCAGTTTCCTTATTTATAAAAAGGAGGTCATGGGAGTACCTACCTCACAGTGTACAGAAGCAATGGCTCTTTTCAAGCCACAGGTGTGTACAGACCCTTTCTTCTTGTGGGAAAGAGACCTGATTTTTCTCCAGGGTAGATGGAGCAATGTGTCTTGATGTTTAGCAATATGACTTGATGGCTGTTTTTGGGGAGTGAAAATTGCCTGCCCGCTTCACCTAAGAGCATGGACTCGATGGGTGGTGTGTGACCTTGACTGGTCCATGGTAGCAGATGCTGCTGGCGCCCTGCCCAATTCCCCAGCAGTCACCGCTGTCCTTCTGCAAGGTCCTGCAACCCTCCGATGGGGGGCTTTCTCTCGCCTCGCTCCACGCGCCGGTTGGAGCAGCCCTCAGCTGGTAATGGATGGAAGTTGGAAGCTAAATACAGTTCTTTTGACCCTTGGCGTGTTCCATACTCTCCCCCAGAGGTCTCCAGTGGGGTTGAGCCCCAGGTGCTCATGGTGTTAACACTCTGTATTGGCTTCCTTTTCCCATCTGTCTTCCCCATCCCCTTACCTCTGCTTCCTGGGAGCACTTCCCAAATGAACCACTTGCACCCCAATCTGTGTCTCAGCTCTGCTTCTTGGTGAACCCAGCTCAAGATGTCCAAGGTGATGGGTGCTTTTCCGGACATGAGGGAAGAGATGGAAGGAGGATTCTGAGAGACAGGGAGTCTGAGCAACATAGCGAGAACCCATGGGCTTGAAGATGGAAGATGGCAGTGAAGGGTTCCTAGGAATGGCTGAGGTCAAGAGCGTTAGTTTACTTCTAAGTCACGTACTGTGCCATATAATCACTGTCATTATCCTCAAACGTTCAGTAAAACTCACTCGTGGACCAGCATGGCACTCACGGTTGATTTCGGGAATCAGAGGAAAGACTGCAGCGTTCTTTGGGTTAGCTCAGGGCAGAGAGAAGACTCCGGGGGCAGGGGCAAGACCTGGATGAGACAGAGAATTCAGCCACGTGATGTCTAGAAGAGATCTAAGTCCCTACAGGTAGTGTTGGGGTTTGCAGTTCTTCCCACATACGTGGGATCCATGCCTGGGCCATTTTACTTACATCTTAAAAGAAGGGTGAACCCATAAGATTGGACAATGTGGGGATACCCAGGGGCCTATCAATGTGAGGCTATGTGTGTGCAGCACCCAGAGCAAGTGCTTTGTTCACACTCATCACTCAGGAGCTGGTAGAGAGGGCCCTGAGGAAGGCGATGTCCTGTGCCAAGAAGGCACTCACAAGAGCAGGGAAGCTTGGCCTCCGTAGAGCTGGATTTGAAACAGTTGGGCCAACCAGGTAGGCTAAACCCCATTGCATTCCCCACCCCCATCAGACACCTGAGAGTCCTTTCCACACCTCACTCTCTCTTTTGTTAAGCAGGAAACTCTAGCACAAGCTACTAGTTCTTCTGGTCAATTTTCTGGGTGTCCGTCATTCCAGAGCATCCAAATCTCAGACTCTGGGAGCATTTTATTTTCTAATTTGTGGCTAGACATATATAGTCATAAACAGGACTGAAAATAAAAGTTGCTAAATGACCAGGAAGCAAGTATTTTCCATCTCCTTTTTGTCTTGTAGTTGTAGTATTTTTCCTGCCTGCCACAGGACCTTTGCACATACTGTTCCCTCTGTTTAGAATGCCATTCCTCCGACTCTGCCCTTCCTTGCCTAGTTAACTCCTACCTGTCCTTTGAGTCTCAGCCCAGGTCTGGCTTACTAAGGAAAATCCTCCTTGACTCCAGATTCCTTTCTTACAGACTGTGTTCTTTCCCTCAATCTCAGCCAATGTGATTATGTGAATAGTATCTATGAGCCAGTAAGCACTATGGAGCAGGTTTGTACCACCAGCACCAGCACAGCTGGCCCAGAGAAGGTGCTCACTAGCTATGTGCTAAAGAAATTAATGAAGATATTTTTAGTTCTAGGCTAAAGGGGTAAACCTGGACCCCATCTGTGGGTTCCAGGGCTAATGGGGTCTCTTAACAGCCATCTCTCCACCCTCTGCCTCCAGGGGAATCATTCACCTGCTTAAAATGCAAATATTCCCAAGTCCTGGCTCAGCTTTTCCCCCTGTGTGACTAAGGAGCAGTAATTGTGTGGAGATGCCAGTGTATATTACTTGAACAAAGGGCAGTGTGGGAAATAAATTTAGAAAATTGAAAGGTAAGTGTTCTTTGTTCTCTCTCTCTCTCCCTTCTTTCCTTCCTCCCTCCCCCTTCTCTCTCTGTCTCTCCCCTCCTTCCTTCCTCCCTCCCTCCCTCCCTCCCTCCCTTCCTTCCTTCCTTCCTTCCTTCTTTCCTTCCTTCCTTCCTTCCTCCCTCCCTCCCTCCCTCCCTTCCTCCTCCCTGCCCCCCCCTTTTCATCTATAGGTTTTCTCTGAGCTTTTAAATGCTAATGAACATGGAGAATCTCCAGGAGGAAGGGTCTACTCTGCAGCAGGTCCCAAATATGTTTGATCCTAGAATTTATTGATTCATTGATTTTACATAGCAAATGTGGGATTCGTGTTTCACAGGAAATTCTTGGGAGAATGCTGACCTACAGAATAAGGTCCAAGTTTCTTAGCTTTATGTTTAAGGTCCTTGGAGACCTGGGTCCTGCACCTCTCAGCCTCCCCCCTTCCCACTCCCTTGTTACTCTGCTCCAGCCACCCAGGGAAGTGTGGTTTTCCCACCACCACATACTCTCTCATGCCTCCATTCCCTCTGTTGGGATGTTGGTAACCCTTTTGTCTGTTGGCTGAGCTCCTGTTGAGGACCCAGACCAAATATCACTTCCTCCGTGAAGCTCTCCCAAATCCTTCAACTGTGTTCCCAGAGCCCCTGATATATCCTTCCACCAGGACATGATCATGAGCGTCTATAAGGAACTGTTAATGTTTGTCTTCCTTTTAAACCCCCGGAGGGTCGAGGTCAAAGTCAAGTATTCATAGTCAAGTCCCCAGTGATCAACACAGGAGTGTTGATCCCACTCCCACAGAGTGGGAGAGCATACATATTTATTTGCCAAATAATGGCACGAATGAGGCTTGAGATGGAAATGTTTCCTGTCTTAAAAATGGTAGAGAGAGAGAGATGGCCCAGCATCCCTTGCCCAGATCTGCAGTGAAAAATCTCTATCCTCCATCTTTGTCTTCTGCTTCTATTGTTAGCCCCATCCTGAGCAGCTGGAAGTGGTATATGACATTCTGGTGAGTTTTGATTCTCAAAAACCCATTACATCTTTGTTTTTTTTAATCTTGCCAATAAAAAGTGCATGAGAGGATGAGAGATGGGCTGAAAACGGGGGATGGGTGAGGCTCAGGAGTGGATGCTACACGTAGTATTTGTCCCCATCAAGGTCATGGGCTAGATTCCACCAGTCACTTTGGGATCTTCATCTTGGCCTCTCATCGACATTGAACAGAATTGCTCGCTCTCTCCTTGAAACATTGTCTCCTCTTGGCTTCTAGGACACCACATCCAACTCCCCAGTCCTTCTCCTCCCGCTGAATCTCCAAATGTTGGAGGGCCCAAGGGCTCACTCCTGGGCTCTTCTCTATATGCATTCTCCCCCAGGAGATCCCATCTACTCCACTGGCTTTAAGTATCACCTCTATGTTGCTCTCTCCAGTCCTGCCCTCACTTCTGAGATCCATGTTCATTTAGCTCCACTGGATGTCTCCCAGGGCCAAAGTAGGGTCCTTGCTTTTCCCTACCCCCAAATGGCTTTCTTCTCTGGTCTTCCCATTTCAGAAAATGGCACCATTAGTTGTTCAAGCCAAAAACCTTTTAACAAGTCAATCTGTCAGTAAGTCCTGCATAGTCTAGTCCCAAATACAGACGAGATCTACCCCTTCCTAGCCATTTCCTCTGCTATTGTGCCAGGAGGAGCTCTCACCAGGACCACTGCAAAAGTGTCCAAACCGGTGTCTCCACTTCCTCACCTGCCCTACACGCCTTCCTATTGCCACAGACCAAACTCATGAGAGTTATTGAAAGAGTGAGGGCTTTGGATGCAGACGTGGGTTTATAGCCTGGTTCTACCCGTATTACCTATGTGACCTTGAAGGAATACCTAACTTCTCTGAGCCTCAGCTTCTCATCTGTGAAATAAAGATTAAGGCAATCAATCTGCTTTGGGGCTGAGGTATCTCTAGGGTCTTCTCTCCTATGGTTAAGATGATGAAATGGAGCTACAAGGTAGACTCCTTGAATTTGATTTCACCAGGAAAACACAAAATCAGACTAAATATTCTGGGAGAACTGCATTTGGAAATATGCTGATTTGTGTGACCCTTATAGTTGTATCTACTAAGTGTCAAGCCCTGCTTTGGGTAATTTGCATACATTGACATATGAAGGGTGCCTGGCTGGCTCAGTCTGTGGAGCATATGACTCTTGATCTCAGGGTTGTAAGTTTGAGCCCCATGCTGGTATAGAGATTACTTAAAAACAAAATCTTAAAAAAAATAAGTAAAACAAACCCACGAGATACACTTATGCAGGCGACTCAGAGTAGTTAAGTAACTTGTCCAAAGCCACACAACTTATAAATAGCAGGGTCATAATTTTGAGGCTCGGTTCTGTTTTTTGACCCTAAAGAAGCCTGGGCTTTCACTTTGTAGGGCCAGATGAGCACAGATACAGCCCCGCCCACACAGAGGTGGTCTCATTCAGCAGACAGAGCCACGGACTTGGAGTTGACCCTGGGTTTGAGTCTAGGCTCTGCGGCTTGGAGAAATCCTCAGTGAAGCCACTAAATCTCTCCAAATCTCTGTTACCTTGTGAGGAAACAAAACAAAACAAAACAAAACAAAACCATGAAGACAGCAGCAGTTAAGTCATCAGGTGGTGTGAAACCAAATACGATATTATGTGCTAAAGTGTTCTATAAACAATATGGGTCAGAGAAGCTGCTTTTGGGGGCCCAGTCCTGCGTCTTGGAGCGCTGTCATGCACCCAGCGTCACCACTGTGTGTGTCTGCCTTCTCAGCCTGGGCCCAAGCTTCTGCTCACTCTCTGCTTAGCTGCTTTTATGTTCTTACTCAGTTTCTCTCTTGAGCGACTTGGCCCTCTGTCCTTATGTTCCACTATTTCAGCCTCCTAGAAAACCTGCCTGGAGGTTCTCACTTGCAAGAAAACATCTGCATATCCAACTCCCAATTTGTATTACTATTTTATTCTCACCCAAGGGAAGATGGCAGTATTCTTAGCCCACATGTAACAGTATAGATTTTTTTTTAGTTCCTATTTCCAGACATAAGTTTCTTATTGGGATGGAGTTGTGAGAGGCCGCCTCTGTGCCCTGTGCCACCTTCAGCTTCCTCATTCGGGTCCCTGGGATGTAGCCCCCAACCCACCCTGGCCCTGAGGAGCTGAGCGCGTGATGGTCTCTGGCCAGTTGGGGGCAGCAGGGGGCAGCAGAGGGCAGCAGAGAATGAACTAGAAGGGGCTAGCAGAGAGGACCGGTAGTTCTGCTGGGTGAGGGGCTCGGGTGGAAGGGTCTGGTCACTGGGTCTGCCCTGCTCCCAGTCTTTAGGCCACACCCCCTGCGCTGGCCTGGAATACACAGCAGGGAAGCGGGAATGGTCTCCAGGTAGAGAGAATGCATCTCTAATAGTGTAATAGGATGCTGGTTGCAAGTGACAGAGATTCAGTTGGAATCCAGGTAAGCTGGTTTTTATTTTTTATTCTCCTGAAGATTGGCTCCTTCCTGGAACCGGAACCATGGCCACCAGCAACTCCTGCCTCACGGGTTCCCTGATTCACCGTCTTCCTTTGGTTCTGATTGAACAAGACTCAGGAGAGGACTTCTCATCCTTCGGAGTTGGGTTATGCCCTGCCCATGAGGCCGGGGGATGGGAGTGTCCTCTGAAGGCAGCCAGGACTACATGTTGGTGTGGGAGAAATCTCCCAACAAAGGGCTTTCTCTTACGGAGGAATAGATGGGTACTGAGCAGACACAACAATATGTATCCGCACAGCCCACGGTGATGTGTGACATTTTCCCCATGGCACAAAGGCACTCCACCATTTCTCAGGTTCATGAGCTGACCTTCAGGACCCAGGTTAGCAACCTTCCTCCCCATGCCCCTTCCTGAGATGAGGGCACAGAGTCCCAAGAGGACTGCAGTTTGTCTCTCCACCTTAAATCCACACATTCTCTGGCCGCTTCATGAAGATGGGCTCTCCAGTGGGTGTGATGAAGGGGCCACCATGAGACAGAGTCTTAGCTGGAGGGCAGGAGAGGAGAGGAGGGGCCTGACCACCTCACTGAGGTCTCAATTAAGATCAGCAATAAGGGCTTGTTACAAATGTTCTGCCCAAGATGCATTGTAAAGAGTGATTCACTCTGCCTGACATTTCCTGCCAGCCCTGAAAGCTAAGCAGGGGCTTCCTGGTGCTGCAAAATGTCATCATTTGGGCATTCTTAGCAGTGTGTTTTGACCTGCGGGGTCACCTGGAGAAGCACGGATGGCAGAGGGGCCCGTGGAGGCTTTAGGAGACCTGAGCAGTGTCCTGGAACCCCCAGAGGAGGAAGCAACAAGGGATGGGGATAGTGTACCACACTTGGGGCAGGATCTGCCATGGGTCCCATGGTGGGTGGGGAGACAGGACTCAGGGGATCTGACTCGACCTTTGGCAGTTTCCACCCAAATTCTTTAAATGTGTAAAGTATCTGCCTGCAATGCTATGTTTGTTCCCATTTCACAGTTGAGGAGATTGAGGCTGAGAGAGAGAAAATAATTTGTTTAGATTTCCAAAGTCAGTTGTCAAAGCTAGGATGGGATCCAGGGCTCCTGATGCTCAGACCAGGTCACTCTCTGTTGCCTGGAGGGTGGAAAAGAGGTAGCCTGAAAAGGGAAAGAAAAGGCAGCTGATAGGACAGCATCACAGATGTCTGGGGATGGAGGCCAGTCCATATGGCAGCCCCCTGCTGGGGTGCACAAGGGGAATTCTATAAAGTGAGTCATGGGGTTGCTTTACTGATAACTCTGGTTGCCTGCCGAATGCGACTGGAGCAAATGGGTGGGTGCTGACTTTTCCCGTGGACGATTGCATTCCACCTTCTGGCACCTTCCTCAGGCCCAGACCTCTCTCCTGAGCTTCCGGTTTGTATATGCCTACAGGACACTCCCATTAGGAGCCCACAGTCCTGTCTGTCTCCCTGGATCTCAAGCTCATCTCTCTTTCTCCATCCCCAAATTGCTCTTTCTCCAGGATCCCCCACCTCAGTGCATAAGACCATCTTCCCTGAGTCATTTCAAGTCAGAAACTTGAGTGTCATCTTCAACTTCCACTCCCCTTTCCCCCGCATCCAACCAGTCTCCAAGTCCCCTGGACCCCTTTTCCCTAATGCCACTCAGATGCATCCTGGCCCAGGTCCTATCCAAGGGACCCAGACAGTGGGAGTTGGAGTGGCTTCTCCAAGCACCTCTGGGGAGGTGGTGTGTCTCCGCTTGCCAGGACTGGGCGTGAGGCATGATGGGAGATGCCCCCATCGAGGGAGGGACCAGCAGACTTGGCATCCTTTGGCGAGGGGAAGCAGGCATGGAACAGAACTGTTGACAGACTCCAGGCTGCTATATTGGGAAGATTTGACAACATACACAAGGAGAGAGTGAGGGCGCGTTGATGGCTGGTGAGAGGCGCGGGGGCCTGCTGGGGACGTGTCGCCACCACCCACGCAGGAGGAAGTTGGGAACAGATTGCTTGGGACCTGTGCCAGCCTCCTGAAGAGTCGCCCGCTCCCTCTCTCCTGGTGCTGGCACCTGCCAAGCAATCGGGGAAGGGGCTGCCCAGTTTCAAGGGTGCGTCCTGAGATGGGAGTCCAGCTCTGCACAGAGGGCCTCTCTACCATGGGGTTCGGTTTTCCCACCCCCTCCCATCCCAAGTAATCCGATCCTAATATCCTATCCTACACCTTTATATTCCCATCCTGCGTATTCCTGTCCCATCTCCTCCCCTCCGAGCCTCCCACCATCTTATCCCATCCCCATTCAGCTGTACAAAACAGTTCTTCAATTTTCATTTGTTGTTATCTTACCTTGAGTGGATGAAAAACAAGAGAAGGAGTTTCGTTTATTATTTTCGGGCTTGGGGCAATAATCACGCTCTGCTTCCCAAGCTGGTTTGGACCCAGCTAAGCACTAGCACAGGAGTTGAGCAGACAGAATCATGGAAAGTGTGGCTCGGAGGTTACCACATGGGGCTGCCTCTGCCCCCCTTCTCTACACTTACCCTCCAGGTCCAGACAGACGTGGACAAGCGCAGGCCAAGCGCAGACCTCCCCTCTAGGGGCAGCCCTTAAGGGTCGGTCCACATTCCTCATTCCTTCTGCCCCATCTCTGGCCAGAAGAATGATTCCCTAGGGCGTTGTTAGAGCTATCTCTGGGCGCATGGTGGATTGAAACTCCTGGTTGAGCAAGACCTGGCTAGAAGAGTAAAAGCAGAAATAATTTGTAACTGTTAGTACACCCCTGCCCCGTCCTCTGTAGCAGGTGATATAGAGGAGTTGAGAGGACAGGGACCAGACTCCCACATCACAGACCAGACCTTAGGAGGAAATAAGAAAACGAGGTGCCTGATGTGAACACTCAATTCATTAAGCACCTGTGGGTGGCGTGGGGGGGGGGGGGAGTTGAAATCGGCCATTTTTACTTCCCTTAATTATTTGAGAGGCTGCTCTACAATGCCCTCCCCTCCTACCGCATCCCCTGGATCCTCTGTAGTGGGATCCCCACTCCCACTGGATCTGTTGCTCCTCCTGAGGCAGGGGGCATGTGGGGAGACAATGGATTCTGAGAGACTGGCCAATCTCAGCCCCCCATCTTCTCCTCCCTTCAGTGAAGGGCAGTAAAGTGTAAGGGACAGGGCACCTAGCAGGGCTAAACCCATGCTGGCTCCCCACCTTCCTCCCTGGGCTCCCCTTCCCCTCCTTGCCTCAGCTCCCTCCTTCATCCTCACATGGCCCTCCCCATGGGGGCCTCACCCTTTCCTGGTGAGTTCACAAGGACCCTATTCTCTGGGAAACCGCTGGAGGGACTTTGGCAATCAACTTCCTTTGTAACTCAGAGGCCTCCCTTTCTACCATGCCTCTCAAGTGACAAAGGTCATGAATGCAGTCCAGAGACTTGGGACAAAGCTAGCAATTACTGAATTCCTGAGGGGGAGGACTTGAGTGTGTGTGTGTGTGTGTGAGTGTGAGTGTGTGCGTGCATGCACAATCTGCGAAGGACCCTAAATAGACCGGTTAAAAACATCTGGAAGGATGGGACGCCTGGGTGGCTCAGTCGGTTAAGCGGCTGCCTTCAGCTCAGGTCATGATCCCAGTGCTCTGGGATCAAGTCCTGCATCGGGCTCCTTGCTCAGCAGGGAGCCTGCTTCTCCCTCTACCTGCAGCTCCCCCTGCTTGTACTCTCGCTCACTCTCTCTCGCCCATGCTCTCTCTCTCTAACAAATAAATAAATAAAATCTTTAAAAAAAAATATCTGGAAGGATCTGGGTGATGAGGGAGGAACCCTGGACTTAGTCATCCACTCAAGTTTTGGCTCTGTTAGCAACCGTATGGCCTCGGGCATGTGAATTCACCCCGACTCTGTTTTCTCCACTATATTGGGTGCCTGTGACAGATGTGACTCCTTACTGGGGGCAACCAATGAGACCAGGGCCCCGACAGGAGCCCTGGAGAGGCAGGTGCTGTGTGATTGGCTCTGTCATCACCAAGTGGCAGTTGGAACCCTCATCAGTGCTGACATTCTGGAATGACAGCTCAACCACATGCCCAGAGCCAATGACAGGGCTTCTGGCTGGAGCTGTCTGGAGGGTCAAGACCCCAACAAGCAGAGATGAGGGTGGCCTGGAGGGCAAAGGCTCACCTAGAGGTTGGAGGGTTGAGAGGGCACAATCTAGTGGTAGGGGTTCGTGTGTGAGTGTGTGTGTGTGTGTGTGTGTGTGTGTGTGTGACGCAGGAGAGGTCACCTGGGCGAGAAGATTAGTAGAACCATACTTCAGGCTGGTGAGGATGAAGAGCCTAAATTGGCCAACTGACTTTTTTCACAGACGGGCAAACTGAGACTTGGAGAGAGGAGAAGACATAGAGCTGCAAAAGGAATGGGGGCAGCTCAGATCTGAACTCCCTGTCCCCAGCTTCTTCAATTTTAGAGGCCTTGAGTGTCCAGCTAGCGAACTGATCAACTTTGCTACCCTGGGAAGTCACCATGGCCTTTCAAGCGGGGGAATGTGGCTGAGAGACTATAGCAGAAGGACTGGATCGCCTTTCCTCGAGTCTTGGTGCCCTTGGATGACACTGGGAGTTCCTGGCTGATGACACAGACAGGCTGGGGTCTGCCAGGCATTGTGCTGGCCCGAACCATCAACCCGCATCTGGGTAGGAGGCTCCCAGTCCTGGCTGTGTGCGGAGTCACCTGGAGAGCGGAACAAAAGAAAGGGGCCCAGGGCCCCTCGGGCTCTTCCAAGCCCACTCCACAGATGATTCTTTCCTGGCCAAGCTGGCCTTCAGGGCTCCATGGGGAGATCACACAGTCCCCACCAGAGGGGGGACTGGTGAAGAGGTTTCCTGAGAAGAACCTGCCGGAACTGTGATTTGTTACAGCTGAATTTCCATGGGAACCTGACTGGGCAGGATGGGAAACACGTGTCAAATGCCCCAGCCGGTCCCTCCTTTATGCACGTTTCCAATCACATGCCATTGACCTGTCGGAAGCGCCTCACCCTTGGGCTGATTCTAATGATACAGCACGCCCTGCCATCCCCTGTTGGCCGTGGATCTCTAACTGTCGCTGCAGGCGGGATGGTCATTAGCACCTTGACGTTCATACCTCGTGTCCATCACGGCGGTGATTAGGGGTTGCGACTCGCCCGCCGGTGTCCCAGGCAGGGGCTGGGAGGTGGGTCCCCAGGGCCTGGCGGCCATGGCCGGAGTGGGTGGGGGCAGCAGGGGGACAGGCCAGTGCATTCCATCTAATTACCTAGCTGCAGACGGTGGGCCTGAGCCCTTCTGAGAGCCGCCCGGCCCACCGCCTAATCCTCTGCCTGCCTCTCACCATAACGAGCCAGCCGCCACCAGCTGCCAAGCGGCTAGATGGGACTGAGTTTAATTGCTACCCCAAATGTCAGCCCTTTCAAACCCACAGTATTTCATCACTTACCTTTAAAGAAGTGGGGAAAAAAAATCAATTTGGACCGTGAGTTTCGGCAGCAAAGCCTGCAGAAAGGGCTGCCCAGTTCTTCAGGGGAGCTGTTCTTTTCATTAAAATAGCTATTTTTAAAACTCTCTCCCTCTCTCTCTTTAACACGAGATGAAAAATCCCAGCTACAAGAAGAAACCCTTTCATGAGGGAATAATAATATAAAAAAAGAGTTTAAAAAAGCCCACTTCTAAAATGGGTCCCCTTTTTTTTTTTAACCTCTCAAAGGTTAAAAAAAGAAAAGAAAGCGTTTTATTGTCAAAAGGCTTTCACACGTGTGATCTCATCCACTCTCAGAGCAGCTGGGGGGTTTTGGGGGAGGGCAGGTGTCATTGTCCCCATTTTACGGATGAAGGAATGCCCCCCAGAGGCTAAGGAGCTGCTGGGGGGGGTTGTCACACATCTATTCAAGGGGCAGGAAAGAGGATCCCCATTTTCTGTTGTCCAGACTGACCTCTTCCTATGAGTCCATTGGTCCTGTCGCCAGGTACACCCACCTCCCAAATTCAAGCTATTTACCTACTAGTCAGACAGTGAAAGTAAGGGGCATAAAACAAAACAAAACAAAAAAAACAAACCAGACCAGAGACCCATTGGAGTTTAACACTCATTTAAACTCTCCATGAGATCACAACCATCCTTTATTCCCTCGGGAGAATTTCCCCCCTTTCCTTTAGAAGAAAGGGATGTAATTCTTTTGGAGATTACATTCCCCGGAAACTGGTTTCTTAAGCTCCCGCCTGAAGAAGTGTTCCAAAGTCTGCAGACTAATTAACCCCATTGTTCAGAATTAATCACCTCAGGAATATTTGGAGTCAACAAGAAATGTATCAGTTGGGCTCTTAATAAACCTAATGAAACGACTCAACATAAAGGCATATGAAATAGACTGAAAACATTAGCATAAACCACCAACCTCCCCGAGCTCTTGGCAGCACAATCTTAAATGACACTTTATTAGCACCGAGAATTGCTATCAATTTGGCAAATCCCCCCACATTGCTTACTGAAATGATAGACAACATTTTTTAAGAGAGAAAAAAAGGGGGAAAGAAGTGACTTGGAGTTTCGCGTGCACGAAGACAGAGGAGAAATGGCATCAGAGTCCTGGGTGGAAACGGAGCGTCCTCCCCCTTACTGGAGTCCAGTGGACGCAGGGGTCTACACCACCAGGTCCTTCAGGGTTAGAGGAATCGTCACTGCCACACAGCTCCAAGCAGCCCGAATTGTCTGCCTCACCAGCTCGCCAGCAGAGACATCCCCCCAACTCTCAGCATTTGGGGCAGGGAGTCTGGGCACAGGTGGGAGTGAAAGAAGGGGGTGAGCCATGAGGAGCTTGAAATCGGTCTTGTGTTTTAGCTCCTATAGTGACGGAACATCTGCTTCCAAAGGTTAGGGACTGTTTCTAATCCCACATTCTCCAGTCTCTGTTAATTTCTGATAATTCTGCCCTGAGTTTGAGGTAAAGGTCAGAGGGGCCCCAGATTCTCCTTGGCAATCTCAGATCACCCACGAGCCAGGAACTAAAATCCCCCTGGGTTTTATTTCAGTGGACTTGACACAATTTGGTGTTTCTGTCCTGGGTGTCTGTGACCACCCTGACGTCGTGGACCTGCCTCTCACCTTCTTCTTTCTCCTTTTCCTTCTCTCTGTCCTGTGCCTGTGACTCATGAGGCACAGGGGTAGGGCTCAGCCCAGGTAGACAAGGTGGCCCCGCATGTCTTGGGGTGGCTCCTGCTTGCTTGGAGTGGCCAGAGAGGAAGAAGTCTTGAAGAATATGGTGCTGTCCCAGACAGGGCACGGACAGCGGCAGTGTCCAGCCCTTGGGCAGAGAATTGGAGAAATAAAGGGGAGACAGCTCCTGCTTGATTTGAGACTGATGGGAATCTGGCAGTTCCTGTCATATGCCCCCAACTTGGCTTGGGTTCTACCTTGTACAGCTATTGTAGGCACAGGCTCTGGGATCAGACTGCCTCGGTTTGAATCCTGGCTCTGCCAAGTATTGCCGATGTGACTTCATGCGCCTCAGTTTTCTCATCTGTAAAATGGGACTGTAACAGTGGGTCCTAAAAGGGTTGTAATAAATAAATAAGGTTCTTAGACCTGTGCCTGTCACAAAATAAACACTATATAAATGCTTTGCTGTTATTATTGAAAAGGAAACTGGAAGAAAGCATGGGCTAACATTCATTGACCATTCACTACGTGGAGTCATGAAAGCCCAGGGTGGGAAGAACTGGGAAAGGGAAGAGTGAACAGGATTGAACACTCCAGATTGATAAGATCCTGCCTGGGGGTCTCCCACTGAGTCCTTGCTGACCCTTGGATTCAGACCCATTGAGATCTGATGTCAAGGTAATATTAAGACAGAACAGAGGGCTGTCTGGGTGGTTCAGTCAGTTAAGCTTCCAACTCTTGATTTCAGCTCAGGTTTTGATCTCAGGGTTGTGAGATTGAGCCCCTCAAGGGACAGAGGAAGAAGGAGAGAGAGAATCCCAAGCAGACTCCCTGCTGAGCGTGGAGCCTAATGCAGGGCTCGATCTCACGACCCAGGAGATCATGACTTGAGCCAAAATCACAAATCGGATGTTTCACCGACTGAGCCACCCAGGCGCCCCACCAAGCGCAGTTCAAATCCTTCACAAGCATTATCTCATTTCATCCTCACAGAATCCTATAAGGTAGATACCCTCCTTTTTACCCTCCTTTTATGCACAAGGGCACTGAAACACAGAGGGGTTAAGTATTTTGCCCAAGATGATACAAATGTAAGGGACAGAACTGGATATTTACCCTCCTTTTATGCACAAGGGCACTGAAACACAGAGGGGTTAAGTATTTTGCCCAAGATGATACAAATGTAAGGGACAGAACTGGATTGACAGAACCCAGGATCCAACATCTGCAACCAGCACTGGCTGGGGCTTAGTGCTTAACTTTGAGAGCAACATCAAAGAGCACAACCATAACAGTTTCTCTAGAAATCACGCCAGATCTCGGATCTGTGAGCGGAGGACCCTGGGTCTTTCTCTGAAGCCCATTTAGGTTGTTCCTCTAGAGTAAATGAACTCGAGCAAATCTTGCTCTAAAGCATTACATTAATTTTGGGAAGGCCAGTGATAGCATTTAGGCTTCTTCAGATCACTGCCGTTGGCGTGCAGGAGGATTTCTAGAGCGCCATGGCACTTTCTGCTCAGGGCAAGTCCCCTGCCATAGGAACTTCCCCTACTGACACTCTTAGGATGATATTCCAGAACTTTGCTTCACTTCTTTTTGCCTATTTAGTGTCCAAAAGAGCTGGGCTGTAGTCTTATACTCTGTCAGTAGCTGTCACCATCCAGGATATGCAACCCCCTACTTTGAAATGTCCTTAAATTGCCGTCTGAGCAGGAATATGTTTGCCTACTTGGATTACACAGAAAGCTTTTAAAATTAGGCAAGATCAACACCATTATAATTTACTTGTGAATTTCTCTCAGGGCTCATTCTCTTGTCCCTACCCTCACAAAGACCCTGATCTTATAAAATGTCTCTCTCTCCTTCTCTTGCTTTCTTGCTTTGAATGTGATCCTTAAACAATATATCCCTAAATAGTAGATTGTTTAGTTTGACTTTATATAAAAAGAGTACAGCTGAATGGTCTTTTCAAAATACAAACCTGATCAATCAATGTAATATACTATATTAATAGAATAAAGAACAGAAACAAAAGGATCATCTCAATAGGTACAGAAAAAGCATTTGACAAAATCCAATACCCTTTTTTAATAAAAATGCACAACAAACCAGGAATAGAACTCTCTCAACCTGATAAAGGGCATCTGTTAAAAAACCCACAGCTAACATCATACTTAATGGTTAAAGACTGTATTTTCCTTCTAAGATCAGAAACAAGACAAGGATGTCTGCTCTTACCACTTCTATTCAACACTGTATGCGAGTTCTAGCCAGGGCAATTGCAAGAAAATGAAAAAAAAAATGCGGTAAAAGGCATTCAGATAGGAAAGAAAGAAGTCAAACCACCTCGATTTGCAGATGGTACGATCTTATATGTAGAAAACCCTATGAATCCATAGAAAAATTATTAGAACGAATAAGGAAGTTCAGCAAAGTGGTAGGCTACAAGCTTGATATGAAAATCAGTTGTATTTCTATATACCAGCAATGGGCAATCTGAAAATGAGATTAAGAAAACAATTTAGTTACAAGAACATCGAAAAATACTTAGTAGTGAATTTAACCGAGGACATGCAAGAGTTGCTCACTGAAACCTAAATAAATGGAAAGACATCCACATTCATGGACTAGAAGGCGTACTGTTGCCAAAAGGACAGCCCAGCCCAAAGCAAACGACAGAGGCAGGGCTTTCCTAGTAAAATTCCAACTGCAGTCTTTGTCTCTCTCACTTTTTCAGAAATGGGCAAACTGATCCGAAAACTCCAATGGAAACACAAGGCATCCCAAATAAGCTAAAACAATTTTAAAAAGGAAGAACAGAGTGAGAGGACTCACAGTTTCCTATTCCAAAACTTACTACAAAGCTACAGGAGTCAAAATATTGTGGTGCTGGCATAAGGAGAGACATATAGATCAGTGGAAGAGAAATGAAAGTCCAGAAATAATCCTAGACATCTGTGATTTTTGACAAGGGTGCCAAGATCCAATGGGGGGAAGAATAAACTTGTCAACAAATGGCTCTGGCACAGCTAGGACAATGGTTATCCACATGCAACAGAACACACTGGGAGCCCTGTTTCACACAATATTTAAAAATTAATACAAAATGGACCCAAGACCTCACTGTAACAGTTAAAACTCTAAAATCCTTAGAAGGAAACAAAGGTGTACATCTTAATGACCTTAGATTGGGTCTGGTTTCTTTTTTTTTTCTTCAAGTTTTTATTTAAATTCCAGTTAGTTAACATATAGTGCCATATTAGTTTCAGGAGTAAAACTTAGTGACTTATCACTTATATATAACACCCAGTGCTCATCACAAGTGCCCTCCTTAATCTCCATTACCCACTTAATCCATCCCCTCTCACACTTCGTCCCCCCCCCCCCCGCCAATAGGGTCTGGTTTCTTAAATATGCACCAAAAGCATAAGCAACAAAAGAAAAAAATAGGTAAAGTAGATGTCAACAGATGAAAACATTTGAGCATCAAAGGACACTATCAAGAGAGTGAATAGACAACCTACAGAGTGGGAGGAGATATTTGCAAGTCACGTATCTGATAAAGGCCTGGTATCCAGAATATATAAAGAACTCTCACAACTCAATGACAAAAAGACCAAAGGCCCAATTTAAAAATGGGCAAAGGATTTGAATAGATATTCCTCCAAAAAAGATACGCTAATGGCCAATAGGCACACGAAAAGATGCTCAGCATCCTTAGTCATCAGAGAAATGAAAATCAAAACCACGAGATACCATTCTACACCCACTAGGATGGTGATATAAGAAACAAAATGAATATAACAAGTGTTGGCGAAGATGTGGAAAAACTGGAACCCTCATACATTGCTGGGGGGAATGTGAACGTGGGGCAGCCACTGGAGAAAGCAGTTTGGTGCTTCCTCAAAAAGTTAGACAGAGTTGCTGTATGACCCGGCAATTCCACTCTTAGGTATGCACCCAAGAGAACTGAAAATACATGTTTCCACAAAAACCCGCACAGGAATGTTTATAGCAGCGATACTCATAATAGCCCCAACGTGGAAAAAACCCAAATGTCCATTAACTGATGAATGGATACACAACATGTGGTCTAAGCTCGCAATGGGATACTATCTGGCCATAAACAGGAATGAGATGCTGACGTATGGAGGAACGGCAACATGAAGGAACCTCGAAACTGTGACACTGGGTGAGAGAAGCCTCACGCCAAAGGCTGTGTGTTGTCTGCTTCCACTTACAGGAATGCCCAGAATGAGTGAATTCGTAGCGACAGAAGGAGATTAGTGGTTGCCAGAGGATGGAGGGAGGTGGGAATTGGGAGTGACTACGAATAGGTACTGGGTTTCTTTTTGGGGTGATGGACACGTTCTGGAATGCAGATAGTGATGATAGTTGTACAACACTGTGAATATACTAAAAACCCCTGAATTATACACTTTATTAATTTATTTTTATTTTTTTTTAAGATTTATTTATTTATTTATTTATTTATTTGAGAGAGAGAGAATGAGAGACAGAGAGCATGAGAGGGAGGAGGGTCAGAGGGAGAAGCAGACTCCCCGCCGAGCAGGGAGCCCGACGTGGGACTCGATCCCGGGACTCCAGGATCATGACCTGAGCCGAAGGCAGTCGCTTTTAACCAACTGAGCCACCCAGGCGCCCCTATTAATTTATTTTTAAAGATTTATTTATTTATTTGAGAGAGAGAGAGAGAGCACGTGCGTGAGCGTGGGCAAGGGGGAGGGGCAGAGGGAGAGAGAGAAAATCTCAAGCAGACTCCGTGCTGAGGGTGGAGCCCAAGGTGGGGCTCGATCCCACGACCCTGAGATCATAACCTGAGCTGAAATCAGGAGTTGGCCGCTTAACCAACTGAGCCACCCAGGTGCCCCAGAATTATACATTTTAAAGTGGTGAACTTTAGGTTATATGAGTTTTCTCTCAATAAAAATCATTGCAAGAGGAAAATGCAAACCTGATTATGTCAGTCCCCGCCTAAAATCCCTCCCCTGGCTTCCTGGGGTGGCGTAGGCTCCTCCCTGCATGCTCCTCCCTGCAGGCTCCTTGGCCTCATTTCAGGCCATTTGGCCCTATGGCCTTTGGATTTCAGACTTCTTTCCATCAAACCCTCAAGAGAATGTGCTAGGTTCCCCAGCTCCCTCTGGACCTTTGCTCAGGCTCTTCCTTCCGTCTAAAACACTCTTGTTCCATTCTCTGCATCTTCCAAGGAACCTCCCATGACCTTCCAAACCATGTCAAGACTCACATAGCACTTGTTCTTTTCCTTCTGAGTATTTGCCCCTATTTGTGCGTTTGCGTACACACACACACACAGTTTGTTTAACGTCTACGTCCCCCACCAGACCCAAAGCCTTGTTCCTTGTCTTATCCCTGGTCCTCAGCACAGTGCCCAGCACACAGCTTCTAGGATAAGCCTCGCTAGTCCCTTCTACTGTGGATTTTAGGGCTAGACTTCACCAGCCTCTGTTCTTTTTTTTTTTTATTATTATTCTTATGTTAATCCCCATACATTACATCATTAGTTTTAGATGAAGTGTTCCATGATTCATTGTTTGTGCATAACACCCAGTGCTCCATGCAGAATGTGCCCTCCTCAATACCCATCACCAGGCTAACCCATCCTCCCACCCCCCTCCCCTCTAGAACCCTGTTAGTTTTTCAGAGTCCATCGTCTCTCATGGTTCGTCTACCCCTCCGATTTCCCCCGCTTCATTCTTCCCCTCCCGCTACCTTCTTCTTCTTCTTTTTTTTTTTTCTTAACATATATTGCATTATTTGTTTCAGAGGTACAGATTTGAGATTCAACAGTCTTGCACAATTCACAGCGCTTACCAGAGCACATACCCTCCCCAGTGTCTATCACCCAGTCACCCCATCCCTCCCACCCCACCCCCCACTCCAACAACACTCAGTTTGTTTCCTGCGATTAAGAATTCCTCATATCAGTGAGATCATATGATACATGTCTTTCTCTGTTTGACTTATTTCACTCAACATAATACCCTCCAGTTCCATCCACGTCGTTGCAAATGGCAAGATCTCATTCCTTTTGATGGCTGCATAATATTCCATTGTATATATATACCACATCTTCTTTATCCATTCATCTGTCGATGGACATCTTGGCTCTTTCCACAGTTTGGCTATTGTGGACATTGCTGCTATAAACATCGGGGTGCACATACCCCTTCGGATCCCTACTTTTGTATCTTTGGGGTAAATACCCAGTAGTGCAATTCACCAGCCTCTGTTCTTGGTGGCTATATTTCATCCCTCTATCCCGGGGTTCTCCATCCTGGCTGCTCACTTGGGTTACCCAGGGGAGTTTTTTTCTTTTTTAAACCTCTGCCCAACCAAACAATTGGATCAGCATTTCTGGGGGTGCGATGTGGGCAAGGATGATTTAAACAACTCAGTGATGCTAACATGTAGCCAAGGCTAAAGCCGCTGCTTCGGTCTCTCTTCTCTCCCTGCTCAGCAAGACCCAACCTGCATTTTTCCTGAGCCCCTGTGAGGTGTCAAGTCCTGCGCAAGTCCCCGGCAAGCCCAGAGACCTGAGACATCACTCCCAGAGAGAGCACCCCCTCTTCTGAGCTTCCCCAAGGGCTTTTAATACTGGCTGCTACTAAGACACAAAGTCAAGCAAAGAAATTGTGGAAACATTTCTCAGCCCAAAGTCTTTGCTGGGGACTCCCACAAATATGGCTGTGCCATCTTTTGGCCTGAGGTCTCCCCCCAGCTTCTGACCCAGCTCCTTGACCCTGCCTCACTTTTGCCCATGGCTGGGGGCTTCTCCAATTTTCTTTATGCATCAGTCCTGGCTGGGTAAGACAGAAGAGCCCTAGGGCTGGCTTCAGATGTTCAAAGTCCAGATTAATATACATTTGCAAGTCTAGCCTGCTTCTGCCCTGGAAGGCCTCCCTTTCGTGCAGAGGCCCCACAGGGGTGGCTCTGAGTTTCTTGGGGTTCCAAGTAGGAGAGATCGGGGTAACAACCTGGTTGAAAGTTTGGGATGGGGCTGGGGGATTTACGTTGAAGCTACGCTTGTGCTGAAGCACACAATTTTAACTTAGGTTGTCTGTGACAGATCAAAATAAGTAGCAAACATTTTATAAAGATGACTTTATAATTTACACAAGATAGAGAAAACATTCCTTGCCCATATCTAAGAACATTATTATTATTGCTATTATTAATTTAACAGTAGCTCTGGTGTGAGTTGGTGAAAATGTTATCCTGCCTCTGAAGAGACTTTTCCCAATCTTCCTGGAAAGTACTCTGTTTAACTGTTCTCTGAGCTTGAAACGGGAGCAACACTCACATCCTTTGAAATAAGGCTGTGGCCTCAGCATGGGAAGCAAGGGGCAAAGGGCTTTGGCCTCAGTTTCCACTCTGTTATTGGCTGACTGAGGGACCCAAGGACACCAAGTGCCTCAGTTTCTTCTTCTGTAAAATGGGGATAATAGAACCTACCTCATCGGGTTTTGGGGAGACTCAGTGGGAAGATACACATAAAGCACTTAGCCCAGCACCTGGCACAGAATAAACTCGCAAGAAGTTTGATTATAATGAAACACATGAGCTATGCCTGGACACATACATCTGCACACGTGCCCGAGGACCAAGCGCCAGATCTCTGGGTCCGTCACTCACACCCTGTATTATCTAACGTCCATACCCTTATGAATACTTGAAGAAAAATTAAGCATTAATATTTAAGCTGTGCTCTCCATTGCTGATGTTTTATAATGTGGGGTTGGCTTGGAAATGATTTTTGGTCTGTGGAACAGCATGGCGGCAGACATTTGATCCATGGAGACCCATGTGCTTGGTTTCCATGTTTCTTCCAGTGTCCACCCACCTGAGAGGCAGTTTTTGATGAGTCTAGACCATGAGTCAGGTCACAGGCCTGGGGCTTGGAACCCGCCTTCAGCTTCCCCCTGCTGCTGAGAGACTGGCCTATGGGAGGGAGGGGAGAGGCAGGGGTGTGATGGGAAAGACTGGGAGCTGTACAGCGAGGGGGCCCTGGGTCTCAGTCCTGCTCTGCTGTACCAGGCTGGTAATAAGATGACTTGGAGTCCCTAAACAGTCCTATGGCATTGGGATTGTGAGTCCACTTTGTGGAGCAAGAACCCGGGGCTCCCAAGGAGAAGGGGCTGCTCTAAGCCCCATGGTGTTGCTGCCAGCGAAGGGCCTGGGCGTGGCTCCAGGCCCCTTGGTCTTTGCTGTCTGCTGGGAGAGTGGCCCCGGCTTTCCCGGGTGGCTAGCCCCACTCACCCTGAACCCCCTGTCCTCTGTGACTGCTCCCTCCTCCCGCCTGGGCCAACAGGTGCATACCCCTACTCAGGGGCCCAGCCTGGCGGTTCCATAGAAACACCAAAGTGCATTGGGACGGGGAGCTGGGATGGGCTTGGGGAGCTCCCTGCCTTAGGTGTGTACAGAGGCTGCCAATGGAATGGGGAGAAGGCAGAGGTGATCTGGTGCAGGTACCAGCCTCTAGGAGGGGGATATTCCTGGCCCTGAGTGGCTCTGTGCCTTTCACTATAGGTGGTGGCCGAGAGAGTTGGGGGAAGGTGGCTGGCAGGTGGCCCAGAGGCTCTGCATAGACGCCTGGGAAGCTGGGTGGGCAGGGATGGTGAGTAAAGCCTGCTGACTTACTTCTGGGCTGGTCGGAGGGGCAGACGGGGAGGGAAGGATGGAGGAGTGGCCCCGGGGAGCCTCTCTCTCAGAGGTCCCTGCCACAGCCAGGGGGCTGCAGCGTACGTCCTGGTGACGGGGACACGTGTGGGCGGAGCAACCTCACTGTCCTCTGTGCTGGAGGCCTGCCCTTCAGGCCGGCAGCGTGTGTCTTTAAAGACTGTCCTTCCTCCCCCGGAAAGAACCGGGGGCCGTGCACCGGCAGCTCTGAGCGCAGATATGACCAACCTTCTGTGTGACCTTGAACAGGCCCTGTCCTCTCTCTGGGCCTCAGTCTTCCCATCTGTAAAGTGGGGAGATTGCGTCTGGTGACCTCCGACATCTCTCCTTGCTCTGACAGTGGCTGTATCCAGTGGACACCTAATCCGCATTAGTTGAATAAATGAAGGTTCTGTTGAATAAATGTGGTTCTGGGTGGTAACAGGAATGAGCAGGGGGTGACTTTTGAAACAAATGACACCGTTTGAACCTGGAGAGCTAACAATCAGGGTGACCATCTCTTGACTGCTTAGGCTGTGACCAGCACTGCGCTCAGCACTTCCCATTTGCTGTCTCATTACATCTCCATAACCACCTCATGATGTGGGCTCTGTGATTTTTCCCACTTCACAGATGACAAAGTCGAGGCACAGAGGGGTACCTTGCCCGACAGCACCCACCAGAGCAATGATATTACTCAGGACTCTTTCAGCTCTTTGTCACAGAAATGCAACTCATACAGACTTAAGGAGAAAAGACAATTTACTGCTTACATATCTGTAAAGTGCAGGGGGAACGGGACCCAGGAGCTCAAGCAATGACTTCAGGACTACCTCTGTCCCTCACTTGCTTACTTCACGGTAACTATGGACAGCGAGGACTCCCATCCTGAGTTTAAAAAAAAAAATAGTGCAGGGGCGCCTGGGTGGCTCAGTCATTAGGCGTCTGCCTTCGGCTCAGGTCGTGATCCCAGGGTCCTGGGATCGAGTCCCACATCAGAGGGAAGCCTGCTTCTCCCTCTCCCATTTCCCCCTGCTTGTGTTTGTTCCCTCTCTCACTGTCTCTCTCTCTCTCTCTCTCTGTCTAATAAAAAAAACTAAAAAAAAAAAAAATAGTTCAGAAGTTAAGGCCCAATTTCTGAAGTCAGAGGACCTGGGCCAAGCTCTGGCCTTGCTGTGTGACCCTGGACAAATTACACAGCTTCCCTGCCTCAGTTTCCTTGTTGGTGAAATGGGGACTTACCTCATGGGACTGTTGTGATGAGCTTGGGAGTGTGACGTGCCAGGAACAGGACTTAACCATGTGTGTACTGCTGGTACCATCTTCGGAAAGTCCAGGTGGTGAGAAAGCCCTCCCCTCCCCCCGGTCCCCAGAAGAGCCCACATCTGACTAACATTGGACGGCCCTGGGTCCTGTGCCACCTCTCAAACTGATCACAGTGGCGGGGGGTTGGAGGAGGGAATGTGCTGATTGGGCCTGGTCACATGCCTCCCTTGGAGCCCTGGAGCACAGGGGTGGCCGGTCCTCCCCAGGGCCACGGACCGAGAGTGGCAGAGAATTGACACGCCTGAGGAAGAGCACAGCTTACCGCCAGAGGGGGCGTGGCCACTGTGGCCAGCCGGGACTTGAACCCAGCCAGCTCCCCTCCTAAACGTGCAAGCATGGATTCTGGTTTGTTTAAGGTAATTTTCCACTTATTTGAAAAATTTTAACTTACATACCCAAAAGTTTCCTTTTCTGTTAAATTCTATGCATTTTAATGAATGCGGAGAGTCCTGAAAGCACTACCACAAACAGAATACAGCACAATTCCAACACCCCCAAAATCCCCTCATGCTGGCCTGTTGTGATCTGTCCTTCCCCCACCCTAATGAATCTGTTCTCTGAACCTAGAGTGTTTGCCTTTTCCAGAATGTTCGACAAATAGGATCCTCAGCCTGGAATCTTTTGAGACTGGCTTCTTTCACTGGACATAATGCATCTGAAGTTCATCCACGGCTTTGTGTGTATCAATAGTTCAATCTTGTTTATGGCCGAGTAATATTCCATCGCATGGCTCTACCACATTTTGTTTATTCATTCATCTGTTAAAGGACAGTTGAGTTGTTTCCAGTTTTTGGTAATTATGGATAATGAATAATGCTGCTATAAACATCTGTGCACGGGTGTTTTTTTTGTTTTTTGTTTTTTTTTTTTGGTGTGTGAACACCAGTTTTCATTTCTCTGTAAATAAACACCTAGGAGTAAGGTTGCTGAGTCATATGATAAATGTTCTAAGAGACTGCCAGCCCGCTTTCTCGGGGGGCTGTACCACTTTGAATCTCCAACAGCAACTGAGGAGAATTCCAGGTGCTCTACATCCTTTCCAGCAATCGGAGGTTGCCCGTACGTTCTGTTTTTGCCATCCTAATAGGTGTGCAATCCAAGCATGGAATCTTCGCCAAAGATTTTAATAAATGGTATTAGTAGCTAGAGAAGTCCGGAAAGGTCCAAGTGAGCTTGAGACTAAGCCCTGCATATCGCAGACACTAGAACAGTGGTGGGGGATGGGGCATTCCGTCGAGTGTTGGAAGGAACTGGGTTAAGACAAATTCGTGATGGGTCTGGGAAGGGTGGAGGGGCTCTCCGGTGTCAGAGCCACCAAGGTCCTCAGACATGACCCTGAGACATGCTTTCGCTGCATCTGCGAGGAGACCAGGTCCGGTGGGGCAAGGGAGGGGTCTTGCCCAGCCACAGGACATACAGCAGATGCCCAATAAATGAGTGAATAATGAGTGAATAAATGACAGAAGGAACTTCCTTCTTCAGGATCCCACGGGGGCTGAGATATTTCGCTATGCTTGTGCCAGCAAATGGGGGTGTACTGACTGATCTCTCCTGGGCT
Source organism: Mirounga leonina (assembly GCF_011800145.1). Classification (NCBI taxonomy): domain Eukaryota; kingdom Metazoa; phylum Chordata; class Mammalia; order Carnivora; family Phocidae; genus Mirounga; species Mirounga leonina. The sequence continues at coordinate 66,213,030 of NW_023270447.1, read as the reverse complement.
CTTTGGACTGAGGGGATCTTGGCAGAGACCCAGCCTAGGGGTACCCCGTGCCCCCTCTCTAAGAAGGAGGGAAGGCTGTGGGGTTGGGGTGGGTGGCAACTGTCTACTCTGCAGATATTAGTTGCACCTGTTGCATGAAAAGCAGCCCATTTCCCTGCCTCTGGGTGACCGTGGTTGACCGCCCCGGAGTCTTCGGGGACCTCTGGGTCCTCATTCAAGCCCTTAGGCCTGTTGTGAAGGGGACAGAACTGTGCTGACAAGGAGGGAATCAGGCTGCAGCTCCCCCAGGCCTGGAGCTGCCCAGGCAGAGCTCCACTCACCCCCCCCTGCTTCTGATCTTAGAGGAAACCACAAGGAGTTGGGCTGAGTGGATGGACCTCGGCCCTGAGCTCTGGGGATGAGCAGTAGGGAAGGACTGACCTGGCCTTGAGGGCCGGCCCAGGGTGTGGTTTGGCCGCACCTCAGCTCCCGCAGGGGGTGAGGGAGCTCTCTGACTTGGCATCTAAAGTCTCACAGGAGGGGAGGAGGGGCAAAGAAAGCCCCTCTTCGAGAAGCTCTGGGCCACACACCTTGGTCAAGGAGGAGGTGATGCCCCTGCCCTGCTGCCCACAGGGAATGCCACCGTTAGGGCCACTCCTTTGATGAACGCTGTGACTCTAGCAGAGCCCCGTGAACATCTAGATGGTACCTGGGGAGGGCATGCGTGTGGCTTGATTCGATGAACTGCTGCCACTTGGGAAGTGCCTGAGGCGGGGCTTTCAGGGGCTGGGACCTAAGAAGGGTGAGGTCTGATGAGGGTGGGAGGGAGTGGAGAGGGTGGATTGGTCGGAACTAAAAGCACAGGCCCGCTGGGGAAGGAGGAGGCGTGTGTGTGTGTGTGTGTGTGCACGCATGTGCGAGCAAGCGCGTGGGGAGGGGTGGGGTGTGGGGTGTGGGGTAGTCAGGGTGACCCGGGTGGGGAGAAGCAGACTGACCACGGACCTCCAGAGCAGGGTAGGGGCTCTGGAGGAGGGGGGTGCATAGATGGGCCTAAGGCATCCTTCTTGTCTGCTGTTTTCTGAATGACACACACACACATGTTGAGAAGCGTGTGCTCCTGAGACCGTCAGACGCCACCATGGGGCTGCTCTTTGGGGCTTCTGGGAGAGTCCTCAAGGACCCTGGCTGTCTCCCCATTTCCTTCCTTCAGAGCAGACTCTATCTGGCTACAGGACCCTCTGATCCAGGAGAAGGAGTCCTTCACCTTGGCCTCCTTCTTCCCTACTGGCTACATCAAAGGGGCCACCTCCTCCCAGTTGATGCATTTTGGGCTGAGAAGTAGATGTGACATAAACAACAATGACGACGACACAATGAATGTCACTTTGGAGGGCTTACTTCACGCGCAATTCATGTGCTCCTCCCAAAGACCCCGTTATTACCCCATTTCACAAACGAGGAGATGGAGGAGCCCCTGGTTCAAGGTCATGTGGGGAGTAGAGAAAGGATCAGGAATTCACATGCAGGTCGGTCTCACTCCAAAGTGGATGCTCTTGACCTCCACTCAAGATTGAGCAACATGGTCTGCCCCCTTGGAATCGGGTGAACAGAGGAGCATGGCATGAGGAACCCCTGGGGGTCCAGGTCTGTGTTGGGCAGGAGGGAGGGGGTCTGGCCCATGATCCAGACCCTGCCCAGGGGCTGGCACTGCTGGGGAATGGTGCTGATGCCTCCTACTGGGGCAGCCCCTACCCTGGCTGGCATTCACAAGAGGCCTTCCCTGTCTTGTCCCCAGCAAATTCTACCCAAGGAGAACTTGGTTGTAAATTTTTCGCGTTCCGCAGCCACCTGGCCCTGGCCCCGGCCTTGGTCAGGGGATGCTGCTGAACAGACAACAGATTCGTCACCAGGTGTGTCCTGAGCCAGCATAGCTGTCAGCAGGGAGGAGTGGCCCTGCCCCTTGACCATAGCAGCTTTGCCCTTGAGCATGACAGGTGCAAACAGAGACGGCAGGATTTGTGGTTCTTCCTTCCGAGTGATGGATGCATTGGCTCCTTGAGCCTCTGCTCTACCACCTGCTGTCAGAGGAGGTGAGTCTGGCTCCAGGGGAGTGAAGCAGAGGCCAGGATGGGCCTGCTGTATGCCTCTAGGGCAACTTGATCAGTGAGCAGGGCGGGCATAGGGGCGGTGACCCTGGCCAGACGGGCAGAAGGGATGTGGAGGCTGGGAATTTGTTGTCCGCCCCGTCCTCGCCCTCCTGACTGCCTGGCGCACACTGGTAGGGAACACCTTTTCCTCATTGTCTGTCAACCATCCATCTGTCCCACACATACTCACAGAACGCCTGCCATTTGCAGGTGCTGTGGCAGGTGCTGGGGATGGAGCAGGGACCCAAGCCCCCCAGGATGCCTGCCTTTGTGGAGCTTTGAGTCCAGTGGGGGCAGAAGCCAACAAATGCAGGAGAGAAACAAAAAAGCTCAGGGAATGCCCATGGCTAGGAAGCGAATTCGGACTGAGCGATAGGAGAGCGACCAAGGGGCCCCTTTAGTGCAGGTGATCGGGAAGGTGTCTCTTAGGAGGTGACCTTGAATGACAAGACAGTGCTGGCCAGGTGGGGTCTAGGGGAAGAGCAGTGGGCAGAGGGCACCGTTGGTGCTAAGCACCTAAGGCGGGTGAGCACGGAGTATGCACCGGGCAGAGACAAGCCTCTCCGGCTGGAGCAGAGCACGCAATGGGGATGTGGTGCTGCACGGGGCTGACGAGGCAGGCCAAGGGCTGATTCTTCACGGGCACGAGGAGTTTGGTTTTCTCCTAAGTGGGATGGGAAGCTACTGGGGCTTAAAGTAAGGGAGAGGCAGGATCTGATTTATGTTTTGAAGCGATGAGTCTGGCTTTGTTAGAGCAGATGCCACCAGGAAAATCCAGACTGGCCATAGTTCTCCAGCTGCCAACACACACAGCCTGCCCGGAATATCCCATGCCGTTTACCCGGGTGCTGTTCTGACCATAGCGAATGCCATCGTGTCTAAGACGATTTTCAGTGTGTAAAATTTTGTAATCGTGTCATTGTACACAGACACATAGCTCACGAGTATTTCTTTTTTCTTTTCTTTTCTTTTCTTTTTTAAAGATTTTATTTATTTATTTGACAGAGAGAGACACAGCGAGAGAGGGAACACAAGGCGGGGGGAGTGGGAGAGGGAGAAGTAGGCTTCCCGCCGAGCAGGGAGCCCAATGCGGGGCTCAATCCCAGGACCCTGGGATCATGACCTGAGCCAAGGCAGATGCTTAACCATCTGAGCCACCCAGGCGCCCCACTTTTGTGCTTTAAAGGGCATGATTAGAGCACCTGGGTGGCTCAGTCAGTTAAGTATACAACTCTTTTTTTTTTTTTTTTTAAGATTTTATTTATTTGACAGAGAGACAGCAAGAGAGGGAACACAAGCAGGGGGAGTGGGAGAGGGAGAAGCAGGCTTCCCCGCGGAGCAGGGAGCCCGATGCGGGGCTCGATCCCAGGAGCCTGGGATCATGACCTGAGCCGAAGGCGGACGCTTAACGACTGAGCCACTCAGGCACCCTCACGAGTATTTCTTTATGAGACATGTGGACAAGGTCCAATCTCATTCATGGAAGATACAGAGCCTTGAGTAAAATTGGCATCATTACAAACCATCCTGAGTCCGTCAGTTCCAAAAACTGCTCTTAATAAATTGAGTGAAGTAGGGAAGTTAAATGCAGGAGACTTGGAAACGTGGGCCCATTGGCCCAAAGGGATATTAACAGATTGGCATTTAAGTGTGGTTGTTTCTCAAGCTTTGGGCAGCATCATAATTCGACACATCGTTTGGTGTGACAACATTTCGTGCGATATGCTGAATCTGAGATGAGTATGTCACATATATAAAAGAGAGGAAAAGAGCTAGCTGCTCAGAAAGGGAAGGGAGAACAGAAATTGAGAAAGATGTATCGGAGCATGATAAGACAATTCAGAAGCCTGGGAGTCTAATGAAAAGAATAGCATGAACTTATGACTTGAACGTTCCATTCAAGCACCGAAAGAGCCCAGGCTGTCTCTAGGCTGGTGCACCCGCCCTGGGTGTCGTGATAGAACCGTGTGGCCTCCCGACCATGGAGCCGTCTTTTAAATCACTTTGTACCAAAAGGAAGCAGGGATTCCCTGGAGGATAAGCTGCGCTGGATCTTGGGGTGCAGATGTCTTAGTGTTAGAAGGCTTTCAAAGATGTTTTCAGATGCCTGCAGGAAAACTGGAATGTGCACAGAGGCCAGCCCAAAGACAGTGTCCTTTACGCCTGTTGGGATGACCAAGTAGGGACAATTTGAGCATAAAAATCAGGAATTACGAGCAGGAACAAACTAAGTCCATAAAAGAGCTTAAGTCCATCAGGCTATTGAAAAACGGGAATTAATAGGAAGTATACCAGGGGCAGTTGGAATGCACATGTCAGTTTTCAATATGGTTTACAAAGGGATATTGATCAAGTCGCATGACTAGGAGCTCACACTTAAATTGTGGCCAGCAACCAGGTCGCCAGTCCAAATTTTTTTGACTTGCTCCAATTGTTTGCTTGAAGGATTAAAGTGCATGCAGAATCATGCTGTTCTTTATAGTGTTTATTTGGTTGTATCCAGTGTTCAATGCCTGTAATAAACACAAACACACTCAGACCCACACAACCCAGATTTTATCATTATAGATTTTTGGATGGCACCTCCACACTGCTCTTTGCCCAGAGAGAACTTTGTCACCAGAGAAGGGGTGTATATTCCACCAAAAAGAAATCAAGATGTCTTGAGAACAGGCGAAGAACGGGGATGGTATTGATGCTGGGTATTTTCATAGCAGCTGACCCTAGTTAGCAAAGAGATACGTGTGTCCACGTGTGTATTTTGACCCTTTCCAAAAAATGTGAATCATTGAAAAGTTTAAAACTAGAGAGATTTAACGTATCATACTGATTTTCAGTTTCTTTTGAAAAATTGGAAGATCTGGAAATGCTAAGCCAGCATCTTCATCTTTACAGGAGACTGGAGTTGGATATGGCTCTCCCTTTCTAGACAGAGCTCACCACTCCAGTTAGCCCCAGGCCTTAGGACTCCCAGTTGCCTCTTATTTACATTGCCTTCTTGAGCTCGGTAGCTGTTTGAGTTTTTGTGTAGCAATCAATAGCAACAATAATGAAGGGCCATTATTACCATTTTATAGCCCAGAGGGCTCAAGTAAATTGCCTTGAAGTCACAGGTTGTGGGAGAAGCTGCTCGTTGATTATTCTACCATCCATTCTTCCCTTCCCTGTTACTACCAGAGTCTTATTTTGTTTGGACTGGCAATGTGCCCAGATAAAGAGTATGTTTCGCAGCCTCCCTGTAGTTAGATGTGATTAAATTCTGGCCAATGACATATAGACCGATGTGTTATAAGGACCACTTTTAAAAGCATCCTTAAAACAAAGGAGCAAGTCCTTTTTTTCCTCTTTCTTATCTTCCTTCCTGATGCCCGGAATGCAGATGTAATGGCTGGAGCTCTTTCAGCCACATTGGGCAATGAAGAGACCTTGAGGATAGAAGGCACGTTCTGTTTTCAGAACAGAAAGATAGGAACTGGACTCTCTGATGAATGTGTAGAACCACCACACCAATCCTGACCCACATGGTGGTAGACTTCTTTTATGATAGTTTCTGTTCCTGTAGCTGATACAGGGATGAGGTCAGGATTCACACTTAATGTGCCTGGCACCAGAGCCTGGGCTCTGAGTTTACTCCCTACCCAGCCTTGCAGTCTGTACTCCAAGAGCAGCCAATCCCAGACTTTCCGTATTGCCTGGAGCTGGTTTCCACACTCCCTCCATGCCTGTTGGCACGGGAGAAGCACCAGTACCACATGCTTGGACTGGCTAATGAGTAAGTGGTCACCTTCCAGGCCTACAGAAACCACAAACCCAACTCATGTGAGGACAATTTGGGAGTCCCTTGGTCGGGGACTGCAGTTCCATATGTCATCTCACTATAAGAACAGTAGCTCTGAGCATCCTTTCTGGGCTGCCCTCCAAGGCCAAATGACAGATAAACAATGCCTACTACAATGACCAAATGGAGGGGGTTCTCAGGGAGACCCCAGAAATCTGCCAAAGTTGTCACCAGCTGGCACTCTATTTTTACTCATGTGAAGGGTGTTCCTACAGTGACAAATGTCCTTTCAGTTCAAAGTAATGGATCCCCCTTGTTTAAGTGGTTGGGATTAATTTTGCTTTTGGCAAAAGAAAAACCCACATGGTCAGACATTGAGACTTCTCCGGGGGCTGTGAATGGATTCAGACTTCTGGCTGGAAAATTCTCAAGGTTTGTGCTCCAGCCTCTCCGATATTTATTTATTTATTTAGATTTATTTATTTATTTGAGAGAGAGAGAAAGCGTGCACACACATGCACACAGGAGTGGGGGAGGGGAGCAGACGGAGAGGGACAAGCAGACTCCATGCTGACCTCGGATTCTGACGAGGGGCTTGATCCCACGATCCTGAGATCACCACTGAGCCACCCAGGCGCCCCTAGCCTCTCCAATCTTAAAAACAATGATGATGATGGTGGTGGTAAGGGCACTGAAAGCCATTGTGCTACCCTTCTGTCTTGCCTCCACTTCTGCAACCAGTGACCTAAGCCCTTCCCCCACTACACCCCTCCTTCTTGCCACTCGCCCAGGTGCACCTGCTTCTGCCCTCTGGGGATGGCTCCGGGTGAGGTCATCGGCCACCTACTGTTGTTAATCCGAAGACTTTTTTTTTTTTTTCCTTTTAGTTTATTGGACATCTTTGTAGAATTTGATGCTATTGACTGCTTTCTCCTTAGAATATTCTACTCTTTCGACCCTCTGACGATAGGATCTTTTGGTTTTCTCTCTGCCTCTCAAACCAATCCTTCTTTGGCTTGAAGTTCACCAATCTTTGCTCCTCAGAGGTTCGTCTTTGGTCCCCTCTCCATTTCTTCCTTTCTCGTCTCACTTGACATGTTGTCCTTAGGCTCTCTCTTCACCCCCTCCATTTATGTAATGCTATTCAGCGACTTTGCCTGTCTTAGATCAAGGTCCTCAGAAACAAGCTCTAAGATGGAGAATTGAATTGCTGGCAGAAGCTTCCTTTTTTTTATTAGAAAATATTTTTTTAAAGATTTTATTTATTTGAGAGAGATGGAGATAGCTACAGAGATAGTGAGAGAGAGCATGAGCAGGGAGGACAGGGAGAAGCAGATTCCCCGCTGAGCAGGAAGCCTGACGCAGGACTTGATCCCAGCATCCTGAAGGATGGCCCAGGGAGAGCAAGCCAGCCACCAATGCTCCCTGCAGCTGGGGAAATGCAGCCTCGGTCCTGAAGAGGGATCTGGACAGCACCACGGCATCCAAGATCCAGTCCCAAGTCTAATAAATTGGACAGTCCTGACAGTTTGCGGAGCAAGCACCACACTTATATTGCCATGTGCTCTGCATGTACTCACCCATGCTGGGTCCAGTTCCCCAAATGCTGCGTGCTGTGGACACTTCAGCACCCCTCTGCCTACGCACTGTCCTCGTCTGCAGTCATTCATTCCACGCATGTTTATGGTGTGCCTGCTCTTGGCCAGGTACTGTGCTGGGCCTTGGGGCCCCGGCCAGGGCTTAGTGGAAGTCAGCTCTTGGGCCTGGGATCAACCGGATGGGTCCAGAGAGGCTGATGGGGCCGCCCCGGCCCCCAGTACCACACTCCCTCACTGTGGAGGCTCCTCATGGCCAAGGGGTGGGATGAAGGGAAAAGCAAGCCCCGTGGGGACAATGGCAGAAGAGAGTCTTTGGGGCCCCCGGATGACTAATGCTTAGCGACACTGGAGCTGGGTGCCCTCCCCTCTACCCCATGCAGTCCCTGCCGGCCTCCCTGGGAACCTGTGGGCACAACTTGCTGAGGCCTGCTCCCCTGCTGTGGGAAATGGCCGGCAGTCCCTTTTGGCTCAGCAGAGTTGGAATCGCTCACAGATACACGTGTCCACAAACAGAGCGGTGTCCCTTGTGCCCAAACAGGAGATCATGCCTTCGTTTCCCCCAGAGTCATGGCCCTGGGCGCATCTGTGTTCCCCACGTACACACGTGCGAATGGGCATGCCACAACCCAGTGTACGCCCACGGCCCCGTGTCTACACTCCTAATCCCCTCCGGTCCGTGCCCGCACGGGCCGGGCCTGTCTTTTGCTGGCACACGCACACATGTTCGAGGACCGTCCTGCACAGTCCCCCGCGCTGGTGTGGGTACACCCCCGCACACGCCAGTGTGGGAAGCCTGAGTGATTGCTGTCAGACTGCGGCCTTGCTGGGCATCGCCAAGTCCCTGCTGCGGACCAGGGAGAATTAGGGTTCTGATGGTTGCCTCGGGCACCCAGCAGAGAGACGTGAGCCTTTTCTCTTTTCCCTTTCTGGGGCCAGCCTTCTGAAGTGCCGTGAACATAAGTATTCAGTTCCCTTCCCTCCCCAGAGACCAGGTTGCTCTCTAAATACCAAGGCAGGAAAGTGGAGACTAAAAAGGTCATTACCAAATATCAAGAGGTTGGTATTTAGCTAGTGAAGTGGCTCCTGGAGGAGAACCTCAGACCTCAGTGGGGAGACTTTGTTAACAGCACCATTGTTGTTGCTGTTGTTGGGGCCAGTCTGCTTCCTCCTCCAGGGCCAGGTGGCCCCCTGAGCTGAGGGACAGACCCTCAAGGGCAGGAGGGGCCTATTTGGGGCTCTGGGTGGGCAGGAATGGTAGCTCTGTAGGAGGAGATCCTAGGGATTGGGGTCCAAAGAGCACCCCAATTTTTCTAGGGTGCCCATGGGAGGAAACAGGACTTCATTCAATACCTCAGGACCCGAGGGGCCTCGCCGGAACCAAAACATCCATCCCTCTGCCTCTAGACTTTGCAAAGGTTTCTGGGATGGGACAGGAACTCCCCCCTAGGGAATGTTCCCTTCCCTTCCTCCTTTCTCTTTTTATACTTAAGGTGAACAACAACAACAAAATGATTACTTAACAGCACAGTTCCTCTTAGGGTCTTTGTTTGGAGGGGACGGGAAGGGGAGGCCCTGAGGGGACATGTTGGCAGGAGCCAGGCAGTAAGAACAAGGACTTGGCCGAACTGCTCTGCAGGAGAAGGAGAGGAATTAGTTTTGCTCCTGAGAGGGAAAGGGAGAGAGGAAAGACAGGAGGGAGGGGTGGGGAGAGCCAGGGCTCCAGTGGGAGGCTGGGGTGCTGGGTCTTCCCCACATGTGCTCACAGCTGTTCCCTCCCTTCTCCACCCTGCTCTGGGCCCCAAGCCTGACCCCCTCGAAAAGCCCTGATCTCAGAGGCCCCTCCACCTCCGGCTTCCGGTTGGGTTTGGCCAACAGGAGATTCTGCCAGGAGAGCAGAGGGCAGGGAAGAGGTGGGGGGGTTTACTCTCTGGCTCCCTTCCGGCCTCTACCTGAGGTCACAGGTCTTGCCGAGAGGGCCCCCCCGACCCAAGTGACAGCCACACATGCCGTCCTGCTTCTTTCCATCTCGGCCAACCCTGTTTGCTGGGGTGCTGGGGTGACTTCACTACAGTCCAGGACAGGATGCTACTGTCTGCTTCTCCCCACCACCCTCCACCCCGTGCCCCCCCAGCCGCAGCTGAGGACCAGGGGCAGCAGGTCCTGGGCTGCATGAGGCTGCGGCAGAGCCAGGTAGGGTGCAGTGGGGGAGAAGGAAGCTGTGGAGCCATGACTCAGGGATGGATTTATTTTTCTGGCTCCTAAGAGGCAGCAAGGGAGGGAGACAGGCAGAGGGGGGCCTTTCAGGATTCGTGACGCATAATGCAATCAGATGACATTTAAATATTCATAAAAAAGAATGCAGATGTGAGTGTGAGACGGGTGGGCCAGTGTGGGAGGGAGGGAAAGAAAGAGATTGGGAACCACAGGCCGCATTTTCCAGAGTGAGAAAGGGCATTTGGGATCATTCAGTTTGACCTTTAACTGTGGCAGGAATTTCTTTCTGGCATCCTGACTGGCGAGGCAGGTGCCCTCGCCACCACGGACAGGGAGCTTACTCCGTCCTAAAGCAAGGTTCTCCATCTTGGGGCAACAATCCTTGCTGCAGGGAATTTGGCTGGAGAGTGGATGAGGTCTGGCTTCCTGAGGAGCCAGGGAGGGAGTGGGGTGGAAGGAAACCAACACCAGTTTGGGGATCAGGAGACTTGGGTTCTTGATCCAGCCTGGATGCTCCTGGCTGTGTGACCTGAAGGAAGTCACTCCACCTCTCTGAGCCTCAGTGCCTCATCTGTGAGGCAGGGACACCTTCCTTATATGAGGAGTCCATGGGGGTTAATGAGCTGGCAGGAGCAGTTGCCTTGGCTGGCGGGGCCAGGACCCTCAGCCAGGTTGGGGGTTCTCTGGACTGCCTCTTGAGGCAGGGTCGGGGGAGACCGCCAAGGTCTGAGGGCATTTGGGCATCCGGGGTTCATCTTTGGAGGCTCCGGGTGGCGGCCAGCTTCAGTGATTGTTATGGAGGAGCCTGGGGCACAAGGTCAGGACTCAGTCATGTCCAGCTGCTTAGGGCTGGACCGGACGTCTTCAGGGTGGGGGTGGGGGTGGAGCAGACCCAGCCGCGCAGAGCGGAAGAGATGGGATGAAACCAGGAGCCAACGAGTGTAGTTCGGCTTCTCGTCTGGCTTTGTGGTCTTGGGCAAATGTCCTAACTTCTCTGACCCTTAGTTTCTTTATCTGAAAATTATAGAAAACAAATAGCCAGAGCCTCCTGGGGACGTTCTAAAGATTAGAGAGGCAGGGTCTCTTGAAATACCAGGCGGGTGGGGGTACAGGGGCTTCCAAGAGCCATGTGGGGCCACTGGGGTCTGAAGAGGAGGTCAGCAGGCCGTTGGCTTGGCCAGACTCAGCCTTATGCCTCTGAACCTGGGGCAGCAGACAGGGAAGCAGAACCCGTCCCGTGCCTTTACAACCCAGGGCAGGTTAGGACACGGAGGGCCGTAGTCTCGCCTCCTGCCTGGTGTGGGCATGCCCACGACAGGCCCCCCGCTGGGATTCTTGGCTTAGACTTCCTGACTAACAGGGAGCTCACTGCCTCCGGCTGTGGCCCATGGCATTGCCAGAGGCTCTGCTGGGAATTCTCCTTTCTCCGCGGCCCCATTAGCCCCCTGGCCCCAGACGGGCTTGGGAAGGTCTAAGAGGCTTCTTACCCCTGGGGCTGCAGCAAGAGGAGGTCAGAGCCGTAAAGAGCTGGCTTGAAGGAAGGGTCGCTACTGGGCCTCGAGCTGCCCTTCCCGCCCTGCTCGGGACACATCTGTGTCCCTCCCACTCCTCCCCTGGGGCCTTTCCCGGTGAGACTCCTCTCTCGGATATCATAACCTCTGCCTCCACGCTGCCTTTCCCCCTGTAGCCTGCGAATCTCCGAACCTACGGAAGGCTCTTCCATTGTAAAAACAAGCCAACGAAGAGACAAATAACGACACCCCTCCTGAGACCCGGTGGCTCCTGTGGCTTTGATCCCGTCCTTTTTGCCTTGAAACCAAGTTTCTCCAGCAGCTTCTACTCCCCATCCTCACTTCCTCATCTCCCATGACTGTAGTTGGTCTTCTGCTCCCACAAAGACCTTTCCGAGGTCACCAGTGGCATCCGTGATGCTAGGCCCTCCGGACACCCCTCAGTCCTTACCTTGGCTCCCGTCCTGCCTCTCTTGGCTCCGGTTTTCTGCCCCCATGTGGCCCCACGAGGCTCTTCAGTATTCATGTCCTCCAGGGGTCGGCCCCTGGCCTTCTTTTCTTTCTACTCCTATACGGTCGGGTCAGTCCACCCATTGGGTGACCATGCTTGCCATCTGCTTGCCAAGGACTCCTGAATCTCTACCACCAGCCTGGGCCTCCCTCCCGAGCACCAGACCTGCATATCCAACTGCCCGATGGCCAGCTCTATCTGGATGCCCTTCACGCTCACCACGTCCAACATGGAGTTTGTCATCTTCCTCCCCAGGGCTCTCTGTGTCAGGGAATGTCAACTCTACCAACCCAGGCGCCCAAGCCAGAAACCTGCGGCCCTTCCCCGTTGACTCCTTACCTCTCCTACTCTCCTACTTCCATTCAATCACTGGGTCCTGCCAGCTCTACTTCCCAAGTATCTCTCTAACCTGCCCTTCCTTTCTGTTTGGAAGGCATATTTCCTGCTTAGATCATTCACACAGCCCCCTACCGGTGTCCCAGCCTCTAGTCCCCAGATGCCAGCAACATGGGCAGTGCTCTGCCCCAGCACGGAGAGGAGGCGGGTGCAGATGTCACTGACGCAGGTCTCTCGAACCTGGGACAGATCAGGAGTTCTGTTTCCCTGTGACTCGGGGCCTGGCTTCGGGGAGAAGGGATATGTGCACACGCGGGCATGCGTGTGTGTATATCGTGTGCCTGCCTGTGTGTGCGCATTGCCTGTGTGCGTGAGCACGCTGGAGGGGGTGTGATCCAGGAAGGGCTCCCATCCCCACTGTCCTTAGAGATGTTTCCCAAGAGCCTGTCTCTTGCCAGTCACCCGCCCACACGGGAGAACAAAGCTCTTTCCAGCTGACTGCTGCCCATGTTTGCTGAGACAAGAGTTGTACATCTCAATTTTTATCACATGAAAATGAAATAAAGAACGCTGGACTAGCTCCCGAAGAAACAATACTGCAGGGAGAGACAACTCCTTTGCTGCCGAGTCCCCTGCTCCCCTCTGCACCTCCCAGAAGAGCTGTCCCCGCTGAGATGTCAGTACTCTTCTCTCTTTGGGGCCTTCAAAGAGGGTGTCATGGCTCTTACATTTAAAAACACAAGGAGAGTTAACTGCGCTGCCGCGGCGAGAGACGCGGTTCCAGAACACGCTGAATGGTTGCTGCCAGCTGGTGCAGCTCGCCTCCGCGGTCCTGCCTTGATGTGGCTGCCTTCACTAGGCAAGATGCTTTCCTTCTCAATTAGGAAAAATCCACAGCTCTATGCCCCACATGGGAGGGGGCAGTGCTGCAGGTAGCCCTGGGGGAGCAGGGACCCTTGGCCAGGGTTTCAGCCCCAGCCTGGCCTGGACCAACGGGCTGGCTTCCCTTCGGGTCCTTCCCTCCTGCCTTCCCTTCCTCTGTCCCTCCCACTGGTTCACATAATAAACGTGAACTTGAGCCGCTTCCTGCTCCATGCCAGGCCCCTGGGTAGATCTGAGGACACAGAGGAATAAGATGTGTATCGTCCCCTCCCTGGGGGAGCCCAGAGCTACTCAAAGACACTGATGGGAAAATGGGTAAGCCCAGATGCCAGCTAGCCTCCTTCTGTTCCTTAAGATCTGATTGATTCAAACCCTCGTTCCACAGCCTGGATGTCCAAAGCCTCCCAAGATTCCTGCACGTTCCTGGAGGCTTTCTCCTATGTAGCGTGGTCAGGAGCACAGACTGGGGGCAGACGCCCAGATTCAAGTCCAGCTCGCCCCCTGCTACTCAGCAGCTCTGTGCCTCTGTTTCCACGTCCCTAGGAGGCAGCCCGCCGTGGTACCCACTTCATGTAGTCAGCACTTAGGGCAGAGCCCGGCATATCATGAGCCCCAGGAAAGATGAGCTCTTTAGTCTCATTGTCATTTCTAGCTCTGGGCTCCTGCTTGCATTGAATTAATTCAGTTTGTGCATCTTTTCACCCCCCCTGCTGGTGCTGTCAGTTCTACCCTAAGTCTGTGCTCAATCCTTTTCTTGATGGACCTCAACCCTTTTCTTTCTGTTCCGTTAAAAAAAAAATCAGCCTCACCCCTAAAACAAAGCATGGCTGGGCACACAAAGTCCCTGTGGGTAGCAGACATTTCCAAAGGAAAGCGAGAAGGGACTTACAGATTACAAGGCCAGCAGCGTAAAAGACCATCTTTGATATTTCCATTCCTATAAGCCCCTCAGTGTTTCCACCACGTGAGCGTCAGCCTCCTGCTACATTGTTTTATTATTTTCCCCTTTGCTCCCCTCCGTCTCTCTCCTACCTCCAAATTCCCACTTATTTCCCATGCAGAGCAGTTTAACTAGCTCTTTTGGCTCCTTGTCTCTTGTCAAATCATACCCTCGGGATGTTACCTCCCCCCAAGGGCCATAGCAAGGTATTTTCTTATACAAAGACGCTGGCTTCCCTGAGAGGAATTCTGCTGTCGGATGTTGTAGCACTCAGGATCCAGGGAAAGAGGAGCCCCGGTAAACGTGTAGGACAGGAAGGATTTAATGCAGGGCGTTGGTGCCACAGAGGATGGAAAGGTAGAGACGGCAAACAGCACTGGCGTGTAATACGCTGAAACACATCCATGCAGGAGAGAGCCCCTGTCCCAGTCCCCCGCGGGTCCAGCGTTTGGGCCCGCACCCCTAGTCTGCACGAATGGGGCCTGGGGCGAGGGCAAGCTTCCGGGATCACCAAGCAGAGGAGTAGCAAAAGCAGGGGTGCCATTGTGGACATGGGGACAGCCCCGGGGAGGCTGGAGGCGGGCTGATCTTCAGGAGGCTGCGGTCGACAGTCCAGGGAAAGAAAACCATCAGCGGACCCCAGTTTGCTTCCCGGCCTCTCTGCTGGCAGGCACACAGCAACACACCCACCCCGCCAAGGATGAGATCTGCGTGGGGCACTGGCCCATCTTTTTACAGATGGGGAAATCGAGGCCAGTGGACAGAGGCTTGGCCCCAGTCACAGAGCAAGCGGGGACCAAGGCTGGGGGTCCTGCAGCCCAGCCGAGGGCTCTCCCCTGCGACCCTCCCCAGATCTGCGTGCTAACAACAGCACATGAGTCAGGAGGAGCAGGAGAAGAGAAGAGGACGCAAAGGTGAACAGAACCTTCAGATTCCGCTCCGAGGGAGACAGCAGAAACTAATGAGATCTCTGCAGGACGCAACAGAGCTGGGAGAGGCCTTTGAATGGCTGCAAGGGAAGGCACCACCGAGCAGTCAAGGACACACACAGCCTACTTCTGGGAGGGAGGGGTGAGAGGCAATTAGCAGTGGTGGGGAAGCGGCCGCCAGCCCACTCTCCAAACAGACCTGACACAAGGCCCTTGCTCTCTGCCTGTTGACCTCAACCCATCTCATAAATGCACAGCTTGTGAGAATGCAAGGCTGTTGTTCGGAGAGGGAACGTCTGGTCCTTCTTGGGTCAGGTGGGGCCAATCTGGTCTCATTTAAAAGAGACAGAGATGGACTCTGGGCAAGTTAAGCGGCAGGGCCTTGAGGTTCTCTCAGACTCAGGTGGGGACCGGAGGCCTGGCCTCAGACATAGGGCAGAGCTAGGGGGGTGGTGGGCCAGGCCGAAGGGAGTGTGCGCTCCAGCCCGGACAGGGTCGGGGTGGGCCGCCGGGGCCCAGGCCACCCTCCGACAGTCCCCTCTCCCATGGCGTCCCTCCAAGAGTCACATGGGAAGGTGGGCAGAAGTCTCACGCCCGTGGTCTGGCTGCACTGGGGTCAGAAGAAAGAAAAAGCCATCTTCACGGCCCAAGGGCCATCACTGGGAATTTTCTTCCTGAGAGGACAGTGTGGGAGAGGCGCCCTCACCCTGCTCCCTGCTCCCCAAATCCAGGTGATATTAGGAACTGGGTTAAGACCCAGTAATCAACACCCCACAAATACTCACTGTGGCTCTTACTCAGAAGGCCCACAGAGGAGAGGCACCTGCCCACCACTACCACTGACCCGGTGTGGCAGCCCTGCTAAGGGCTTAATGAGAAGTCTCCCTTCCAAGGGTCTGTGAGAGGGCAGGGGTTGGCTGTGGACTGGTCTTGGATGAGCTGCCTTCCCTCCCTGAGCACAGAGGGGCTGTGGTGGTCCACGGCAGGTCCTCTCTTCCCCCTCTTCTCCAGGTCTACCTGGAAGAAGTCCTTTCTGCATGGGGACTGGGTGGCATAACTTTGAAGTGGACCCTCAGGGGCCCCAGGCAGGCTAGGGGTGGTGGCAGCAGGGGCCCAGCTGTGGAAGGAGGTGGCCGACCCAGTGTCTGGACCGGGCGGAGAGGAGAGGTGGGAGGGAGCTAGGGGGCGCTGCCGGGGGCTCCTTGGCCCTGCCCTGGCTCCCTGGGGCCGCCTGCCCCAGTGCCCTGGTCCCGGTCCTGGAGCCATCCTCCTCCGTCCAACCCTCCTGCTCTCTCTCTTCCCCCAGGGGCGCAGGGTTTCATTTAAGCTGCAGCAATATCGGCTCAGGCAATCATCTCTCCCCGTCCTTTTTCCTCCGGCAGCTTGTCACTGTTCACTCTGTAGCCAGGACATATTTAAAAGAGAGAAACTTTAAATTAAGTTTGGGAGAGTTTAAATGAAAGAAAACAAACCCTCACTATTATCACAGGTAAGAAAAAAGCTTCTGGCTCCTGGTGGAGATTTGCGGGCTTTCCTTCATCTTGGAGCTAGGAAGAAAATCATGAAGTTTTTACCCTCACCCCCTGCCACCCCCACCCCCTGCGACCCAATTGCCAGGTTAATTGAATAGGAAGCCCATCTATCTCAAAGCGGCCGAGGACTGGCCCAGCTCAGGAGGACAGGGCTCAGAGGCTCTGCAGGGTGAGAGGGAGGGGGATGCTTTCATTTCAGCAGCCTAAGCCTCTCCTTGTGGGGAGGGGAGATGCTTGCAAGGAAGGAAGGAAAGAAGGAGGCAAGCCCCGCCTCCACCTGTAGGCTACCTGGGCCTCGGAGAGGAGGGGCTGTCCTGACCATGACCCCCTGGGTGAGGATCTCCTGGGACTAGCCCAGCTCTAATGGGTCCCCACCCTGTGCTCAGCCCTGTCCAGGGTGCTGCTGAGGGAGCATGAAAGAAGGGGATAGGTTGTATGGATCACTCCATTTCTTCCTGTGCTTACTGCCTTCCCCCTTCCCGGTGTGGGGGCAGGGGGCACTGGGATGGAGGGCAAAGGCATTTATCAGCTGGGGAACGGAGCTTGACCATGCCAAGAATCGAACTTCGTGTCTTCCACTAAGCTACTCCTCTGTCCCTTCCTCCCTTGGTTCTAGGTTCTTGGGAGCCCAGATCTCTT
This sequence comes from Mirounga leonina, assembly GCF_011800145.1. Taxonomy (NCBI): domain Eukaryota; kingdom Metazoa; phylum Chordata; class Mammalia; order Carnivora; family Phocidae; genus Mirounga; species Mirounga leonina. Next base: position 66,196,034 of record NW_023270447.1, on the reverse strand, counting down.
GGACTCATCTCGGACGGGCATCTGTAGAGCATCCAATGTGGTGAAGTGAGCCTGGGGCCACCTCCTACTCAGGTACCGCATCTCCCGGGAGAGCACGAGGTGGGTGGCCAGGCTGGCTCTGCTCCAGGCATTGGGACAACTGCTTATTCTCCTCTTCTTTCCTTGTCTCTTTTCCTGTCTGTGGTGAGATTTAGGAGGCAGGGATTTGGGGTGTGAATGGGGCAAAACGTGCCAAACATGCTATTGGACCCGTTCGCTGTTGTCAGCCTGGGAGGTGGACTGAGCCCCTTGAATCCCTCGTGGTCCACCTGGGCCCTCAGACAGCAAGCGGGGTTTGGGGCTAAGCTTTAGTACTTGGGGAAGCGCCTCTGCACCCCCTCTTGCCTACCCTATGGCAGCAGCTGGCTGCTCGGGGTTTAGAGGTTGTGTCCCTGCAATCTGTCTGAAACATTAACTCCCCTAATGCAAGCACTTACGATGGGCCACCCTCAGGACTATGAGCTTCACTGACATTGTCTCTCTCTTTTTTATTGAGGTAAGATTTATGAAACATAAAACATGTGATGAATATATCCTCCTATCCTTTTGTCTAATATTTGTCTAGTTTATTTTATTTTTAAGATTTTATTTATTTATTTGATGGAGAGAGACACAGTGAGAGAGGGAACACAAGCAGGGGGAGTGGGAGAGGGAGAAGCAGGCTTCCCGCCGAGCAGGGAGCCCGATGCGGGGCTCGATCCCGGGACTCTGGGCTATGATCTGAGCCGAAGGCAGACGCTTAACGACTGAGCCACCCAGGCGCCCCTGTCTAGTTTATTTTAAAGATTGAGTTTTTAATTCATCTGAAATTTAGTTTTGTGCATGATATGAGGTAAGAATCTACATTTATTTATTTTCCGGATGGTGATCCAACGGACTCAACATCACTTACTTTTTCTTCCCTTATTTAAATGACCACCTTTATCTTATACTAAATTCATATATGCATTTATTGAATTCCTACTCTTTGCCAGGCACTATTCTAGGCATTGAAGATACAGCAGTGGACGAGACAGACAAAAGAAAGCAGAAGAAAACCATAAACAGTATGAGGATGCAAAATTCTATGATCAATTTTGACAACAAATACAACTGGATTAAATTTCCCTAATGTAAAACAAGAGCTCTTGGTTTGGATCAAAAAATGTAAACTTATTTCTATTCTAGTCCAAGAATAGTCAAATAAACCAGAGAATTGAAGAGAAAGCCCAGACAGAGATCCTAGCACTTAAAATTTGTGAAAAGGTGCCCTTTAGAATGTGCGGTAAAGAATGGATTAGTTACCACGTGACATTGGGGCAACTGGTTGATTATTTGGAAGGGAAAAATGTTAGATCCTCTGCCTCAGCGTCATCAAAATAAATTCTAGATGGATGAGTCGCTTAAGCTATTAAATTTTAGAAGAATCAGAAGGAAATATGGGCGAATATCTATCTGACTTTGTAGTAGTGAGGAAGGTATTTGTGAACACAGTGTTTTGAAGAACACACAAAGGGAAAGAATGACAAATCTGAAAACATATAAATCAAACCATAATGTAGATCAAAAGATCACAAACAAAATTACAAATCAAACAACAAACTAGGAAATAATATTTGTAACATACATGGTAGTTGAGGTGAAGAACTCTTACAGATCAATAAGAAAATCCAAAACCCTATTAGAAAAACGAGCAAAGGACATAAATCAGAAATCTACAATAGAAAACGATACATGGCCAATAAATATATGAAAAATTTCAGCATCATTAACAATAAAAAAAGCTCAAATTAAAACAATGAGACATATAGCTTGCTTGTCATCTTAGCCAAGCTTTTAAAAAATCGTAGTACTTCGGAATGGTAAAGGTTTGAAGGAAAGAAAATTCCTCTGTCCTATGGTGGGAGTGTGAATTGTCACAACCCTTCGGTAAGGCAATTTATTTACATGGATCAAAGGCTTTAAAATGTCTAGACCCTTTGATAAAACAATTCCATTTATAGCCATTTCTCCAAAGGAAATAATTAGACATGTGCACAAAGATTTATTTCCAAGGAGGTTCCTGGCAGCATAGTACACAATAACAAAAGAATAAAAACAAACAGAAAACGGCAATAATTTACTTAGGATCCCCTACACTAGGGGATTTGTTGAATAAACGATGAGGGAATGTTATGAGGCCATCAAAAATCATGTTTCCAATCATATTTAGTTTTCAAGAAGGTGCCCAGAGTATAAAGTCAAGTGGAAATAAAGAGACTGCTGGACTGTATTGATTGTACGGGTGATAAATTTCCAAGTAAGTCGGCTCAATTACATGACCTGTCTCTGCTTCTACCCAGTCCCCACTGTCTGCAGCTTCTGCTAGGTGCTGCTTGTCTCCTCAGCTCTGCCTTCCCTCTGGGGTCTCTGCCTTTCCCCAGGAGAACCTTAGCTTTCCTGGGCACGGCTCCTCTCGCAGGCACCCTTATCCTCCATGGGCTTCCAACATCTCCAGCCAGACCCACCGTCAGTGCATTGGAATCACCCAGTACCAAAGCCTAGTCGGGACTGTCAAGTTCTAGAATCCCAACCCGAAAGAGCTAAATGAGAAGTTATTGGTTCACAAGCCATGGGAGGGTGAGAGATGTACTCAGAATTCTAAAATGACCAGAGCCAGGAGTTTGACATCCTCCAAAAGCTCCCACTCCATTTCTCACCTCTGCTTCTCTTGATGCATTGGCTCTGTTGTCTCCTACTCAGACTGATCTCTCCCACAGGGTGGGAGAGGTTGTCACCAATAATTTTGAGGATCACATCTCATGGCTTTGCCTTCAGAGAAAGACTGACCCTTTTCCCTTAGTTCTGATTTGAAATTCTCAGAGAAGATGCCTGATTGGCAGGACCTGGGCCATGCCCTCTCCCATGTGGTGATAAGGTTCACTCCTGTGATTGACAGCTTCCCCTTGAACCATGGGGTTGGCATAGGAGATGAAGCAGCTGCCCAGAAGAAGGGAAGGGAGCAGAGGGGCGGGCAGGCCAGGCAAACTCCTCTTTCTCAGTGGAATGCCAAAGGAGTATGTTTTTTTTTTACATATTTTCTTTTTTTTTTTTTTTTAAAGATTTTATTTATTCGAGACAGAGAGAATGAGAGAGAGAGAGAGAGCACATGAGAGGGGGGAGGGTCAGAGGGAGAAGCAGGCTCCCTACGGAGCAGGGAGCCCGATGTGGGACTCGATCCCGGGACTCCAGGATCATGACCTGAGCCGAAGGCAGTCGCTTAACCGACTGAGCCACCCAGGCGCCCCCAAAGGAGTATGTTAATGTCCCCAAGGTCTTAGGGGGGATTTTAGTCAAATTGCTCTTTTTATTTTTGCATAAGGTCCCTCTCTCCTTCACAGGAACATAGACAGGAGTCCAGAGGGTGGGGCCGTGGGAAAATCACGCTTCAGGCTGCGGCTCAGAGCTCACCCATTGTCACTTCCTCCCACCTACTGTTGGTTGGAGCCCCCCATTTGCCCAAGGCCAAAATCAACTGAGGGGAACATCATCAAATCACTTTTTATCTCTTGTTTTAAAGAGTCAACTTATAAAACGACAACCATATACTACTATACTCCTATTAGAATGACTAAAGCAAAAAAACCCCCAAAAAACAACAACCAACCAAAACTGATGATACCAAGTGCTGGTGAGGATGCAGAGAAACCGGAACTCTCCTGCATTGCCAGTAGGAAAGCAAACTGATAGAGTGCCTTTGGAAAACCATCCAACAGGTTTTTATAAAATTAAACATACACCGACCGTGTGGCCCAGCGAGTCTACCCCCAGACATTCACCCAAGAGAAATGAAAACTTACACTAAGCTAAAGAGGCCGGATTCAGAAGGCTACATACCATCTCACTCCATTGTATAAGACACTCTACAAAAGGAAGGCCTGTAGGGCCAGAGAACAGAGAATGGATTTTAAAAAATGATTGACAACAAAAGTGGTCCTTTCTAAAAATGTCTTTTGTTTCCTTTGGTGAATTGTTTTTGTAAGAAGCCTCTTCTCCTTAGCCTAGACCCATCTGGCCACTGTTTTGTATTCAGGATATTGTTTAGCTTGTATTGCTTGGTGTTTCCCCTTTCTACTACTGAATGAAAAACATTTCTCTCTGAAGCTGGTATTTTTTTTTTTTTTTTAAAGATTTTATTTATTTATTTGAGAGATAGAGAATGAAAGAGAGCACATGAGAGGGGGGAGGGTCAGAGGGAGAAGCAGACTCCCTGCCGAGCAGGGAGCCCGATGCGGGACTCGATCCAGGGACTCCAGGATCATGACCTGAGCCGAAGGCAGTCGCTTAACCAACTGAGCCACCCAGGCGCCCCTGAAGCTGGTATTTAACCATAATCAGGGAGGGTGGATCCTCCTTGGTTCTACTCAGTCTACCTGGTTGCAATTCTTCTATCTGATTTCAAGCAAGGCCAGTCTGCATAACTGCTTTTCCAGGTAGTCATGGCTGGGTTTGACCCTGGCTGCAGCTCTGCAGGCTTCTGGCACCAGGAACAGCGTCCAAGGGTACCCCGAGTTGCCAGGGCAGCAGGCCCGAGAGTTGGGGAATCCAGGTGTAAAAGATGACGGTGGCATCTTTGGTGAGGCTTGAAAGAGAACACCAATGGGGAGAGGGACCCCTGGACAAAGGAGACTCAGGCTCCAGATGGCTAGGCTAGGCGACAACCAAGCCTGAAGAGGTTGCAGGCCTGAGTGGACTTGGCTGGGGATTTCAGACAGGGACAGTAAGTCTATCACCTGGCCTTCTCCCAGAGAAAGACCAGGAATGTGGCGAAAGCAAGGCATGAGGCTTGCCAACACTTGGGCCCTCCACTCTGCCCAATTTCCTCTGTGACTGAAACCCTTCTTGCCCTCCCATGTGAGTCCCAGCCCAGATCCTCAGTTGGCAGAGGACGCACTCACAATGAGCAGGTTGGTGGCTAAGAAGGCTGCATGATTCTGCAGAGGTGTGCTCCCCAAGGCAGATGATGGGTTGGGCTGGGGCCCCTGGCTCCTTCCTCTTGTCCCTGAAATTACCTCTGGTTAATGAGGGACTCTCTTCCACCCCACCTGCCCCCAGTCTGCTCTGCACATGCAGGCAGCTTGCTGGTCTCCTTGGGCTGACCTTGGTTTGGAGGCTGCCATGGGCAGTGGCAGCATCAGGACCCAGGGCTAGAGCAGCACCTGCCGTCCCCACCCCAGTTATAGAGCTCCCCCCAACTTAGAGCCATGACTCCCTTATCCCTGGACGCCTCTCACTTTTCTGGATCAAGCTTCCAGCTTGGCCTGGCTGGTGTGTGATCTTGGAAAAGTCCCTTCTCCTTGGCTCAGCGGTCCTCTGTCAACCATCCAGGACAGTGACTGGTCCTGGGAAGGGACATGAGAACTGGGGGTGGTGGGTCTTGAACCCGGGGAGGGTCACCTTTTTCTACTAGGTCTGGGCTGAGCTGAGCTGGCCTCTGCCTATGGAGGGAGGAGAAGCCAGGCAGAGAATGTTCACTGGGAGACCTTAGCCATGTGTGTTGAGCTAAGGATTCAGGGAAGCCACATCCAGTAGCGGCTGGTTGTAGGCGACTGTGTGTGGAGTTTCCCTTCTGTTATCCTTGGACCTTCTGCAGGACCTTGTTACACATCCCCATCTGGTCTCAGATGTGTTGCCGGAAATGTTGAAAGAGCCTCATCCCTGTTTGGGACAGAGTGGCAAGGGGAGGTGGGGCCCCTGTTTTCTCTGAAGCCCCCTTGGTGGTATGGGCCCGGGGGCAGGGGGGCAGGGGGGCAGGGGGGTTGGCACCCACAGCAGGGGTGACATGAGCATGTGGCAGTTTGCAGAAGAGGCTTGAGGATAGATGGTGGTGGGTGTGCGCTGGGGGACCGTTGTGGGCAGCCCGCTGGGGGCATTTTGAGGTGGGGTAAGCTCTTGTGAGGGTAGGTGGTGGTGGTGGGCAGTCCAAGTATTGTCCTTTAAGAATTCCTGGGAATGTGACCTCCTTCTGCAGTCCAGCTGAGGAGGTGGGGACATTCTGGCTGCAGAGGGAGGCAGTATGAAGTGGCTCCCTGAGTCTGGGGGTCAGGGGTGCATTCAAGAGGGCTGCTGTCTGAGTGGATCTCAGAGGGCACATCAGTGAACATCTTTATTCAGAAACCTTTGTGTCTCAAACTATTTCTTCAGGACAAATTCCTAGAAGTGAAATTTCTGTGCCAAAGCCTAGGGGCCACAGTCAAAATTCTTTTGTCTGTAGTGACAGAACCCCCTTCAAGCTGATGTATCAAGACTGAACAAGTGTGGGCCGGGGGAGTAGTAACTCACCTGCAGTGGAGAAGCTCAGGGGCTAGACACGGCTTCCATCACGACGGGGCCCGGGACTCAGTCAATGTCATCAGGGGCTCAATCTCTCTCCCTTCACCTCTAGCTCAGCTCTCTCCCAGTACCCGCTCCTGGAATCCTGGGAGCTCCTGCTGGTATCCCACCAGCTCGGCCATCGGCCCAAAAGAGAACATCTCTTTCCTCTTCGGTCCTCAAAAGTCCTGGGCTGAGTCTCACTGGACTGGCTGGTGTCCCTGAATCAGACACCAAAGGCGGGGAGACGACACAGAGCCTCCATTGGCCTTGGGTACACAACTACTCCTGGAAGCTGGAGGTGTTGTTCACCCAAGCCAGTGGACCGAGAATGAGGGAAGGGGGCTTCCCAAGGGAAAATCAGGATCCTAGAACCAAAAGATGCTGCATAGCAAGCCCCACGGATGTCCACTCCTAGCAGGGACATTTCTAACCCTCTCAATGTTCCATCAAAACTTATTTTAAGCAATCACTCAGTGGCCGTGGAGACCTCACTGGAGCAGAGGACTGAAATTTCTGGAAGGCCAGAAATCCTCTAGAGAATCTTTTGTTACAGATGGAAAACCACTGCATGTCAGAAGCATGGCCAGGCTTTGTTCTAGGCCCAGGGGGCCACTGCCTGCAGAGAGTGTCTATCCTGTGTGGGGCAGATGGTCAGAGTCAGTGGGTCACAGTCCATGGGCACTTGGGCCTCCGGTGGGGGGCGGGCAGGGAAAGATTGCGTACTGACTTCACCTGGACGTGCATGGCTGGAGGCTCCAGGGGCCGAGATAAAGGAAAAGAATGGGGAAGGATGGTCTTGCCAAGGGGCTTAGACTTGACCTTGGGCAATGGGAAGCCAGTCAGGACTCAGAGTGGGAGAGTGATTCGGGCAGATGTGTGTCTTAGTCTGTTCAGGCTGCCGGGACAAAAGCCACAGCCTGGCTATTTTAAACAGTGGAGTATCTCACTGTTCTGGAGCCTAGGAAGTTCCAATTCAAGGTGTGGCTGATTTGGGTTCTGATGAAAGCCTTCTTCCAGGCCTGTGGACGGCTGACTTCTCACGGTGTCCTCACATGGTCTCTCCTTGGTGTGTGCACAAGGAGACAGAGCTTTCTCTCTCTCCCCCTTCTTGTGAGGTCCCTACTCCCATCACGAGGGCCCACCCTCATCTACCCCTAGTTACCTCCCAAGGGCCCCGCCTCCAAACACCATCACAGTGAGGAGGTGGGCTTCGACCTAGGAATTTTACGGGGTGCAAGCATTCAGTCCCTAACAGGTGGTTTGGGCATGCATGGGGGGGACTGATGACCTGTGGAAGGTGAAGAGTACTAGAGGGCCACGCCCCTGTCTTCCCCCACGTCTCCGCCTCCTGTGTCGGTCCAGTCCCCAACCCCCTCAATCTCCTACCCTCCCCCTGCTTCCCTCTTCCTTTTGTCTCCTTGGAGGATGGGGAGCTGCCTTCCCAGAAATAGAAGTTTATGGGGAAGTTTATCCTTGGCACGAGAGACATTCCCCTCACTCCGGAAAACCCCCGGTAAAATAAATCTAATTAAATCTGTTACTGTTCACAGAGACTAGTTTTGTGGGCAATTGACCTGTTTTATTTATTATGTAAACCATCATGAAACCCAAGCTCCATATTATTTATGCTAATGGAAGGGACTAGGTAATAAATCCCGCCTGAGGATGTGGGCAGACCAGATGGTGTGGTGGCACTTTGATGGCTCGTACCGGAGGAACCTGTGCCAGACGTCATTCCCAACCCCGGGAGAAGGGTTGGGGGCTCTGGGAGGGGGCAGCATGGAGTTCTGGGGGCAGCTTCACTCTCAGCAAATTGCAAAGTGCTAATGAGATGAGGGGGGCTTTCTGGGTCATCTCCCTCTCGGAGGAAACTCCAATCTGTGTTCTCTCCCTTGGGGGAGATGGGAATAAAAATAGATGGTGCTCCTCCCAGGTGCCACGTCCTTGGGCAGCCTCTGCCATCTCCATGGTCACATTCAAGTTGCACAAGAACCCTGAGAAGTAAGTCTTATTTGTCCTATATCACAGGCAAGAAACCTGAAGTTTAGTGTCGGAACTGAGGTTTGAACCCAATGTGTTTGACTTGCAAGCCTCGGGTCTTACCAGGGAACGTGGCCTTGGATAAAACAGATCCAGGAAGGAAGGAAAGGCATGAACCAAGAGGGACAAGAGGAAGAGAGGAGGAAGGCAAAGAGGGGAGGGCCGGAGAAGGGGAGAAAGGAAAGATTGGAAAAGGGGCAGGGCAGACGGGAGGAGAGCAAAGGAAGGTAGGGAGATGGGGCTGAGTCGGGGGGGAGGAGAAGGACAAGGGACAAGGGACAGGAGGATGGGGTAAGAGGCAGAGAGGTATATTCTTCTGCCTCAGAGTGCAAGCTGGCCCTAGATTTTCAGGGGAGATAGAGTTGGTTACATGAGGACAAGTGCAGGGACGGTCCACACGCAAGGGGGAACTGTTTCTAGTTGGGAGGGCAGCTGCCTCTTAGAGAAAAGAAAAGCAGGGAGCTTATTTACAGCTGAAGGCTGAGAGCATCAGCCCTTCAAAGAAAGGAAGAAAGGAACACAATTCAGGAGGCAGAGAGGAGAAGGATCTGAGTTTCCAGGAGCCTTGCAAATAAGCAGAGTGGGCGACCGGCTCGTAGCTGCTCCTCCCCAACCTGCTGCAGATGGCACCAGGCAGACGCATTGTTCCGTCTGCTGAAGGTCAGGTACAGATTCTTGTTTTCCTTGCTTGTTGCGGGTCAAGGGGCCAAAAGAGAGGAATTGAATCCCCGAAGTGGCTGGATTTATCTTCAGGCAGTAAGGCACAATTAGAGCAATGCAGAGAGGAATAAAATCAGAGAAGGAAGACACTGGGGCTACCGTGAGGAGCAGTTTGGACTAGCCATGCGAACTTGAACAAGTTACTTCGTGTCTGTGAGCCTCCATTTCCTCAGGGGGCCCACCTCCAGTGTTGTTGGTAAGGACTGAACAGGACGAGGTGCGCGCCAACAGGGTGCCCAGCACAGGGGAGGTGCCTCTGAGGTGGGGTCACACTCTGCAGTGGGGCGTTGCATGCAGGGAGTTTAGCTGGGGCTCTGGGGAGGGCAGGGCACTGGACTGGGAGGAAGGAGCTGGGGAGTGATGCACTTGCACGCAAGCCCTTGGCTCACAGGGAGCTCTGCAGCTCAGATGGGCTTGCGTCAAAGGGTGACCAACTGACCCAGTTTGCCCGGGATCTGCAGGGTTCCCAGGATATAGGACTCTCAGCGCTAAAACTGGAGAAGTCCTAGGTGAACTGGGACACAGTGGCCGTTCCTTTGGTGCCGAGTTATCCTGCCTTTGTGGCATATGGGCTGGACCTTTATATCTCACTTGATGTGGGTTGTCTCCAAGGAGGGGACTTGACCGTGGGCAAGGTGACTCTCCTTGATTGAGATCAATCCCTGGAGAAGCACTCGGCTGTGAGCCGTCAGTTGTCAAACTGTGGGCAGTTGGGGAATGCGTGTCTTGTCTGGGAAGGTGGAATCTGGGCGGCACACTGTAGTATCCACTGTGGTGGCTTGGTAAATGTGAATTTTCTCCTCGCTGCTCGTGATGGAGGTCAGAGTAGTTATATAAAAAAGGTTCTCGGGGCACCTGGGTGGCTCAGTCATTAAGCATCTGCCTTCGGCTCAGGTCATGATCCCAGGGTCCTGGGATCGAGCCCCGCATCCGGCTCCCTGCTTAGTGGGGAGCCTGCTTCTCCCTCTCTCTCTGTGCCCTCTCTCTCTCTCCCTCTCTCTTAAGTAAATAAATACAAAATCTTTTTAAAAATTTATAAAAAGAAGGTTCTCTAAGGCGTCACAACTGGTGTCAGCTGCTGCCATATTTTTTTTTTCTTTTAAAAGATCTATTTCTTCCAGATTGTCCAATTTGCTGGCATGTAATTTTTCATAATGTTCTTTTATAATCCTTTGTATTTCTCCTCCATTTCTCATTTTATCTGACTTCCCTCTTTATCTCTCTCTCTCTCTGTCTTTTGATGAGTCTGGCTAGAGGTTTATCATTTTGTTTCTCTTTTCAAAGAAACAGCTCCTGCTTTCATTGATCTATTCTATTGTTTTTTAAGTCTCTATTTCATTGATTTCTGCTCTGATCATTATTGTTTCCTTCCTTCTACTGGTTTTAGGCTTCCATTGTTCTTCTTTTTCCAGCTTCTTTAGGTGTAAGGTGGTGCTGTTTCAGATTTTTTTTGTTTCTTGAGGTAGGCCTATATGGCTATAATCTTCCCTCTTAGGACAGCTTTTGCTGCATCCCAAAGATGTCGGATCCCTGTATTTTCATTTTCATTTGTCTCCATGTATTTTACTTTTTTATTTCCTCTTTGATTTCTTGGTTGGCTCATTCACTGTTTAGCAGCATGTTATTTAGCCTCCATGTATATGTGCTCTTTCAATGTTTTTCCCTTGAGATTGATTTCTAGTTTAATATTGCTGTGGTCAGGAAAGATGCTTGATAGGATTTCAGTCTTCTTGAATATATTGAGACTAGTTTTGTGGCCTAACATGTGATCTACTGTGGAGAACGTTCCATGTGCACTTGAAAAGAATGAGTAGTCCACTGTTTGGGGATGGAATGTTCCGAATATATCTGTTATGTCTATCTGGTCCAATGTGTCATTCAAAGGCACTGTTTCCTTGTTGATTTTCTACCTGGATGATCTGTCCATTGATGCAGGTTGGGTAAGCCACTTCCATCTTTAAAAGCCCAGGAGGACTCCTCTAGACCTTGGTCTTGGCTTATTGGAAAGGCAGATTCTCTGGGGCTCTGCACCCCAGACCCCCAGGGGTTCCCATCACAGGGACAGTCTCTTGGAAAGTCAACTTGGGGCAGTAGAATTAGCAGATTTCTGAGCAGGCGATCCTTTTGCTTTCCTCTTGGTGATTATTTTTTCTATCCTCTAGTCTGGGAGTCCCAGACCATCTTCAACTCAGCTCATTAAAAGAATTAAAAATAATAATAGTTGATATTAGTAGAGCCCTTTCTAGTGCCAGGCACTGTTCTAAGTGCTCTACATATAGTAAATAATTTTATCCTTCCAGCCGTCCCATGAGATAGATACAGTAATCCCTATTTACCAATGCAGACTTTGAAGCCCAGAGAGGTTAAGAACCTGCTAAAGGTCACACAGCTAAGAGGCAGTAAAATGAGGATGCAGACCCAAGTAGTTTGCTTCCAGGATCTGTGCTCTTATGCACCAAGCCACAACACCACTAGACTGAGGCTGCCAAATAAATTCAGACTGAGTTTGGTCCTGCTGACAGCTCTATCCCGGCAACCTTTAATAAAATATTATTTTTAAAAATATAGGTGCAATTTGCCAGGTACTAATTCTGTATCAGACATCATGCTAATGGCTTCACCTTTATCCCCTCTTTAATTATATTCCCAAATCTATGATTCAGTTCTTATTATCCTCATTGTATACATGATTGTCACTTACCCAAGGTCACAACACTGGTGGGGGCAGTTCTGGTTACTTACTTCTGGGTAAAAAACTCTCACAAAGTTCGTGGCTTAAAAGAGCCAGCTTCTTTTTGTTTTGTTCTGGGTTTTTTTTGTTTTTTGTTTTTTTGTCTCTGATCATTTTGCGGGTGAGGCGTTCAGCCAGGTGTCGGCTGGGTGATGCTTCGGCACCACTTGGCATTGTCTGGGTCCCTTGGTGGTATTCAGCTGATTGCTGGGCTGGGCTGGAGGGTCCACGGTGGTTTCTCTCATTCGTCTGGTATATCGGTGGGCTCTGCTGGACCCTACCACGGAGTGAGTCTGTCCATCTCCAAAGCCCTGCACCCCAACATCTCTCCACCTTCCTTTACTTGCTTATCCTTTCCCTGGGATTCTCTCACTTCAGAATACTCAGCCTCCAGGCCTGGGAGAGTGGCCTCCAGGAAAATGTTGTTTGGTTGTCTGAGCCTGTCCCCACGGCAGCCTCCTCTACCTACTGCCACCCCCCGAGAGGGAAGAGCCAGCCTGGGTCAATGCTGATGCTGGCTCAGGGAAACTCCACTCCAGTCAGGTCGTGGTCATCCCCCAGCTGCCTCAGGCTGAAGACCTGCAGGATCTGAGGGGCCTTCTCTGCAGCCTCATCCCTCAGCACCCCTCCCTTGTCCTGTCCTCTCCGGCTGCACTTCTTTTTACTTGGGAGGCTGTCAGGCTTGGAGCTACTGTGACCATCTGGAAACCACGAGAGGCCTGAGAGGGGAGCTATCAGGAGAAAGTAGAGCTAAAGAGAGAGAGAGGTGTACAGAAAGGCAATTGAGAGGAAGAGAGAGGGGGTGGAGACGGAGATGGGGAGAGAGAGAACCTGGACAATTATCTGAGACCCAGATCAAGTTGTACCTGAAGTTTTATCAGTCTTACCCCACTCCTCAGCCACATGAACCGATGCATTCTCTATATGTTTAAGCCAGTTGCCGGGGGGGTCTCTGTCATTTGCAACACAAGAGCCCCAGTGATGGTGGATTTGCAGAGACTCAGCCTAGATATTCAGGCCTGGGTAATGGTAATGCCTCTCTTGGGAAAGAGCAAGGAATCCCACTATCTTGGCTGGAAAGCCCCATCTTTTCAGGGCCTAAATCAGGAACCTGAGGTCCAGAGAGGCAAGGTCACACGTAAAGGGAGTGAGGCCTCCGAACTTCAGTCCAGTGGTCCTTCTACCACTCGAGATGCCTCAGCAGGGAGGAGATTCCAGGGCTAGGGTGGTCTCCGAGGCCTCCACTGGTCAGCACAGAGGGCTGGAAGACCACAAGGCTGAGGTCTGATTAAGTGGGTGGACAGCACATTTTTCCTGTTTAGCCACACTGGCCCGCTCAGTTTCTGGAATGTGCCATCAGATTTTGTATCAGAGCCTTTGCACATGCTGTTCCATCTGCATGGAAAGCTCTTTCTACCCTCCCCCTATTTGCTTTGCTATTCCTTTCTCATTTTTCAGACTTCAGTTTAAATATCACTTTCTCAGGGAAACCTTTTCTTATCTGCCTTTGTGGTTCAATAAATATTTATTGAGCCCCTAATAGATGCCAGCCATTTTTCTGGAGGCCAGTGGTGAATGAGACCAATTAGAGATGGGTGGGTGGGACACACACAAACACACAGAGGCACACACACACACAGACACACACACAAACACACACAGACACACAAAGAGACACACAGACATACAAACACACACACACAGATACACACAGACACACACATACGTAGACACACACACACACTATGAAGGAAAATGAAACAAGTACAGGGCAATGAAAGCCTAGGGAAGGGGATGAGGAATTTCAGATTGCATGGTCAGAAAAACGACTCTCTGAGGTTACATCTGGGCACAAACTTGAGTAAAATGAAGGAGCCATTCGGAAATCTAAGGGTGGAGCGTTCCAGGCAGAGCGAGGGGCCAGTGCGGGGGTGGGGATGCTGGCTTGAGGGCCAGGGGGAGCCATGGTGTGGGTGGAGAGCATCTAGGGAGGGGGAGCAGTAGGAGGTGAGGTCACAGGTGTAGACAGGGGTGCAGGTCAGGGAGGGCCTTGGAGGTCCCAGTAAGGCCTTGGGATTCTATTCGATTTTGCACTAAGAAGCCATTGAGGGCTTTTAAGCAGGGGGTGATATGATCTGATCCCCATCTTTGTAGGCTCCCTCTGGCTGCTGTGTGGATGATGGGCTGTGGGCGGCAGAGTGGGGGCACAGGAGACTGGCAGGGGTCATGCTGGTGGTCTCGGCAGATAGGATGGTTGCTGGGGCTGGGATAATAGCTGTGTCAGCAGGGGTAGGGTTTGGATTCTGGATGTGATATCAAGGTCGAGCCAGTGGGATGTGCCAACAAACTGGATAGGGGGTGTGTGAAAAAAGCAGACAATGGTTTTGGCCTGAGCAACTAGGTAGCTTAATGAGATGTGGAAGACTTAGGGAGGCAGGTTTTCGGGGAAGCCCGAGAGTTGCAGTGAGGTTATATAAAACTTGGAATGCTTCTCGGGCCAATGGGGGGGCCCAGTAGGCAGCTGCATATATGGGTTTGCTGTTCAAGGATCAGGTTAGCTCTGGACATGAACATTGGGGTGTCCTCGGTTTACAGAAGTCATCTAGGGCCATGTTCCTGGGTGAGGTGGCCAAGGGAGACAGGGTGGGGACAGGAGAGGGTAAGTCCAAGGTCTGAGCCCCGAGATCCACCAGCGCTGAAGGTCAGGACTAGTGGGGGTGTGTATTAGTTTCCTGGGTGGCTTAAAACAATGGAAACATTCTCACGGGCATAAGTCCAAGGTCAGGGTGTCTGCAGGGCCGTGCTCCAGCCACAGGGTCTTAGGAGAATTGCTGCGTGCCCCCTCCGGCCTCTGGGGGCTCTGTCTTCATGCAGTCTTCCCTCCTTCTGCCCAGTGTGGCCTCTTCTGTCTCGCCTCAGGACACCTCCTGGATTTAGGGTCCACTGGATAATCCAGGACTATCTCATCTCGAGATCCTTAACTTCCTTTCATCTACAAAGACCCTGTTTCCAAATAAGTTCACACTCACAGCTTCTGGGATGTGGACACATCTTTTTGGAGACCACCATTCGATCTACGCCAGGGGCATGGGCACGGGGGATGGGGGGGCGACGGGCCAGGGTGGCCAGATAGGGGAGATCAGGCAAGCAGAGAAGACTCTGGGGGGAAGAGGGGACTGACTACTGGGTCAGGATGAGGCCCTAGAACTGACCAGTAGATTTGGCCCATGGAGGTCACCCAGGGCCCATCACATGCTCACAAAGCAGCCTTCACTGTCCCTTCCTACCAGGCCTGAAACGACAGAGTTATTTGTAGATGCCTACCTCCCCTACCAGACTGAAACCCCCAAAGGGGCAGGAACCATGTGGATTCTCAGGGCCTAGTTCAGTGCCTGGCACAAGATAGAGGCTCTATAACATTTTTTATTTTTTTATTTTTTTTTTATTCTTATGTTAATCCCCATACATTACATCATTAGTTTTAGATGAAGTGTTCCATGATTCATTGTTTGTGCATAACACCCAGTGCTCCATGCAGAATGTGCCCTCCTCAATACCCACCACCAGGCTAACCCATCCTCCCACACCCCTCCCCTCTAGAACCCTGTTTGTTTTTCAGAGTCCATCGTCTCTCATGGTTCGTCTACCCCTCCGATTTCCCCCGCTTCATTCTTCCCCTCCCGCTACCTTCTTCTTCTTCTTTTTTTTTTCTTAACATATATTGCATTATTTTATAACATTTTTTAAAAAAGATTTTATTTATTTATTCATCAGAGAGAGAGAACACAAGAAGGGAGAGCGGTAGGCAGAGGGAGAAGCAGGCTCCCCGCTGAGCAAAGAGCCCAATGCAGGACTTGATCCCAGGACCCTGGGATCATGACCTGAGCCGAAGGCAGATGCTTAACCGACTGAGCCACCCAGGCGTCCCTCTATAGCATTTTTAATGGATTCCAGAGGAGGCTGGGAAGGACTGCGGGCTGATACCCTGACTGAGAACTGAATAGGCAAGGCCAGCCCACCATTTTGCACAACATCTGTCTGTTTTCACGTGATCTGACCTAAGGAATCTGCTCCCAGGGGGCCAAGAGTCAAGGATAACAGACCCTAAGGAATAGTCAAGGGACATCTGGGGCTCCCCAGGGACTCCAGACCTAGAGCAAGGCTAGGGCCTCAAAGGTGTGAGCTGATGTGGAAACTACCCTACCCTCCCTGCCTCCTCACAGGTGAGGGTACAGAGACAAACACAGTCTCACTGGGGCCCAGGGCTCCTGAGACAGAAGGGATGGAGGTGGGAGGGAGCTGGGGGGCTCCACAGAGCAAGTTGCGCAAGCCAGGTCTGGGCTGGGGGGTTGGGGGGCGGTAGGAGCGCTCTGGGCTCTTCTTCTTTCTGGATGGAAATTCACCCTAAATCCTTCCCTCACACCTGGGGAGTGCTGCCCACCCTCTTCAGCCAGGGTGCCAAATGCTAATCCTGGTCTGGGCCTGGATAAGCTGCTGTTTAAATAGTCAGAGATTAGTTTTCAAATTGACAAATAAAGCCCATCTGGAGTACTTGGAACCGGCCCCTCCAGGGCCTGGCTGAGCAAACCCAGTTTAATTATCATGGTGCTCAGCCGGCAGGGGCAGGGACAGATTGGGGCGGGGGTGGTAGCTTCTTCTACCTCAGTGGTCAGGCTAGACCCTGTGCTGAGCCCGCAAGGGTCAAAGGACAGGCACGGGGTGAGCAGAACTCACTCTGCCCCTCCCGAGGAATGATGGCCATGACATCCCTCTCCTGTGCATGGTGCATGGGTGGGTGGGACTGCAGGGGACCACATGACCTGCCTTCCCTGCCTCCCACTTTCTTTCTTTTTAATTTAATTTAATTTTTTTATTAACATATAATGTATTATTTGTTTCAGGGGTACAGGTCTGTGATTCATCAGTCTTACACAATTCACAGCACTCACCATAGCACATACCCTCCCCAATGTCCATCACCCATCCACCTCATCCCTCCCACCCCCCTCCACTCCAGCAACCCTCAGTTTATTTCCTGAGATTAAGAGTCTCTTTTGGTTTGTCTCCCTCTCCGGTTTTGTCTTGTTTCATTTTTCCCTCCCTTCCCCTATGATCCTCTGTCTTGTTTCTCAAATTCCTCATATCAGTGAGATCATATAATACTTGTCTTTCTCTGATTGACTTATTTCACTTAGCATAATGCCCTCTAGTTCCATCCACATCGTTGCAAATGGCAAGATACCATTTTTTTGATGGCTGCATGATATTCCATTGTATATATACACCACATCTTCTTTATCTGTTCATCTGTCGATGGACATCTCTGCCCCCCACTTTCACCGGTACCCCAGCCACTCATCCGCTCACTCATCCCTGCATCTGTCACAGGGGCACCGAGCACCTCCCGGATGCCAGGCACTGTTCTTGGCATGAAGGGGGCGAAGGCTCTGTGGTCTAGAGGTGGGCAACAGATACTGGCCAGATGATCACACAGACAAGCATTTAGTCACTGACGGTGAGATGCGCTCCGAGAGAGGCGGCCGGTGTTGGGGCTTGATGTGTTTGGCAGGGGTGAGGGGAGGCTCCGGGGGAAATGGCATTTAAGCTGAGATTTGAAGGGCAACGGGGAGTCAGCCAGGTGAGGGGGATGGGTGTGAGCCCTCGCGCACGTGTGTGTGTGTGTGTGCGCGCGCATGTCAGTGATATTCCGAGCAGAGGGAGCACCCAGCACCCAGGCCCTGAGGGGAGGGAGCGCGGCACCCTGGTGTACCTGAAAGAAGGCCTCTGTGTCTGGGGATGGGGAGTGAGTCCGGCCAAGGTGGGGGGCAAGCAGGAGGCAGGGCGGCCATCCCCGGCTCTGACCCAAAACACTGGGGAACCCTTGCAGGCTTCAGGCAGGTGCACGATGCTTACATTTTTAAAAGATGGACTCGTGCCCTGTGGCGATCACCCTTCCCTCTGCCTGGAATGCTGCCCCCAACCACTTGACCCCGGGGTGGGGAGAGCTCATTCAGAGGCACCTGGGCTCTCCCCAGCCCTGACCTCGCCTGCCCACCGCCCACCGCCCACCACAGAGGCTACTTGGCTGCTGCTTATTCCCACATCTGCCGCTCCCCTTGCCCTTGGCCTGGCTTTGTAGGGCCCGCATCTGCACTACGTAAATGAGGAACGAAGGAACGAACGGATGAAGTCTTGGGTCCTCAGGTTTGTCCGCTCTTGCTCTTTCCTTCCTTCCGTCACTGGCCCTGCACAGACATCTGTCCTCTCCCCTGCCGTCTGTGAACTGGGGGTGGCCTGGCAAACATTTACCAATGCGCTCTTCGGGGGAGGAAAAGAAGGCCGGGTCCGTGGCATTTGCTGATTTCCGTCAACAGGCCTACCATGGCCAGCTTCGCTGGTGGCAGGGTCAGGAGGGATGCCCACATCTGCACTCAGAAGCTGTCTGAGCGGCCTCCCTCCCGCTGCCGCCCCGGTGGCCCCCCCTCCCCCCTACACAGGAGCCTGGCACACGGTCTGCTTGGGGCTGAGCCTCCGGCTGATGTCTTCTGGGCCTAATGGGCACGTTGGCTCTTCTGACTCCCCCTGGCGAGGCTAAGCCCTGTGCCCTGCTGTACCCCCTCCCTGCTCAGCTGGCGGTCGGGGCCCCCCCATTTCAGACCTGCATGCCCCCCCCAGTGCAGGCTCATGCCCCTTTGATATCCTAAACTCGGACTCAGGGCTCTGTGTGGCCGGAAGGCTGGAATTTGGGGGACACAGGGGGCTGCCTTATCCTCCTCCCAAGTTTGCTTCAAGTCCCACTGGGCAGGAAGGTTGGGGGGGCTGGCTGGGCTGGGCCTGGACGCACACGTGCCCAGGTGACCGGCGCGCTGATGGCCTGCAGGACACAGAGGGGAGGTGGCCCGTGAGCTGAGAAGGTGGCAGTTGGCACAACAAAAGTGGGGGCTCCCTGACGGGTTTGCTTTCTGCCTGGTGATTACCCATTACCTCCCGTCAGTGCCTGATAAACCGTTATCATGGAATTATCCGCCGCAGGCTCCGGCACCAGTATGAAATCCATTACTGTCCGTCAAGCCCTGTGGCTAATGGGAAAAACCCGGCAGCTGCCCGGTGCGCCAGGCGGGGCTCGGACAGATCCGTTATCTGTCTATTACTTCAGCAATCACACCTCGTAATGGAATCTTGGATGGGAAATGACAAGAAGTCCCAGGATGTGTCATTCTGAAGGGCGGCTGGTGGGTGGGGCTGCCTGGCTGGCTCTGGAGTGAGGAGTGTGGCCGGGAGGTGACCCGAGGGGTCAGCCCTAAAGCCAGCCCCTGAGCTGGAAGGAAGCCCTTGAGGCTGGGTGCAGGTGCCCATTATGGAGATACAGAGCCGGCTAAACAGGGTGGATGGAAGGCTGGATGGACAGACGGACAGACAGATGGCTGGGTCCCAGACCGAATCCCAATAGGCTGGAGTCTGTGCTTCGTTCTGTCCCTACTAGCCCCCTCTTCCTGGACTGGGGGCCGCCCTTGCCCGTGCTCGAGGATCAACCTCTGTAGGAGCTGGTGGGAGAGGGGCACTAGAGTCCGGCAGATGGTTTGAAGCCCAGCTCTGGCACTCTCCAGCACCATGGCCTCAAGCAACTGACCACCGCTCTCTGCCTCAGTCTCCTAATCTATAAAATGGGGCCAATATTAAAATAATAGCAGCTTGCGGATATTCTGTGTCCCGGGTGGCCGGGGCTCATCCCTCATCTTGTCCCTCCCTGTGTATGACAGGCAGCGATGGCAGCAGCATGTCCTTGTGAAGGGCACTGACTTTGGAACCAGCCAGGGTTGAAGTCTGGCACCCTGCAACCTGACCACGGGCCCAGCACTTCATTCGTCCAGCCCTCCCGTGCTTCATCTGTGGAGCGGGGTTAACGGTAAGTCCCTGGCAGCGTCGTAGAGGGGATTCCGAGAGACACCATCACTTCTGTGACCTCAGTTCCTCTTCTCCCCCTGGTCTCTTTGAACCAGCCATCCTGGCCTCACAAGTCCTCAAACACACCAAGTTCACTCCCACCTCAGGGCCTTTGCACTTGCTGTTCTGTCTGCCTACAGTGCCCTTCCCCAGATTCCTTCAGCCGATGCAGCTCTTCACCCTGTGTCACCATCTCTGTGAGGCTTTTCCCAGCCACCTGATCAAAATAACCACCTCTCCCTCCGCCCATTCCCCATCCTGCCTCTCTACTTTGCTTTCCTTCCCAGTACCTGCCGCCACCTGACAGTCTATGTATTTGTACAAGCCGACTGCCTGCTCCCTCTCTCTAGAATGGAATCTGCCCCGGACAGGGAGTTTTGTCTCTTTGGTTTGTTGCTGTATCCGCCGCACCAGGGACAGCAGCTCCTTCCTAGGTACTCACTAAATGTAAATAGGAATGAATGAGGGATGGATACAAACCCATAGCTCACAGGGAGATATTAGAACTGCCACCTTCTTGGTGACCCCTCTTTGTTCACGTATCTCCCCAATTCTCCCTCCCTCCTCCTGTCCCTTTTGTAGGCCACCAGCATCTCTCTCCTCCGGAATGGACCAGGACTGTCCTTCCTCTTCTTGCCCCCTAGGGTCCATCGTCCGCACAGCAGTTGGAGTGGACTTCTTAAAGTATGAATCAAGGTATATATTTTTCCCTGATTAAAAGCCTCCAGTGGATTCCCATTGTAACTAGAATCAATTCCAGCTCCTTCTAGGCTCTTCATGCTCTAGCCCTGGCAACCTCCCAAGTCCTCTCCTTCCTTCTCGCTCAGGCACGCTGTCCTGTCTGTACCCTCTCCCTGGATTGCTCTTCCTCCAGATCCCTCTATGGCTGGCTCTTTCCCATCACTGGCTTCCTGTGCAGGGAGATATTCCCTGGACACGCAGTCCAATCCCTTTCTCATTTCCTTCAGGGACTTATCACTAATTGGACTTGTTTTTATTTATTTGCTTCTTAACATTGTCTCTCCCCCACCAAAATGTAAGTGCCTCAGGAGGAGGGGCCAATTTATCTAGTTCTCTGCTGGAACCCCAGTGCTCAGTAAATATTGGGTTTTGGGAAGAGAGAAAGAATGGAAGAAAGGAATTGAGGGAGGCAGGAAGAAAAGGGGGGCGGGAATCTCCTGATGACTTTGGCATCTGACCCTCGTGCTCCTGTCCTGCGAGTCCTGCTACCGTCCCGGGGGCTCAGTGGCTGCACAGGCACACGCTCCTTGCTCAAAGTAGAGGCAGTCATCACTGCTCCACCCTGTCTCTGTCTACAACCTCCCAGTTCTTCAGTGTCCTTTTAAGTAACTCAGTGGAATTAGCTGTGTGATCCCAGAAAAGTCCCTCCCTCCCTCTGAGCCTCCTTTTCCTTACCTCTGAAATGGAGTTACTGATCCCTGCCTTGCAGGGTCTCCGCAGCACTGAGATCCTGCCCCCAGCGAGGCTGCAGCCACGGGCTCTGCAGGTCCAAGGGGTGTGAGCCCGCAGGATGGCTCAGACCCCGCGGAGGAGGCACCTGAAGGAAAACTGAAGCCCAAGACTAGGCTGGGGCAGGGCCAGCAGCGCTGTACGCAGATCGAGTGCCCACAGCAGTGGTTGGAAGCTTGCACTGTAATTACCATCCCCACTTTACAGAAGAGGGAACCGAGACCCAGGAGGTTAAGGAGGGGGGGGTGTAGGGCTGTGGGGAGCTGAGATGGGAACCCAGGTGGCCCGGCCCCAGAGCCTGAATCCATAACCAGTTCCTGTTCATGCGGCACATGTGTGCACCCGGGGGCACGCACACGTGCACATCTAGACCCAAGTACATGCTTGCACCTGCCCCAGTGGCAAGAATTCCTTTGGTCCTAACTCGCCTTCCTCCTCCCTGTCCCCCACAGCGTCAGGCTGGGTGAATTCATAGCAGCAGAGCAGGCGCTGTGTGTAGGGAGAAATGGGGGAGCACGAAGCAGCCCGCAGGCTCGGCCAGGCCCCGCGGAGACTCCCAAACCCAATTAGCAGTTTTATTAAGGACAATTGGATTAGACATGGCTGCAGCAAACGTTTGCTTGGTTTGAGCTGGGGGAGTTTATTCATTTTTCATTAATGTGTCTGCTCTCCGCTCCACTGTCGGTCCTCGGAGCGCTCAGCTGGCTGGCTGGACACCCGCCCCGGCGGCTGCCGCTCTCCTCTCACCTCACCTCACCCTCCTCTCCTGCTGCCTGCCCCCCCTGCTCCTCTCCAGCTCCCCAGGATGGTGCCTTGCCTCTCTGTGCCCCTAACCAGCAGAGAGGGCCCCCGGCAGGTCTGGGGCTGGACCCAGGAGTGGGGGGCCTGAGGGACTGGACTCTGTCCGCTGTCCCCAGCCCTCATCCCTTGAAGCAAAGAGGGGACTTCACATCCTTGGGCCCCTGCTCCCTGCAGGGAAATGGGCTTTGCACATGACCACATCTCCTTTATTACTCCCTCTTCTGGGCTTTTGCACTTGCCGACCCTTCTACTTGGAAGCTTCTTCCCCAGCTCTTTGCACGGCTCCTTCTCACCTTCTAGGTCTAAGCTCCTATGTCCCCTCTTCAAAGAGACCCTCCCTGACATCCTGATCCCAAATGACCTCCCCAAGTTATTGTCTAGACCATCACCCTGCTTTCTTTCCTTCACAGCTCTTACCCAGGTGGGGATTATGTTGTTTTGCATCTCTTGGGTAAGTAAATAATCCTCACGATGACCCTGCAATGTTCATTATTATCCCCACTTAGCTGCTTGGGAAACAGAGGCACAGAGAGGTTAAGTAACTTTCCAAGGTCACAGAGAAGGTTGGTGGTGGAGCAGGGCCTGAATCCAAGTTCAGTGAATGCAAAGATATTATTCCCGCCCTGCCATTCCTGGGAAGTCTTTTCTTAATGAATATAGGGTCCAGAGGTGACACTCCTGCATGCACAACCTCATTCCTGGGGTCCCTGATGGGTGAGTGAGTAGGCCAGAGGGTGAGTCTCCAGGCCCCCAGCCTGCCAACTGCAGGGGTCAGGCAGGCCGTGAACCCCGGTCTGGGAGGGGCAGCCGCGGGCCACGTGTCCTCTAAGCCCCAGCCCAGCAGGGCCAGAAGGCTTGACCACATCTGGCAGCAGTATATTCCCTCCCGCTGCAGATATTAATTTGGGGGTTTATAGAAAAATCCATACAGTGTGAGTTATCCAGGGCGGCGGTCGCAGGGAGAGGCACAAAATCAATAGCGAGAGATTGTCTTATTTCACAGCTTCTGTAAACGGGGCTGGTGGGCCACTCAGGGGTTGGGGCAGGCGGGCAAAGGTCAGTGGGCTGCCCGGTCCCACACCGCCGGAGCCTGTGGCTGCCAGCCCTGGGGGAGGCTCGTTTCAGCGCCTGCTGGGCTGAATTTGTATTCTCCCTCGGCACTGTCAAAGGGCTCGGTAAATATTTATTAACACTTCTCCACAGGCAAGAGCGCCTTCTTGGCTGCCAGCTCCTTGGGCACCAGACAGTGACAGGGATGCTCTGTACCACACCCGACAGCTTGCCTGTGTTAAACAGCAAAGGGGCCCCCAGGCAGGCCAGGAAATGAGGTCGTCCCCCCGCCCCAACCAGGGCTAGAGCAGAGGCTCATCAGGGAAGACTCATGAGGTTATCCTAAAGGAGGGAACCTTGGGGCTGAGCCACCCACCCTCTGGCTCCCGCCTCCTTGGCTCCCTCCCCTCTGTTGGCTGGGCCACTTGACTTCCTCTGAAGCTCAGTCCTGCTCTTGGCCACATCTTTAGCTGAGATCTGACGTTCTAGAGCAGCACTGTCTAATAGAAATAGAATATGATCTACAAATGTCAGCCATGTATGTAGTTTAAAATCTTCTGGTAGCCCCATTACAAAAGGTAAAAAGAAACAGAATTAAATTTAATAGAATATTTTACTGAACTCCATGGATCCTGAATACGAACATGTCACCAAAATGAAAAATTATGAATGAGACATTTTAAATTCCCTTTGTCACAGGAGGTCTTTGAACGTAGCCCCATTTCAAGTGCTCAAAAGTCACGTGTGGCCACCATGTTGGATGGCTTGGTTCTAGATAGCACTGTCTGGGATTCATGTCTATGCCCAGCACCAGTGTGGGTATCAGGGACTGACTGGACGGTGGTCATTAGTGTTGTCCATCAACTATTTCCAGTTCTGGGCACAGGATAGGACTATACTTGGGTAGAGGTGATCACACAGCTTGCTTTGGCCCATGAAGTTGAGTGGATATGGGACCTGTGATCTCCAGGCAGAAGCTCGAAGAGCAAACATGCGATTTGCGATGCCCTCCTATCCTCCCCACAGTGACCACAATGCTCCAGATCGTGGCTGCTCTGCCGCCCGGAACCTCAGAGTGAAAGGCCAAGGACCCAGGTGATTTGTAACCTACAGCATGAGCGAGAAGTAGACTTTTGTGGTGGGCGGGTTGTTTGTTACTGCATCATGTCCCGGCCAATCCTCGCTGGCACAGATGGACGGTGGTATGGAAGACTTCATTCACCCATCATCTAGCAACATTGAATGAGTGCTTCCTAAAGCCAATGGCCTGGGGAGGCCACAGAGATGCAGCCAAGCGAGGACCCCGCCCTCCTCTCAGGGGGCCCAGGCATTAAAGAAGAGCTTTCTCAGCTGTGTGTCTAACAAGAATTGAGAGGCACGATCTAAGAAGAATGTGAGGAGTGATGAGACACTTTACATGGGGAATCAGGGAGGCTCCTGGAGCAAGAGATGCTTAAGCTGGGCACTCGAGCACGAGGGGGAAGGAGACAGGTAAGGGGATCAGGGTGCAAGCACTTGGGTGGCTGTGGGAATAGCATGTGTGACCTGCCCTGAGGTCCCAGGGAGAACCCTACTCCCCTGCTAGGAAATGGAGAGGAAATGTCTACCCCAGGAAAGTAACCTTGTCCTTCCATCCCCCTGCCCCTCCCTCCCTGCTCGCCTCGAGAGAGCAGGAGACACTCTTGTGTTTGGGAAACTGAGTGGGCTCCATTCGGCCCTTTCTCACAAAGGAATCTGAGTCTGGACATGGAAAGAAAGAGGATGTTATTTGTCCTACCCTCAAACCTTGATGGTGTGTTTGGCGAGGTGGCCCAGTGCTGGGGGGCAGGTCGTAGTGTTGAGGGTAAAGGGGCGGACATGGCTCGGATTCTGCTAAGCCTCGTAACCATGGTGAGGGTTTTAAAACATGATCATATTTGTGCTTTCAAACATCCTTTAGGAAGGAGAAGGGATTGGAGACATCAGGAGTATAAGCACAGGGAATAGCTGGGGGCCATGGCAGGTAGGCGTCCGGGCAAGAGAGCATGGTGGCCTAGGTGGTGGGAGGCCGCAGGGATGGGGAGGGGCAGCGGACCTGGGAGGGGTTTTAGGAGGTAGGGTCAACAGGACTTGCTGATGGACAGGGTGTAAGGCAAGGGACAGATAGGAGTCCCGAAAACACAGGTTCAATGCAGGGGCCTTGTCTCAATAGGCCACCCAGCTCTTCTATCTACACCGCCTTCTCTAAGTACTAAAGCTGGTGTTTTTGTCTCCATTTGTCTAATTCTGGTGGGAGGAGAAGGTTGTCATTTATCGGGCGTTCTTAAGCCTCACTGGAGTCCAAAAAAGCATCCTGTTAAAAAATGTAAAAAGGAAATGGATATTTACGTTTTAACGTCAGGGAGTTTTTGCAAAATGCTTGGTTTCAGATCTAGTGCCCAGTGTCCCTGATGCCTCACATAAGATACCCCCATGGAATGCCAAGGATACTTTATCACAATATGACAGGACACAATAAAGTGTCTGCGTGTGCTGAGGTCACACATGTCACACAGCTTGCCATTCACTCCCACATGACCTTGGACTAAGCATCTAAACGAAAGAGTGGGATGTGGACTTGGAGTCACACAAACCTGGGCTTGGAGTGTGACTTCACTACGTGCTGTGTGATCTTAGAAAAATCACTCAATCTCTCTGAGCCTCAGTTTCCCTATCTATCAAATGACAGTAACAAGAGTTCCTCCTCAGTGGGATCCCAGCATGCATCTCGTGGTGCTAGGTGTGCCCCAGGACAGGTGGCGATCTTCACCGCTGGTACCAGGGGGGTCAGATGGATGGAAATAACCCAGAGACACGGGCTGAGGACAATTCTGGAAGCTCCAGAAATGGGCTTGTCTTCCCCTCCCCTATCCTTTCTCTTCCTTATCTGTTTAATATCCTTTCAAAAACCCACCCCACCACCCTCCACAGAAGCATGGAATATGTTCCAAAGAGAGTGATCAACCTCCAACTCAGTGTTCTGGGCTGATTTGGTCCCCACCTGTCTTGGCGTTTTGATACCACCAGATCGAACCTCTTTATTTCATCGCGGAATTGTGGGTTTTTCTCATAAAGTGTTTACTGGGTATGTAAAATATAATCACAGCTTTATGAATATGAACTAGATTATTTTAATGATTGCGGGTAATTTAAAACTTAAGGGCAATCACATTTCCCAGCCATCTTGTGGTGCTTTAAAAGCACAAGCGAGTGGTTCTGAGGAGCTGTGGTCTCGCACGCCTGCTCCTCGGCAGCATCCCTGCTCCAGCCCGGAGTTACAGTTATCTGATTATTGTAATTGACGACATTAGGAATAAGGAATGCACATGGAATAATACCGGCGCCTGTCATGCCAGAGTGGTTTTATTCATTGTCAGAGAAGTTCATAAAGTTGAAAGACGCATCCACGTGGGCTAGGGCAGCACAAAGCAGGTTTCATCCTTTCTTAATTTGTAAATAAGATGATTAATTCCTGAAGCCAGCTTGAACTGACAAGTGAAGTACGCCCTGCGCGGCCCCTCCCTCCTGCTTTGTAGCCCTCTGGGAGTTCCTGGCTGTCCCCCAGCATCCACAGGAAGCCCCTGCCTTGCTTGCCCACGGCCATCGCCGGGGCCCCTGCCTTTCCCTGTCCCAAGGCCCCCAGCTTCTGCGTTCCTTGTCTTTGGTGACGCTGTCACCCTCTCTCCCTTGGGGTTCCCCCTCCCCGGTTTGGTTGCAGTGCCAGAGCCTTTGGGGTCTGACTGCTACTAACAGACACAGGGATCTGGAAGCTCTAGAACCCCAGGCTGTCTTTTTTAGGGGACAACCATAATCGCCATTGATATCTGCTGACCATTTTATATTTAAATGAGTACCCATCCTTTATTGCCTGTTGCAGTGTGCTGGCCTGTATTTAAGGGCACGTGGATCGCTCAGTGTAATGCTCCACCACCACCTCGTGTTGAAGATTTTACTGTTCCCATTGTACGGCCAAGGACGCTGAGGCTCAGAGAGGCTAACTTACTCGCCTTAGAAAAGACACTTCAGTTGGTGGCAGTAACAAGATTCAAACCCAGCTTTCTCTGGCTCTTACTTGCTCTAAGTAGCTTTTCCTTAGAGGGGTGAGGGAGGAGAGGAAGAGGGGGTGTGCATGCAGGAAGGTGGGGGTACAGGGCTATAGAAGAGTGGGGATTTGGAGGCACTCCTAACAGCTTATGGCTTTTCTGGGAACTGGGAGGCAGGTCCTTGGCTGAGCAAGAAAGAAGGAGTTCGTTGAATGATGGATTAGAGATCTGCGGAGAGCAGAGGCATTTTAAAATAGGGGGTGGGGTGGGGGAGGGTGGGAGAGTTTCTTGATCAGAAGCACGGAGAAGGAGTTGAGAGTGGAGGTGAGGGAGATGCCTAGGAAAGAGGGGAGAGGCCAGGCCACATGGCTGTGTGGTGGCTTGCAGCCGTGCCAGGAGCTGAAGCGATGTAAGGGGGGTGGACCGCAGTGAGGAGACAAGGTGTCGGGCCACCTCCGTGTTCCTCACTTTGAGAGTGGCAGGATCGAGAGTCACATGGGTCCAGCCCATTGACCCTAGGGGACCATAGCCAGGCTGCTCCCCACGCCTCCTCCATGATCCACCCAAAGCCACGTTCTGCAGGGTGACTGCAGACTCCCAGCTTGGGGACACTGTTAAGGTAGGACGATTTTCCTCTCATTCTTGCTAATTTGCTGCTTCTGCTTAAGCTCATAAAAAGTTTCCTAGCAAAACCATTCCGGCCTGAGTTCCTGCTGGAGCCTGCTGAGCTGCTGTAATTAAGCTTTGATTAGCCAGCTATAAATTCCCTTTCGGAAGCCAGCACTGCCCTTGGAGGGCCTCAGCAGAGCCATCAGCACAAGCATGCCCTAGAACTTGGGTCAAGTTGCCCAGCATCACTGGTCAGTGAGAAGGTGGCCGGGGATGGAGGCAGGGGGCGTTCTGCTGGGGCTGAGACGGGGACGTTCAGGGAAAAGACCCAGGCCTGCCGGGTGCCTCCCAGAAGTGGGACAGTGACGCGCTGTGGGGTTCCCGGAGCCGAGGATGGCAACTCCAAACAAGAGGCCCCGGCCAAATATATTTTTCTACCACCACAAGCTTGTTGCAAAGTCGGTTTTATGGATCCACTAAACCTGCCTTTTAAATTATCGTCAAGTGTAATAAAACGGCAGAAAATCGTCAATTTTCCTGAGAATGTGAGTAAAGTGAAAGTTAGTTACATGTTGGCATGGGAGCCGCGGTCCAGCTGTGTCTATGATTGGAAATAAGCCCTGAAAACTTTGTGGGAACAGCTGTTTTGGGAGAGAGCATCCAGGCTTAGTCTTTATTCTGCAAGGTGAGGAGGTGGAGAACCGAGGTCCTGCGTGTCTGTACACTCACCGAGGCCAAAGAGGTGGGAATGGGGGGGGGGATCAGAACGTTCCCCCGCCAAGGTCCCCATTTCCCACCAACCCCAGCCCACCAACTTCCAGCTCAGAGCCAAGACGGTCTAAGATAGTCTGTGTGATGGGGAACGGGCAGGGGTGGGGGGCTGTGTTCAGCAACTGGTTCCCAAACTCAACCAAACCAAACCAGACCAGCCCCTGATATGCAGCATTTGCCAAGGTCCACGGTATAAATACCCCCAATTTCAAAGCATCGATGTGATGCCACCGAACTCAGAATTGGGAAGAGACGCTCAGCCACACACCATTATATAGTATTTCCAGATTCGGTACATGCAAATAAGCTCAAGGTCATAGATAATGGTAAAGTAATGAAGATATGATGAGTTTTGAGTACTGATTACCTTTTTCATAATATAGTTTATTTATTTATTTATTTATTTATTTTTAAAGATTTTATTTATTTATTTGAGAGAGAGACAATGAGAGACAGCATGAGAGGGAGGAGGGTCAGAGGGAGAAGCAGACTCCCCGCTGAGCAGGGAGCCCGATGCGGGACTCGATCCCGGGACTCCAGGATCATGACCTGAGCCGAAGGCAGTCGCTTAACCAACTGAGCCACCCAGGCGCCCCATAATATAGTTTATTTAGTTGTTAGTTTACATCATTCAATTTTTAATAAGGGCTGGGTTTAACAGCAGGCTTAAAAATTCATGCAAAATTAACTAGGAGCCCTCAGTGGCCTGAGCCCACCGCAGCATGCCGCAGGGGGCGGGTCTGGGAGCATCCTGTAGGACCTCAAAGTCTCGAGACAGGGCCACTTCTGTCTTGGGTCTTGGTTTTGCTCACTGTTGGGTCCCTGCCACCAAGCTCAGTGTTCAGCGCTCAATAAATGATTCTAGAATTTATGAGTAACAGGTGGCAGGAAATGTTCCTTGCAATGCATTTTGTGGTGGCAGGACTGATTCAAAGCCAAACAGCTCTTCTCTGCTGGGGACCCCACCAGCCATCCCCTCCTCTACCCCTACATGCACTGTAGGCTGGGGTCGGCTTCCCTCAGGGCAGCTGATGCTATGGCAAGAGAGTGGACTTTGGAGCCAGATCACCAGGGCTCAAGTCCTGGCCCCCGCTCCTCCCTGCTGTGTGACCTTGAGCAGGTTAACTTAATTTCCCTAGGACACATCAGATAAACAGGAATCATCTCTTCTTCCTTCAACAAATATTTATGGAACACCTACCAGGCGTCAGGCACTGCCATAAATGCTGCAGGCACTCAGAAAACAGAGCCAAAGGAAAGACGGACACACACACTTAACAACCATTCACGAAGCATCATAAATTGTGATCATGCTATGGAGGGAAAAGAAATGGTTTATGAGAGAATGATGGGGAGCACGATGTGGAGGTGGTTGGGGACCTCTAGTGAGGAAACACCACACAGGGTGCTAGGAGCTTGTCCAGTGACAAAGGAGTGGAAGAACATTCCAGGCAAGAGGGAGCCTCCGAGACGCAGGTGGGCCCGAGAGGTTGGGAGGTCTACATCTGTAATGCGGATGCCTGGCATACAGTAGGAGCTCAGTAAGTGTGCCTTCCTTTCCCTCCTCCCCTCTTCTGATTCTCAGTGGGCCCGAGGGGACAGGACTGCGACGGCCCGGGATGACAGGGGCCAGCCCTGTGTGCTGGGCACCAGCTAGAAGGGCCAGGGAGGGAAGCTGAACCTCTGGGGACAGAACCCAGGGCCTGGATCTCCGCCACCTCTCTGCGGAGGGCATCAGGCTTCGGACCCAGAGAGCACTGCCAGCTCACAGAGTCTGGGCAGGGATTTGAGGGCTGTTGTTAGAGCATTCAGATGTCTGTGCAGTCTCCAGACCAAGAACACATGTGCAACCTGTTTGCCTGTATTCTGTGGACCCCCCAAAACCAGCAACAGGTCTCATTTCCTTCTGCTTTGGCCTAGAGCCAAATTCCTTCTAGTAACTTATGGTTTGTATTTTCTATCCTGACCCTATGTTCTGAATTTGCCTGTTCTCATTTCTCCTTTCCTCAACGTTCATTTAATGTGTGTATTGTTTCAAGCTGTCTTGGATTCTTTTTTTTTTTTTTTAAAGATTTTATTTATTTATTTGAGAGAGAGAATGAGATAGAGAGCATGAGAGGGGGGAGGGTCAGAGGGAGAAGCAGACTCCCCGCTGAGCAGGGAGCCCGATGCGGGGCTCGATCCAGGGACTCCAGGATCATGACCTGAGCCGAAGACAGTTGCTCAACCAACTGAGCCACCCAGGCGCCCCAAGCTGTCTTGGATTCTTAACTTGAATATGGTGGGAGAGATTGGGTAGGGAAGGAAGGAAGGAAGGAAGGAAGGAAGGAAGGAAGGAAGGAAGGAAGGAAGGAAGGAAGTGGAGGGAGAAGAAAGAGACAGAAAAAGACACAGAGAGAGAGAGACAGAAAGAGGGAAAGATTGGAAAACGGAGACACACAGACCTTATATTTTGATGTTCAGGGGTCTTGAAGACACTGCGGGGTATGGCAGTCAGTGCTGCCCCCATACCCACCAAACTGCCCCCATGGCTGGCTCAGCATTCCTGGACCAGCAGCAGATTTTTTTTTTTAAGATTTTATTTATTTGAGAGAGAGAGAGAGTGAGAGAGAGAGCACACAAGCAAGGAGAGGGGCAGAGGCAGAGAGAGAAGCAGGCTTCCCGCTGAGAGCCTGATGCGGGGCTCGATTCCAGGACCCCGGGATCATGACCTGAGCCGAAGGCAGACGCTTAACGACTGAGCCACCCAGGCGCCCCCAGCAGCAGACTCTTGAGCAGATGAGCCATTCCTGGTGCCAGGAGCGGGTGGGCAGCCTGGGCTGGGTGTGGGCATGGAAACCTGTGGACCGAGCCACTGCAGCCCCGTCCCCACCTGCCCTGTGCCCAGTGGCGTCACTGAGACACCATGGGTAGCAGCCAGCCCGGCAGCCTTGGCTTGCTAAAGCAGCCATTGGGCATAACAGAGCCCAGCCTGCTGTGGTGGCTGCCTGGTCCTGTCCTCACCTCCTGGGCTTAACCACCACCTCCTCGGGCCCTGCTCGAGCCCAAGTCCCGGCCCTGTGGTCCTGCACTGACCCCAACCCTGAGGGCTGTGTCCTGGGTGCATCGTGCTCTCTCCTTCCTGAGGGATCTCATTTGCTAAAGATCTGTAAACCCTAAGGCTCTCAGCCAATGTCCCACCTCCTATAGTAGGAGAATAATGGCTCCTCAGGGATGGCCATATCCTAATCCCTGAACCTGTGGATGTTACCTTGTATGACCAAGCCAGCTCTGTAGATGCGATCGAGTTAAGGGTGTTGAGATAGGGACATTATCTTGGCTTATCTGGGTGGGCCCGAGGTAATCACGGTGGTCCTGGTAAGAGAGAGACCGGAGTCAGTATCCGACAGAAGGGGATGACAACAGAGCGAAGGGACAGAGAGGAAGGGTTTGAGGAGGCCCCGCTGCTAAAGACGGAGGAAGGGGACATAGGCTGAAGGACGTGAGTGGCCTCTGGAAGCTGGAAAAGACAAGGAAATGGATTCCCACCCCCCCCAGAGCGACCAGACGGAATCAGCCCTGCCGACACATTGACTGTAGCCCCGTGAAGCTCATGTCCGACTTCCGGCCTCCAGATCTATAAGAAAATGCAGTTGGTGTTTTAAAGACCCTAAGTTCGCTATAGCAGGATCAGGAAACTCAGAGAACCCGGGACACACAGCCAGCGTCTCACCGCCCCCTCTGGCCTTGAGCCCGATATGCCAAGCCTCACTTGCAACAGCTGGGCTCTAGGGGGGCCTTGTGAGCTCTCCCTTCTAGGTCCCTCCGTCAGCTCCGCTGGCTCAAGAGTCACTTCTGACCTCTGATCCTTGAAGCTCCTCTCTGACGTTGTACCCCCCAAAATGCACCTCTGATCTCTACCTCCTGAGGTCCACTTCCAAACTCTGACTTGCCCCTACTCATGCCAACTTCTTCCCCCAACATCTGGTCCTTGGGGCAGACCTCTGGCCTCTCACGTCCTGCGCTTGCCTGGGGCCTCCCAGCCTGACCTCCCCCAGGTGTCCTGTGGGCCAGCACTCGGCAGAGCCTTGTGTGTGAATGGCCCTCGACCCCTTCTCCAAGGGTGGAGCAAGAGGATGGGTGGAGCGGGTGGTGACTTCTGGTGATCTCTGCCTTCCCAGGGTCAGTATATGGCCCAGTAGCTGCATCCACATAATACCACAGCAAGTGGCCCAAGGGGGAAATGTTGGGTATTTTCACCCACCAGGAGAAAAGAAGTGGCTTATTTTGACTCTATAATGAATTCAACCAAGTGGTCAATAAGTATTGAGCTGAATTGACCTGAATTATCTAATAATAACCAAAGCTACAGTATATTGAGGAACCAATAGGTCTGATGTGTCAGTTACAGTTTTCATCTAATTCCCCTAGTAACCTCTGGGAGAAGTACTATTATTTCTCTCATATTACAGGTGGGAAAATGAGGTTCAGAGAGGTCGTGGGACTTGCCCAAGGACACACAGCTAGAAAACGGAAGAGCCAGGATTGGAACCACCCAGGGTGGTACAGTCCCACGTTCTTAACCCCACTCTTAACTATTTCCTCTCATCTGAGCCTCAGTTTCCGCAGCTGTAGAAGGGGGATAATGACAGTACCAACCTCCTGGCCTGGCAAGGTGGTTCCTGGAATGCCTCTGGGCTCTTGAAGACAGGGGAGGAGGGTGATGCTCTCTTGGTCTTTGATGCCAGGCCCCAGCCTGGGCTGGGCACTGATGGTCTCTGGGTCTCCAGGGACCCCACTTGCCTTGCCCGGGACATGCCATTCCCGGGGAGCAGCAACTTGTCTCCCACAGCCTCCTGTGGGTTCTCTTTCAAGATCCGCTCTGCCCCTGGACGATGTTCCTTGTGAAATGCTGTTGGTCTCAGAGCACGGAGAGCTGGGCTGCCTGGAGAATGCGAGTCGGCCCACTAATCCCCAAGCACTGACCGATCTCTCTGCACTCCCGCCGCCTCCACACTTCTCAGAAATGCTTTTTAAGTGGCACATCCACGTATGTCTCCCCAGTGCCAACAGACACCGGGAGTACTCGCAGTCCACACTTGTGGCCATCCCAAGATGCAGAGGCAGCCTCCTCGGGCCTGGGAGATGCAAGTAAATGCTTAGGGCAGAGGTCTTGAGGTGGGGAGTCAGGTATGAGATCAGATAGGGGTCCCTGCTGACAAGCTGACCTCTTTGGGTACTGAAAGGCCCCACCTTGCCAAAATGCTCCCCCAATCCCAAACTTACCCAGTGCTTTTCATTCCCGTCCTCACCCCCACATTAGTGCCCTTACAGTAAAGGGCTTTGGTCCAGAAGGCAAGTCAGAATACGAATGGGGTATCTAAAACGGATGAGATTAGCAAGGCAGGACCTGGCTCATTTTGGGTCCTCCTAGGACTGGAAAGGCCCTGACTCCCACTGAGGGAGGCATTCCACCTGCCTGAGGAGGCCCAGGAGTGCCCGACCACTGGTTTTCTTAGATGGAGTCTTTGAGCGTCAGAGCAGGAGAGGACACCGCACCCTGAGATCTGCAGGCTCAACCCTCTCATTGTCATAGGGGCAACGCTGGGGACCTGGACAGGACAGGGACTCTCCCCAGGCCCTGCAAAGTGCTCGGACACAGCCTGGATCCTCTGCCTCCTCTGTTTACAGGCAGAACGCTTGGTTCAGGGGTTAGGCAGGGAGGGTATCTGAGAGGGACCTGGAACTCCAGAGGATCTGCCTGGAGAATTAAGGGGTCTGGTGACTCTTTGTGGGCCCTGCCTCCAACGATGAGCTTTCCTGGCAATCTCAGTAAGAAGCTCTGCCTTCATTATTCCAGTTAGCCTCCAAGGAAATAAAAATATTTCACTCCTTTGACACGGTTTTTGTGCTATTTTGCTTTTACAACCATTCCCTTTTAAGTGCATTTAGTTTTAAGCTCCTCAAATCCTTTTTAAGGACATGGGGATAAGTCTGCAATGAATGAAGCAATAAATAGAGAAATCTGAAGGGTTGTGAGTTTTCTTTTCTTCCCTGCTTTGCCCCTTGCTCTCCCCAAAGCTGGACCGAGTGCCCCAACCCCCACCAGATCTGGGCCAATCCCCCCAGGCAGGGGATCAAGGTTGACCCCAGGAGACATAGCTGTGTCTGGGTACAGGGCAGCCTGGGACAGCCCCAGCTCCAGGCCACCCCAGGACTTTAGATCTCATTTCTTGCACCCCTGCTTTGTGTCTCTCTGCATCTGACTCTCTAGAAGCAGAGCACGCGATGGGGACCCGCGTGTGCATAATGGGTTGAGGGAATGCTCTCCGGACAAGGGGAGTGAGGACGTGGGAGTCTAGCTTCAGGCCGATCTTACCACCAAGCTCTGGAGCACAGAGAGCACCGCGGCTTGGACCCATCTTAAGGGAACGGGGAGGCTTCTGCATGTGCACATTGTAGGTCACTGGCTGAGAGCTGCCCCGGGTGCTGGGAGATGGGAACCATAACCTTGTGGGTGAGGACGTGCCTGAGAAGAGGACAGCTAGGAGCCGAGGAACGAGAGCACCTTTCAGGTGAAGGTGATCTGGGTAGAGAAACTACATTGCCGGCAGTGGCCCAGCATCTCCGGAACGGGCCCGTCTCCTTCTTACCAGGCTTCCACTTACCCTGACTGAGGTCTTGCTGTGGGCTAAACCCCGTGCTAAACATTCCATATCCATTTCACTGCATTTTTATCAGACGCTCACAAGGCACAGCTTCTGAGCACTTATTTACTGAGGAGGCTCAGAGAGGTTGAGCAATGAATCCAAGGTCACACAGCTGTTGGATGGTAGAACTAGGAGTCCAGTTTAATTTCCCAAAACCATATTGGCACTGTGTTCTAGTCTCTGTGCTCGTTAGCTCTGCGGGGTTCCACTTTGGGGGACCTTCACAATCTCCTGCAGCCCAACTGCTTAGCCTCTTCTAAATAGCTTCCCCTCTGGGTTGCTGGCTCCATTTCATCCACCGTCCTCTTCCCCCAGAAGTCACTCATATCTGGTTTCTGGTTCCCCCTCCTGCAGCCTCGAATATCTGCCCCCCAGATCCTACCTCCACCATCTCCAGAGCCCCGCGTTCTGCCAGTAGCCGGAAATAACTGACTTGCCCACAAATGACATCTCACTGGGGAGGGAACCAGTTCAGTCACCACTGTCTTTGCTGTATCTCCATCCACGTAGATCTTCCTAAGGACAACAGACATTTATCCCTGCCAGTCAGAGGTGCCATTGTAATCAGATGCAGGGGCCTGGATTTTGTGCTGTCAACAAACTGATGAGGGCTCTTCAGTCCGTGTGGAAAGGGTCCGGGGGAGAGGGCTGGGGAGTCAGTCAGAGATGGCCTGTGCGGGGCAGGAGCCATTTCCCCTGGGCCCAGGGCTGAGCTTTGGCCACAGGGGCAGCAAGCTGGCTCACCGGACACATGGCAGCAACGAAGGAGGGACTCTGGCAACTTGAGCAGAGTGTCGCCGCTGGGCCCCGGGTCTAGGAAAAGCTGGACATAGGGGCCAGAAAAGGGACAGTAACAAGTATGCTGGGAGGCGTGATGGGTGCTGCCCAGGACTGTCCTTTCCTCCATCCGGGCTACGTGGGAGACACACCACGACCCCTGCTGGTGGTCAGGCCCGGTTAGGCGTCAGGTCTCCGAGAAGCCAGTGGAAGGAGTGTGCGTCGCTTCTGGGCTGAGGACGTAAAAAGCACTTACTCTTCCATCCATGTCGCCCTCTGCTGAGCCAGTTAGAGAGAAGGGCGCCTTCTCCATCGGTGATATGGTGGAACCACGCCATCGAGGCAGGCTGGCTCGCCGATTTTCACGGTGGAGCACGGCTCTCAGAGGGCAGCCGGACCGCAGAGAAAGACGTTGTTGACCGACTCACCACGACGTTGGGGCTGTTTGTCGTCACAGCAGAGTCTAGCCCGGCCTGAGGGACGCAGTTGCGGTCTGACGATCACCCACTGCGAGCCGAGTATGCGGGGAGTGCTTGACTCGGATCCTCTCACTACATCCTGCAGCATCCCCTCCAGGAAGGACCTGCTCTTTACCGCATCTGACGGATGGGGGGACACTGAGGCATAGAGGGAGTAAGTGACTCCCACAAGTTGTCACACAGCCGGTAAATGGCAAGCTGGAAGTCCAGCCCAGGTCTGTGCAGATTCCAGAACTGGAATTATTAGCACAAAAGTTCCAGAAAGTCCACCCTAATTCTTCTGTCTTTCCTGGGCTCCAGGCACCAGGGCTTGGTAGGACCCAGGGGAACATGTGAAAGCCGTCTTCAGAGTGTCCCCAGCATTAGTGGAGTCCCTGACCAGCGTCAGGCAAGGGCCACATGCACACCAGTCTCTGCTCTCATGGAGTTCAAGGTCTGGTAGAGGCACCAGGCACGCACAGTGTGGAGGCTGGAGTGAGTAGTGTGAGTGTGTGTGTGTGAACATGAGTGATGGTGGGACGGAATGTGTTCAGCGAGCAGACTGGCCTGGCTAGCTTGCTAGAGGAGGCAGTGTGGGATGGGGAGGGACGAGGGTGTGCCCCAGGCCAGAGACCAGATGGAGCCCCCCGGCCTCTACTGGGGATGTGGAAGTGTTGGGTGTACTGGGGGCTGTGGGTCTGTCCTCTATCCATCAGTCCTTCCCAAGGGGACCCGGTCCCCCGACCTTGTGTTTAGGAGGCAGGGGACTGTATAAGTGTAGCTCTTTCTGTTGCTCGGACTGTAGAGTGGGGCTCATGACAAACCCATTTGTGGACCGTGGCTCTAACTACACTCCCAGAAGCAGCGAACCACGGTGTGTGGCTGAGTTTCAGCTTTTGATAAATGGAGGGCTGAGCCCTGAGCTGGGGGTGGGGAGGACAGCACATGGAACTGAAAGAGGCAGACAGATGTGGGTTTAAATCCAGCTTTGAATGCTTGCCCCTGAGTGACCTTGAACAAGTCTCCTTATTTCGAATCATCAGTATCTTCATCTGATAAGTAGGAATGATCGCTTTTCCCTGGAAGGGTGGTCGCGAGGACTAACCGGCATGAGGTAAGTTTCTCTCCCTCCTTCCTTTCCTACCCTTTCCAGAATGTTCCCTCTAGCAGCCCCTGGATGACAGGGGCCAGGCCACCGTTCCTTTCTGGGTGGGAGGTCACCTGGGACCCTTTTCTGGACCATGGAGGAGGCCTGCTCCAGAGGGCCACCTGGGGCCCAGCTGCAGGTGGCCCCTGCCTTCATCCAGAAAAGAAAGATCAACTTGAACATAAAGAACCCCTAACATCTCCAAGCATTATGTCTCCGGAGGGAGTTTGCAGGCGGAGTAATGTATGGCTCCATTTTTAGATGTTGCTGAATTCCATTTGCTGGAGGTCTGTGTTTTATTGCCGTATCAGTGTTTCTAAATTGCACTATATTTTCTTAGCTTGATGGGAATTTACAGCACCCGGATTGGAGCAAAATTGGGCTCTCCCCGAGGCTTGGAAATCACTGGGGTCGATTGCTATAGCTGCTACCTCCCCCTTGGACTGTTTCTGCTAATTATTCATATTAAGAAGAATCGGAATCTGAGAAAGGACACCCAGGAGTTTCGCTCAGTGAGACAGTTTGGAAGGCTGGGAGGTCCACGGCTGATGCCTGTGGGGATCTGGGGTGCCTCGGATGAGGTGGGATGGCTGTGGCACAAGGTGCTGAGGCAGAGATGGATGGGAGGCTGGGGAGCTGGGGAGGACCCGGGCCTGGCATTTCCCAGGGGGTGCTAGACGTTAGGTTTGACAACCAAAATCACAGGAGCAATAAAGCTCCACACTGAACACCCCTTTGGTGACCTCAAAGCACTTCCTTGTCTCCTTGATTCTCCTGTGAGGACAGGAGGACGGGGATTATCAGCCCCATACTACAGACGCAGAAACTGAGGGCTTAGGCACGTAATAGAGCTGGGATTGGGACCCAGGGCTGTCTGACCAAACACATGGTGGGTCTGCCCCCCTCTCTTCCCACTCTGCAGGCTTGGGAGGGGTGCTCTCATTTACTGAGCCTGCTGGGTGCCCGGCACTGCACTCAACATTCCTAGCAGCAGCTCCTTTGACCCTCCTAGAGGTGGGCATTACTCAGCCCACTTTGTAGGACAGCTTCGGGATATGAAACCATGTCTGCAAGCTCACACAGTGACTCGTAAATGGCAGAGCGGAGACTCAGCCCCAGAAATCTCTGATTCCAATGCTCATTTTTAGCTACCTTGCCCCACTGCTTCCGGCGACACCAGCCAACACAGCTCCTGCTGATAGAGGGACGACTGCCCCGACTCCGGGGCAGGAATCCCTATGCATTCTGGGAGTCAGAGGCTGCCGGTCTGGCGCTGCCCTTCCGCAGGCTGCAGGCTCGTGTGAGGGAGGCCAAGATGCTCGGGCTGCACCTGCATTCGCAAATCACAGCATTCCCTGCCCCAGTCTCCCTGTGTGATGCGGGACCACCCGGGGCCCCGGGGCGGGGAGAGGATGGAGTCCCGAGGACCCAGCTGGGGACTTCAAAAAGTTCTGGCATGTTCCTCTGGTAGGTCCTGGCAGTTTGTCTCACTTGGCAGTGATCCTCTGTCTAAAAGCACGTCCGACGTTTTGTGCAATAAAGTTAATGGACTTCTCCATCTTAGAGCAGCTGAATTCTCTCGGAGCAGATGCTGAGGGTTATGGATGTTCTAATTAGGAAGCTGCCTTTGGCACTGAGGAAAGGAGGGGAGGCTCATGACGTTGCAAGTCCTGCAAAGACCCCCCGCCAAACTGCTTTCCCGGAGCTTGCTGGGGCAGGCACACTGCGGCAGAGGAGAGAGATGATTCTTTCTACTCCGGTCTCTCACTTCCCTTCCAGCACCCAAGGCCCTCCTCATTTCCAGAAGGGTCCAACAGGTCCAGGAGGGGTGGCCACGGCCTCCCATGTCTGAGGAGCCACAAACAGGGTTTACCGTTGCAATCAAATAAAACTTACAACCAAGTTAATCTGACACATTTATTGATGTGCATCATTGTTATTGGACTGCACTGCAATTAGGCATAACTGGTGGGTTGTTCCTGTGAGCAACTGTAATTAGTCATTCTCATTTTTGGCCCAATCAGGTTTGGCGTTTTTTTTTTTTCTTTTCTACAAGTATAGACGTTCCCCAGTGTCTGTAAACAGCATTGGCTATCGACTGTTCTCTGATTCACTCGTTCATTTATTCACTTACCCATTTATCAAATCTATGAAACGGAGGTCCCAGCCTGGAGGCCTCATTCTTTTGCTTTCTGGGTGATTGTGGCTGAGTTGTTCTACTTTTCTTAGCCTCTGTTTCCACATCTGTAAAATGGGCATGGTATCCCCTTAGCTGGTTATGGTGAGAATGCGGGGTGCCAGGAGGTGGCGAGGCACTTAAGCTGGCAAGGCAAACAGCCCGGGGTTCGCTCTGCCCTGCCACTTACTCCCCAGAGCTTGGCCTCTCTGAGCCTTAGGCTGCTCATCTCTACGAGGGGGTCAGTGCTCTCCACGTCTCCTGCCCATACCACTTGCCCACAAGGGCCCCATTTCCTACTACCACCACTTGCGTTGCTTTCCCTGAGGCCTCCCCCTGCCCCAGAGCCCTTCTTGCCACCAGTGGTGTGCCAGGAATACCTGGGATTGACAACCTCGGGGGGCTCTCCTAGACCGAAGATTGGTGTATACACCCCCATGCTCTATCCCCCCTTGGATGAGAAACCGAGTAGCGTCTTATAAGCTGCTCCCAGAGGCCCTTGGGAGGATGAAGCTTCTGGTGCTCCCCACTTTTCCCCTTACCTCCTGCTGGATACTGACAACTCAGTCTTCAAGGGGCTCCAGTGACTGAGGAATTGGAGACAGAGGCCTGAACCAGGCTGAGCTGACACTGGGATCTTTGGAAATAAAGAACCTGGGACAGAGGCAGGACGTGGGGGCTGATCTGGTGAGCCCCGTGTGTTCTGGGGCAGGCCGGATGCGCCGGAAGTCATCTCCACGGGACCTCGTCATTCCAGATCTTGTCTGGAGACCGAGGCAGGCGATAAATCCCCTCGATGGAGCTGGTCCCAGCATGGGCCACCCTGCAGAAAGGCTTCATCAGTGGCCTCATTTGCATAAGATAATGAAACTGCAGTGAAAATAGTAAAAGAAAAAATGGCCTGGCAACTTTGTTTCCATAATGACAGATGCTTCTTAAACACTCGGCTTCTGTTTCCCAAGGGAGTGCCATCAAGGCCCCAGGCGAGCTGTGTGTCCCTGCCACCTGATTCACGGAATGGCGACCTGCAGCCCCAGGAGCGCCTGGGCCCTGACCTCCTCCTGTTCCTCGCTCACTCCGGAGGGACCCAGAGGGGACAGACGTGGAGAAGGGAAGTGAATGAAAGGCTCGCAAATAGTAAGCCGACTGCCTGACATTTGGTGTGCTTTCCTTCCCTCCTGCCAAGGGCTGCCTGAGACACGGGATGGTGAACCAAGGCTGTGAGCGCATCGAGGCTGCCTGTTTAAACTAAAGGGGGCCTTGAGGCTTGTCTCCAGTTCTGAGCCCCTGTCTCCTGCCACGAGTGACGGGAGGCCCATGCCACAGGAGATGGCAGGAGAGAGAGCGGGGCCATGACCTAGAGGGCGGTGGGGACCCGTGTCTCAGATCCCTGCGCTCCAAGTGGGGTGAGACGACCAAGATCAAAGGAAAGGAACCCCTTGACATCAAGGGTATAGTTTTCCGGGGTGGGGCTCCCCCTGGGTGAAGAGGCTAAAAGAACGCAACGAGAATCTGCTTCGGGACTGTCTGGGCCTGTCATCTCCAAGCCACCAGGGCTCCACAATGACTGCATGGGAAACAGAAATAACAACCATGACAGCGATGATGATGATGATGATGATGAATAAAATAAAGAAGGGGCTTGTTCCCCCAGCTCAGAGGGAATGCTCTAGGGTAGTCCCACTCAGCTAGGGGCGTGTAGGGGGATTTCTTGCACGCCACCACCTTCCCTCTAAGTGTTCAGGACAGGGGCCTGGTCCTGATTCCGAGCCAGAGCATGTGGCCACAGAAGGTGGGGAGAACGGGGTGTGAGGGAGTTCGCAGGGTGCAGGGGTGCTTCACTCAAGCAAGTCGGCCGCGGGAGTCACCTGGCTGCGGTGGAAGTTGTCCTTATGGAGGACATGTGTCCTTACGGACTGTCCTTATGGAGGCACTGAGGAGGGCATCTGGGGGCTGGGATCTGCTCCTTGGAGCTCTCCGGGGCAGAACCTGAGGGTCCCCAGGGACCTGACTCCGTTTCTCTCTGGCGGATCTCCTTCAGGTTTCCTCCCTGTCTGTGGAGTCTTTGGCCAAATTTGGTTGTTGGTGGTGGGGGAACAGGATCATGCATCCATCCAGATGTGTTGGGTCTTAGACTGGGACCCAGACCTTTGAGCTTAAAAGCTGAGTATTTGGCCATCTTTGTTTCCTCTGTGCCTAGGCTCTGCCTGCAATGAGAGAGGGCTCCTCTCATTCGTTACTTTCCTCCACAATAACAGCTATCATCGGGGGATGGCTGGGTGGCTCAGTCGGTTAAACTTCTGCCTTCGGCTCAGGTCGTGATCTCAGGGTTGTGGAATCGAGCCCCGCATCAGGCTCCCTGCTCAGCGGGGAGCCTGCTTCTCCCTCTGCCTCTGCCCCTCTCCTCGCTTGTGCTCTCTCTCTCTCTCTCTGACAAATAAATAAATAAAATCTTAAAAAAAAAAGCTATCATCGGTTGAGCTATACGGGTGCCAGGTAATATGGGCTCTACTTCCTTCCTTGGGGAGAGAGCAGTGAGAGCCCCCTCTGAAGGGAGAAAAATAGCACTTCCTGCTCTTGGGGTTGAGGTAGGGAGGGAGAGGCAAGGCCTAGGATCATTTCCTTGCCTCCTTGAGACAGGGTTGTGGAGAGAGCTCAGTTCCCTGGGAAGGCCAGCCAGGTAGAGATGGGCTCTGAGAGGTAGAGTCAGGGGTTCTCAGAGAGGCTGGGGAACCAGGGAGTTTCTGTCCTCTCTCTATCCAATCCAGAGACAATCAGAGCCACCCCACTACTCTGAGAGGCCTGGCTGGTCCTCATCGAGAGCCCAGAGTGTCACGAATGGGCTTCTGGGCCAGGCTTTGAGCCCCAGCGTGAATGAGGCTTGTCTCACTACTCACCAGACTATCCCCTGAGGAAGCTCAGCATATGGTAGGCCCTAATTCTTTCCTCTCCTTCCTCCTTTTTCTTAATGAAAATTGCTGTCACTTCTTGTTGGCTTATGGTATGCCCAGCCCGTGTGAAGTTCTTACTGTGCTTTTTCTCATTTAGCCTGCGTGATCATTCCATGAGGTGGTTTTCATGACAATGCATTTTAGATGAGGAAACCAAGGCTCAAGGATGTGAAGTTGCTTGTTCAAGGTTACACAGCTAATAGGTGGTAGAGCTCAACTCACATACAAAATATTCAAGTCTATGAGTGGATGGATAGATGGATGGATTGAGGGTGGGTGGACAGGTAAATGGATAGATGGATGGAGTGGTTGATGAATCGGTAGGTGGGTGGGAAAATGTTCAGGGGAAAGGGGACAGATGAGTGGATGGATGGATGGATAGATGGATGGATGGATGGATAGATGGATGGATAGATGGACGGATGGATAGATGGATGGATGGATGAGTGGGTAATCTACCTGTTCCTTCACCCCTAATGTGGGCCTCATTCCTACCAGGTCTATTCCCTCTCTCTTCTCCACATTATCCTACTCCCTGCTGGACCTGGAGTCCATCCTGAACCTCAGT
This sequence comes from Mirounga leonina, assembly GCF_011800145.1. NCBI lineage: Eukaryota > Metazoa > Chordata > Mammalia > Carnivora > Phocidae > Mirounga > Mirounga leonina. The sequence goes on along the minus strand of NW_023270447.1, from coordinate 66,152,699 downwards.
GTGTTCACTCCTAAGTGATGGACTTTACCTCTGCCTCCCAATGGCTGACAGATGTCCTTCAACTCAGGGCCTCTACCTGCCTCTTCCCTGGCTTAGACCCAAAGCCTCTTCCTGGGTTGTGGCTGTAGGCTAGACCAGGGTTCTCAGATACCGTAGCCCACTGGGTCCTGGCCTTCTCTCCATTCTATAGGGATTTCTGGGGCCTTGACTTGGCACTTGCACTGATGAAATAAGAGGGTGGATATTTTAGGAGGACTGCTCAACCCATATAGATTTCTTCGGAATTTTGGATTTTCTCAATCCTCCTAAAGCAAAGAGCCTGGGTACTATGATTATATTATGTGACCCTTCACTCCTGCTAACCACAGCTGATTGGCTCACAGGTGACCAACTAACCAGAGCTGGTCCAATAATAGTCACTCTCCAGGGAATTAGAATGGGGACACTAAGATACTGAGTCAATGATGGTGATTTGGACTGAAAGATCATAGAGAATCGGGTTTGAGCTGTGTCAGGTTCTGAGGCAAGCGGTAAAGGAGATAATGTATGTCAAGAGCTTAGCATAGCACCTGCCATGTAGGAAGTGCTTGATAAATATTATGACTTATTAAGATTATGATGGTGTCATGGGGGGCATGGAGGGTTCTGGATGCAAATTAGTCTCTACCAAGTTGACGTTTGCATGAGATATAGAAAGCAAAAGAGAGGCAGAATCCATCTTCCTGCCCCCTCCTTTTGGGCTGTCTCTGTCATGGAAACATGAGGGTTTTCAGCAGGATTGCTTCCGGGGTGGTGAGAAGTAACATGATGGGGACAGTGATGGCAGCACCTTCCTGACCCAGGCTTGCTGAGCCCCGGATGGCACCCCTTGGGTGCGCTCTCATCTCATAGCTCTAGTCCCAGAGTCTCAGATGTGGCTGCTCCCGGGGTGGGTCAGTTCTATGTTGTTCTGGGAGCCACTGGAGGCCCAGCTGGGCCTTGTTACCTCTTCTCTTCCACTGGTTTTATAAATATCTGTGTTCAATCCCTTCCTGCTTAAAGTGCCCTGTCCCGAGCGTTGGTTATGTGTACAGTATCCAGCTCCCGGGAGTAACCGACTTACAGCTTCCTTAGTTCCACTTTGAAAAAGCTAAGGCAAGATCTCTGATGGCCAAGCTTGGAGAAGAGGCCCACCTGACACCCCCAGCTGTGGCCAAGGGGACAGGGTCACATAAGGACATGACTACTAGCAGGGTAGCTCTGTGGATAATGAGGCGTTGGGGACACATGTGCCCACGAGAAGACAGAGGTTAAGACAATGTCAAGGGTGGGGCGCCTGGGTGGCTCAGATGGTTAAGCGTCTGCCTTCAGCTCAGGTCATGATCTCAGGGTCCTGGGATCGAGCCCCGCATCGGGCTCCCTGCTCGGCAGGAAGCCTGCTTCTCCCTCTCCCTCTACTGTTCCCCCTGCTTGTGCTCTCTCGCTCTGTCAAATAAATAAATAAAATCTTTAAAAAAAAAAAAAGACAATGTCAAGGATGGACGCCTCACCCTTGTCATCTGAAACAGGAACCAGGGGCCTGAGCTGGAGTCCCCCACCCGCCCATCACCAGGGTCTCCTGCCCGGGACACAGTCAGCCTAGGGGTGAAGGTGGCTCAGCTGCCCGGCACCCTCTGGTTCGAAGGACAAAGAGGAGCAGAAAACACACCTCAAGTGGACACTGTTTTCTAGAAACATTTCTTTATTTAAAATTTAAAACCATATTACTTCATACAGCAAACTGTGCACTTTGATATATCACAGTGTCTTAAAAAGGAAAATAATCAGATTTGTTTGGAAAGTTATTTACATCAGCCTAGAATGATTGGCAAGTAACACAGTTACTATGAAACCCAAATTGTTACAAAATGTTTACAAAAAACTATATTCATAGAAATTCTGCATGTCCACAAAGGGCATCCCCTGAATGGCCCAGAGACCAGTGTGTGGGAACCATGTCGAGTGGGAGTGGGGGGCATCCAGGCACTCTGGTCTGGGTGGTGGGGCAGGCCAAGGGTCTCGCATGGCGCCGTCTGGGGGCTCAGCCCTGGGGCTGCGAACCCAGGTCCCCGACAAGGGAGGCCCAGGCAGAGATGGGGTGGGGGTTGGAGCACTGTGGCATGTGGGCCCTGGAGCCAGGACAGGCCCCTCCTCAGGGGGCTGGATTCAGATGTGCTCTGGCGGCGGGGGAGGAGGCCCCAGAGGCAGATTAAGTGCACACCAGCCTGACGCACGGGGCCCAAGCAGAAGGCAAGCTGCCGACCACACGGAAGCTCGCTCCAGGTGTCTTCTCTCTTGCAGATTCCAGAGGTGCTCTGACCAGTGGCAGGGGCAGGACTGCTAGCTAAAGGACTGGGATCGTGAGGCCCAGGAGGAGCGGGGAGGGGCGGGGCCACGGGCAGGTCCGGAGGGGGTGCGCCCTGCCCACTGCCCTGCTGGGGGAGATGGAGCGGGGGAGGGAAGGCAGACAGATGGCTTGGGCAGTGCTAGGGCAGGAGGGCCTTGCTGGCTTCTCTTTCCCCTGGCGTCACTGCACCCTTCACATCTCTGGCTCCTTGGTCACTTGCTAACAGCTAGCCTCTGGGTCAGATGGGCCTGGGGAGGTTGTCTGCAGTGGGACAAGCCTGCTGGCGTTACTACAGCTGCTGCCCTGTAGCTGGAGGCTGTTTTGATCTGTAAAATAGAGACGCACTGCAGGGTGACTGGAGGTCTTCTGTTCTAGAAGGCAGACGACGGGGCCAGGGCCAGTGAGTAGGGCACAGGGACATTGCACTGGCATGTGGACAATGCCCTTGGGGCCATTCTCCTTAAAAAGCATTTTCCCTAGCTGTGAACTGTGCCTTTGTATGTGGGTGGGAATCTGAGGCAGAGGCCTCTGCCACCGAGAACGTTCCAGCCTTTTAGGATATTCCAGGTGGAGCCTGGCACCTATCTGGACACTGTGACAAGCACAGGTCTCGGAGCCAAGTGCCAGCTTGACATGACTCCCCAGACACAGGCCTTGCTTGCTGTCCTGCCTCAGACACTCTCAGATGGAGACCAGGCCACTGAGTCTCTCCTGCCCCTCGCCAGGAGGCACTGCTGGGCAAGGCCCATCCGCCAGCCCCTGTGGTTCGGTCCAGAGGTCCACCCTGCCCCAGGTGACCTCCATTCCAGACTTGGCTGCTGTCACCCCATCCCTCACCTGGTCCCCACCCGTACTGGCTGGGTTACGTACACTCTGTGTGCAGACGTGCGGGGAAGGGTGCGTATACACATGGGCTACAGGTCATATATACACTGTGCATATATATATATATATACAGCATATATATATATCTTTTTACATTCATATATATATTGTACAGAACATTAACCTTCTACCAAAAACAGTTTTGTGACTTCACATATGGCCTTAGCTCTGAAATTCTAACTCCAGGGCAAATCCAGGATTGAAAAATGAGAGCTCCATTCAAACTGGCATGGGGACTCGGGGCAGGGCCCTTCTACCGTGGCAAGCAGCAGGGCCCCTTCCAGCTGTGTCCGTCCCGTCGGGGAGACTGTTCCAGATGTGTCTGCTCAAGACCTGTCTACAGAATTGAGCTCATTCCTTGCATCTGTCCACCGGGCTGGGCCCATCCCAGATGTTTAAGTCCATCCAGCTGTTTGTCCAGATCACAAGGCCCCTCCAGATGGCTGTCCACACCGGACCAGTCCAGACATGGGCCAGAGTTTGGCCAGTTTCCAGCTGTTTGTGCAGATAGCTGAGAATGGCTTGGGAAGGGCCCAGCTTCATGCCTAGGGATGAAGCAGCCGCTTGCGGACGTCCACAGCGCAGCCCTGGGAAAGGCAGGGAGGGAGCCTCTGTTCTCAGCGAGTGCCGGCCCGGCTCTTCTCACCACGTGGAAACTTCGTCCAGCCCCGCCAGCCCCCTCCCCCATCCTGGGCCATCACTTCTGTCTGCAAGTGCATTGGGGAGGGGGACAGGATGTGCTCTTCTAGTTGGGGCAGTCTTGGCTGGGCGGTGGGTGGGGGAGGCCCTCCAACCCTTCAAAGATTCAGAGTCAGCTCATCCGCCACGAGAGCATGATTCCTCTTGAAAGACACTTGCAGAGTGGGGCCACCTGAGTGGTGACCAAGCGGTCAGGGTTTTCTCATCTGTCCATAGCAGAGAGACCAGTAAGAGGTCAAGGGGAGAGAGAGGAGGAGGAGGGTTCATCGTCCGAAAGCCCCAGGGCCCTGGTGACTGGCGGGGTGTGTGTGTGTGGGAGGGGGGGTCTGCTCACTGCTGCCCCTCAGTTTGGCCAGTCTTAGCTGGCTGAGAGGAGGCACTGGCATTTCGGGTGGGAGATGAGGGTGGAAGGTGGGGGCAATCTTGTTAAGGGCAGGCATGTGGGGCCCGACAAGGACAGTCCAGCACCTGCTGGGGCAAGTCCCGTCTTCTGTCCTATCGAAACCAGCTCTGACGCTTCCACAGCCAACCTCGGTGCCGCCGTGCGTAGATGTGCCCCTCACACCCTCTGCAGTGCACATGAGCACCTGCTGCCATGGTTGACTTTGCCTTTCATTCCTCTTGATCCGCCTCGATGCAAACACCTTCTCCCCTCCCCACTCCACCCGGTATAGTAGTACCAGCTAGCACCTTCGGAACCCGGGGAGAGACACGGCTGCCACTTGGGCAGAAGCAGTCCCCACTGCGTTTTGAACACTGGGCTGGTCTCGAAGGCAAACCAAGGACACCAGCCAGAGTTTGAACATGAGTCACACACACAGACATAAGGCTTGAGTGGCGGGGGGAGTCGGGCAACATGGCACCCCACCTTCACTTACAAGTCTAAAAATCATTTTAGTACCTTTTGGGGGATTTCCCTAATTGAATTGTGCCTCCAATAGCCACTATTCTTCATTCCGCTGATGAAACATCTTCCCAAACCCACGCCACTTCTTTCTTCCCCCATCAGCCTGTGTTCGTGTGCAGCCTCAGAAGAACACGACTCGCTCATGGAGCATCGTACACAAAAGCCCACTGTCTCGCCAAATCCTTGTGACAAATGATCTCTCCCTACCAACAGAAGTGCAAACAGACCCTGATTCCCTGCCTTCCTGATTGTCCATTTCTGCTCCTGCTGTGAGCTGGAACACATGGGTGAGTTTGCACACCCATGTGTGAGCATGCCTCCTCCCAAGAAATTCCAGGGCCACATGGCTCCTTGCACACATGCACTGATCTGTACCGCACAGCTCTCTGGTTCTGTCCTCTGTCCTGCTCTCCGCTGCAAACCACGCCCCCACACACAGGTGCACACATGCTCACACGTGGACCCCTCAATGACATGGCTTCTCCTTTTAAACATTTGGCAACACTGCGGGTTTTATCCTGTCCGCCACCCTCTGCCATGGGTGCAAAATGTACCCCCATGCGTGCGTGCACACACAGGCACACATAAGCATACACACTCGTGCATGCGTGTATACATGTATATACTGCCCAGGACCCCAGTAAGACATGGTTTCTCCTGTTTTTACATGTATGGGGCTCTGCTGCTTGTCCAGATTTGTCTCCCTCATCCCAAATTCACACACATGTGTGCACACACACGTCAGAACCTGAAGGGTTCTACTATTGCATGTCCTGGACTCTGTTTGATGTCCAAATCTGTCCCTCACCCCCAGCCCTAGGGCTCACACACACACACAGATACACATATATGCGTGCACACACGCACTCCCACACACGAGCTCACGACAGCATGGCTTCTCCCGTCATTACGTGTGTTGGCGATGCTGTGCGCCCAGCTCCCTTCTCCCACCTACCCAGCACACAGCCTGTTGGAGCTGCTGGGAGGGTGGGAACCAGCTGGTTTGGTCCTGCAGCTCACAGTTTGGAGGAGGAACGGTATTTATCACATGAGCCCACTGCGCTCTCCTGCTTTGGGAGTCCCTGGGGGGAGCTAAAGATTATCCTTCACCCCAGCTGAGAAGGTCCTTGAGATCTAAATGTAGCTCTTCCTTAACCAGACTCCCCAGGCAGAAACAGGAGAGAGGTGGGAGGGGGATAATAGTGTCTTCTGGGTCCCCATCCGGAATCTCCAGCCTTCCCTCCCCTGTTCTGAGACTGCCTTTCACCCTTAGCAATGGGAAGCTTTGCTGGTCCCGTCGTAGTCTCTTTAAGGACACTTTGCTCCTAAACCTCCCATGTCTCATTCTTTTTCCAGAATCTTAGTCACAGACTTCTAGAGCATCCATCTTACCTAGCTGGAACCCACAAGTCATCTGGTCTGGCCCTCACTGGTGCCCCATCTGCTACTATTTCTTTGCTATACCCCCAAGCCCCACTAGGTCCAAGCTGCTCTGGACAAGACATCGGGGCCTAGATGGCCTGTCTCTCTATGTGGGGTCTTTGGTTAATTCTCCAGGAGGCAGCTTTTCTTTCCCCACCCTTGGGGCCTCTATGAGCTCTGATACCCTGTCCCTGAACACTTTCCTTTCTGGGGAGCATCTTTAGGTTTGGCAAGTTCAGGAGGCCAAGAGTTCTTGAGGGCCTTCCTGGCCTTCCCCATCGACCCCAAAGTTAGCCTGTGCCATAGGACCTGTATCCCTCTTTTGGGGGGAGGGTCAGGACTTTCACTTCAATCTAGGCTTGTCTTCTCCTTCCAAGGTGACAGAAGGAGGTCAAGGTCAACTGGCCAGGAATGGGGAGTTGCTGATGAGTAGATGGCAAAGAGCCCAAGCTCTCAAATGCCACTAGGGTTTAGAAAACAGCTCATTAACCAGCAAAATAAGACCCAATGGCTCAAGGGCCTATGGGATTTCCATGGAATCCACTGTTCCTCTGGCTTCAAATATCGGCTGAATCTCTGGTCACCCCTTCTGAGAGATTCAGGGGGTCCTCTATCTTCTGGCCAGAAAGTAGAAAACTTGCTCTGACCACTCCTCCACTTTATACTCCTGGAGACCTCCTTGAGGAATGGGAACAACTGGGACATCGTCCATAAGAATTCAAAATGGTGGCCTTTGTGCATTTTCCTCTCTCCCATACCCCAAACTCCTCTTTTCTTCTATGGGGCTCTCTGCCTTCAACTTTGCCAAGATGGAGGCTGCCATACATGGTGCCAAGTCCAAGAGACCAAGACTATGTGAGCAGCCCCTAAGGGATGAAGTCTTCCTTCTGCCCAAGACATGTGGGGCGGCCATTCCCCATCTTCAGCTCCCATTGGTAGCCACACTACAATCCTTAAGGTGCCCAAGGTTTGTGTCTCTGGTCTCACGGTCATGGCCCAGGAGGCCTGGGCTCATGGGGGAAGGAGAGGCAACATACGAGCTGTTTCCCATTTTCTTTGGCCTCAGCAAGGCCGTGGTAGGAACTTCTGACTGTCAAGGAGAGGTGAGGGGCAGGTGAGTTTGGCCTGAGAGAGGCATGTGCTTCCTTTTGGCCTTGGCTGTCTCGGCTGGCAGCTTTAGAAACCCACAGAAGAAATGAGAGGCGAGTGAGGCCCAAGCAGCTGGCCTAGGGGCCTGCTGGTTTCCTGGGAGGTAAGGGCAGAGGGCTCCTGGCTCAGCAGGCAGGCAGCAGCTCTGGCCCCCAAGCCCAGGGTGGGCACAGGGGAGGTGCCTTCCAGTCTCCTTGCTTTCCTCTGCCCTGCCCCCAGGCCTTCGGTCCCCACCCCACCTGTGCCTAGGGGAATACAGGGGCCAGTGATGTGCTGCAGGCCATGCTGTCCTTGCCTGGAAGCCGGCGGTCGTTGAACGTGTGCATGTTGATGACAGCGTCAGTCTTGACCATCATGGGAGGCTGCGGCTTGTGCTTGACCCGACGCTGGCAGGTAAGGGAGAAACGGATCTCATCGGCTACCGTGCTGCAGAAGGAACGCTGGGGTGGGGTGGGAGGGCAAGGGGCACATGGGTGAGGCCCGGCCTTGCAACCCCAGCCAGCTCCTCCCCTTCCTCCCAAGGCTGGTGTCAAGGCTGCCTGTCTCGCTCTCACCTTTAGGCCACCCACCCTCTGCCCACTCAAGATGACCAGTTTATGAGGCAGCCTACAGAGCGTTACGTTCTTGTTTGGAGACTAAGGTAGACAGAGCAGGTAGTATCATCCTATCCCCATTTCCCAGATGAGCAAACTGAGGTTCTGATGGGCGTGCACATTAAAGTTTGAGGAGTTTGACCTGCCTGATTTTTCTCCACTAGATTCTGAGGGCAGGAACCAGCCAGTTTCATCCCTGTAAGCCCAGCTCCCAGCACTAGGCCTGGCCCAGGGTCAGGCTTAAGAAACACCTGATGAATGTATGGGTAACCTTTCCCCTGGGAGGGCTTCCCACTATGGGCAGAATCACCACGCTCCCACACGGACAGTCCGGCACGTTTCTCAAGGTGTGCAAATGGGAGGCAGGTCCCTGCAGGGCAGCTGGGTGGCAGTGGTTTCTGGCCTGGGTCCCTATGCTTTGCCTGCAGGTATCTGACGGCGGGGGCTCCTAGGAGACCCAAGGCCAGAGGCTGTCCTGTGGCTTGTCTGGAAGGCAGTGGGGGCTGTTGATGGCTCCATTTGCATGGTGAGGTCCTCACAGGAGCCCCCAGGCAGCTGTGACAAGGCTGTGCGGGGGAGGGGAGGGCGCGGAGATTCTCAATTCTGGCTCTGCCTCTTACTCACTTCCCCTTGTCCGCCCGCCAAACACAGAATGGCAACCCTCCTCACCTGCAGTTATTCATTCTGAAAATATTTACTAAGGCCTACTATGTGCCACGCGCTGTTCTAGGTGTCAGGCAAACAGACGTGAAAAAGGCAGGTCCCAGCCCTCAGGGAGATTCTGGTCTATGATGTGATAGAGACAAGTAATAAACGTGCAAACAAATAAATCACTTCGGAGCACAGTAAGTGTTGTTAAGAGAACAAAGCAGTGGAATGAGACAGAGGGGCATCGGGGGTGGGGCCAGGTGGGGAAGGGTCCTTGAGAGGTGGCATTTCATCTGAAACCTGAATGACCAGAACATGCCAATAATATGGTGCTTGGGGTGGGGGTGGGGGTGGGTGGGAAGAGCATTGCAGGTACATGGAACAGCATGTGCAAAAGGCCTGGGGCTAAAAGGTGTTTGGTGCGTTAAGGACTAAAGAGGAGGCCAGTGTGTGTGGAGGAGAGTGAGGGAGGGGAACGTGGGAAGGAGAAAGTCAGACAAGTGGGCTAGGACCAGATCTTGTTGTTGGCTTTTCAGTGGATTGTGGAGCTCATTCCAATTGTAATGGGAATTCCTAAAGAATTTGGTTGTTCTTTTTTAATGTATTGTAATTTTTTTTAGCCCTTCTTTATTATTGGACATTGAGGGGGATATTCCCCTCCATTTTTCATGTGCTAATTAACACTTCATTGAATATCCTTGTAAATAAAACTGGCCACTTCCATTGGGTGCATTTCTTTTTTTTTTTTTTTGAAAGATTTTATTTATTTATTTGAGAGAGAGAGAGTGAGAGACAGAGAGCATGAGAGGGAGGAGGGTCAGAGGGAGAAGCAGACTCCCCGCCGAGCGGGGAGCCCAATGCGGGACTCGATCCAGGGACTCCAGGATCATGACCTGAGCCGAAGGCAGTCGCTTAACCAACTGAGCCACCCAGGCGCCCCCATTGGGTGCATTTCTAAAAGTAGAAATTCACTGTCAAAATGTGTGGTCACTTTTAAGACTGTCCACACTGCAAAGCTGCTTTCCAGAAACGTACGCATGGACTGCTCCCAGCAAGACTGGAGCATGTCCCTTTCCTCATGCCCATAAGAACTGTGACACAAGAATGATCTTTCCCCTTCCTCTTTGCTGACTCTGGCTTACCGATTATAAAGGACCCCATTTCATTTCTGATGGTTGTAAAAAGTACCTGTTTTGAATGGTCCCCTCCATATAGGACATACCTACAATCTCCTTCCACACTGGCCCTGTGTCCCTTTGAACCTCCCTGTGAGAGGCGCCTCCCTCCAGCCCAGAGGCCCTCAACCCACATGCTCATTGATTTTTTTAAATTTTCATTTTTTAAATGATTTTATTTATTCATTTGACAGACAGAGAGAGAGAGAGCACAAGCAGGGGGAGTGGCAGGCAGAGGGAGAGGGAGAAGCAGGCTTCCCGCTGAGCAGGGAACCCGACGCAGGGCTCGATCCCAGGACCCCAGGATCATGACCTGAGCCGAAGGCAGACGCTTAACCGACTGAGCCACCCAGGCGCCCTCACGTGCACATTTAAATCACCCTGTAAATATACTTTCTTAAGACACCAATGCCAGGCTCTGCCACAGACCAATTAAAACAGTCTCTGGGAGTGAGGCCAGGGCATTAGGACTTAAAAAACTCTCTCCTTGTGATTCTAATTTGCTACCAGGACCCAGAACCACTGCTCAACCACACTTGAATTAATGAGATGGGTTGAGCAGAGTTCTACTGCCTGGATGCTTGGGCCAGACCTCTTAACATTCCTTTCTTTTTTAAACTTTTGATTATGGAAATTTCCAACTATATGCAGAAGTAGAGAGAGCAGCATAATGAAGTCCCATGTAACCATCACCCAGCTTCAACAATTACCCTGGAGGGTTTTCTGCAGGGGAATGACATGGTCTGAATGAAGTGTTAAATAGGGCCCTGGCTGTGTTTGGAGAGCGGATGGGAGAGACGAGGCAGGAAGGCCAGAGTGGAGGCTTTTGCATGGGCCAGCTGGAGAGGAGGGGGCTTGGCCTGGCCTGGAGCCACAGTGGTGGGGATGTGTGCTCAGAGTCAGAGCAGAGGTGGGGCTGGCAAGCCTCCTCCTGGAGCCAAGGCAGGGCTGGCTCAGACACCATGCGTGCCTGGGAGGTGTGAACCCAGCTCACACCCTGTGCTCCCCACTCCCTCCTTTCCCCACGCGGGCCCCGGTTCTTGAGGCTTACCTGCTCTCGCTCTGCTGTTTTACGGAGCTTGTACACAAACTCGCCCACAGCCACCAGCACGGACAGGACCAGCCCGGCGGCCAGGACGATGAAGATGCCCCCGATCTTCTGGATACCCAGGGCGCTGGCCTCTTTGTTCTCCTCCTCAGGACACCCGTTGCCTCTCCACCACTTCTCCTTCATGATGTGCAGCTTGTCCTCCTCCTGCAGCTGCAGGATGGCGATGGTGATCTTGTCCCGGTACGGGGAGCCTGAGTGGGGGAGCGGGGAGCGGGCTGGCAGGGGCACTCAGTCCCTGTGCATGTGCCCCTGTCAGGACCCTGGACAGCGCCGGCCACCATCACTAGCCTCTCCATAAGCTCCTAAAGGTCCCTCTTGGAATCTTTCTATGGTGTCTGGGTGGGAGCAAGGTCCTGATTGGGGGTGGGAGTCTTGCCAAGGAGTCCCTGTCTCCGTCGGCCCCTGGCAGGCCCCGTGTATCAGGGCTGCATCGACAGGGGTGAGGTCAGAGAGAGCAGGCATGACCTCTGAACCGACCCCCTACCTCGGTGCTGGCCCCAGCTCTCCTCTGCTTAGGCCGAGGCTGACCTCGCAAGGTTGTGACTCTACTGCTTTGTCTCTGGGTTGAAGAGATGACACCTTTTGAGGCTCAATGGGATGAGCTGGGAGAGGGAGCAGGAGATGGGGTGCATGAGTAGCTGTGGGGGCCCCAGTCATCCTCTGTCCCCCCAACCCTCTCACCCGCCTGCAGCCCCTTGCTCACCCATGGGCGTGCCAATGCCGTAGCCCTTGGAGTCGATGAGGCCCCCGATCTGGGTAAGGTTGCAGTTCCTCTGGGTGACGTACTCGATGGTCGTGGACTCCATGAGCAGTGCATAGTCTGCCGTCAGGGTCCTCTGGATGCCCTCCTCGTTGTTCTTCACCAGCGCTGATGGCTTGCTGCTCATGAAGGCCCACATTTTCTCAAAGGTGGAGATCTTGGATTTCTGGGCCACGATGGGAGGGGTGATGCACACAGTTAACTGAGCACATCAGGGGCCAAGCACCCCGCACCCCACTTAACAGGGCTCTGGTCACTGAACTCTGTCTAAAACCCTCTGATGGGAGGGAAGGCCACCCCTTGCTCAGCTGTGGAAACTGAGGCCCTGGGAGGGGAGGTCCCAAAACACACAGTTGGTAAGGGATGAAGCCAGGATTCAGACTCAGGCCCACTTACCTAGAAACCCCTAGCTCTTTGCCATGGCACGGTGGTTTTCAGACTGGTTTTTTAAAAAATGCATTTTCTTTCTCTAACCTTTATTAAAGGTTTCCATGTGCCGGCCCTGTTCTAAGAGCTTTATCTGCATTAACTCACTGATTCTTCACAACAATCATAGGACCCTTAGCTCCATTTTACAGAAACTGAAGCCATGGCTAAGTCACTTGCCCAAGGTTACTCAGACACTAAGTAGCAAAGTTAAGCTTCCAACCCAGGCCATCTGGCTCTAGAGCCCATGTTCCCAGCCACTTAGCTGTCACTGCCTCACATAAAAATCTGTGAAGATAGAGAGGTGGCTGCCAATGAAGGCAAAGCTTGGTGGGTTCTGGGCCCCCGCTCCCACTTCAACCAAAGGGGGCCCCTCCTGTGTACTGTGTTCCAAGGGAAGACAAGGGTTTCTGTCTATTGGACTTCATTAAGGAGCGGAGTGAGAAGAGGGGCCCGTCAGAGCACGTGGTCGGCAGGCCCCTTATCTCCTTACTGTGACTGTCCCCAAAGCATTCCAGGCTGGACGCTGATGGATGAGCAGAACTAGCATCTCTAAGATGAGGTCCAGGGGGTGGGCTGCTGGGCTTGTCCTGCTTGGCTGGGGAGATTCAGAGAAGGTGCTGGGGCCAGGAGAGGGGCCCGAGGTTGAATGTCCCCTGCTGCCTGAGGAGAATGGGCAGATCAGGGTGCATGGCATTCATGAGATTTCTCGGGAGATGATAGCCAGCCAGCTACCTGCTCCCAGCAGGGAATGGCCCTGCCCCCACAGATCCCAGGGGAGCAGGTGGCTCTGCCGGCCCCATTGTACCCGGCTGCTTCCAAGTCTAGCTGTGCCTGTCTGTGATGTCAGCCTGTCTGATTGGCACCCGGCCCAGCTCCGGTGTGCGTGACAGGCTGGTGCAGGGCTGGGGGATGGGTAGGGGATGGGGAAAGAAGCTGTGTCTGCTGGGAGTCCAGGCGGCAGGGGCAGTGGCTGGGAGGAAAGTGTATCTACTATTCTCCAGGGGCTTCCCAGCTCTGGTGAGGGCTATCCTCTCTAAAACTGGCTCCTGGAGACCCAAGCATGCCTGGGAGAGCAGGGAGCCCTGAAGCAGCAGGCAAGACCCCACTTGGAATTTTATCAGAACCCAGAATCCACCAAGGGCCAGTGATGCCTCCTCTGGGCCTGGGGGCACCTTCACAGACAAGCAGCTATTGTCCCACCTGCAAATTTATCTGCCTCAAAGCCGAAGGCCTGGAAGGGCTCAGATGCTTCTAGCTCCTCCTGTCCTCAGCCATCCTACTTTCTGCCAGGCCTGTGTGCAATTAACTACTCTACCACCGGTTACTCTCGCCTCTTGAGCGCTTACCTTCAAACCTGTGCTCGCCAGCTACTCTCTCTTGCCAGCTACTCTTCCCCACCCCAGCTCCTCCTCTGGCGCCAGACACACTCCCCTACTAGCTACTCCTGCCCTTAAAAACATTCCTGATTTCCAGCTTTTCTGACTCCTCAGACATAATTTCGGATGTCCAGACTCTCCTTCTCTGGCTCCTTTTGTCCCTGAGGGCCTTTCTCACTCTGTGACTGTTCCTGCCCAGATGCACTGTGGTAGGAAGCTTCTGTCCAAGCTTCTATGCCGCTCTAATGATCCCTGTCCCTGGTACTCCTGCCCTTGTGTAATCCCCTCCCCTTGCGTGTGGGCTGGACTAGCGACTTGGTTTTAACTGCCCCCTAGGAGCGATTGGATGTCACTTCTGAGATTAGGTTACAGGAGTCTGACGCTCTTGCTTGCACTCTCTCTGGCTCCTCTCCCCAGCTGCTCTGATGACAGCCGGCTGCGTGCTGTGAGTTGCCCTGTGGAGAGGCCCGCGTGGCCAAGAACAGAGGGCAGCCTCCAGCCAACAAGGAGCAGAGAACTGAAGCCCTCAGTCCGACAACGCAGGAGGACCTGAACACCGCCAACAACCACGTGCGCGAGCTTGGAAGCAGAGCCTTGAGATGGTTACAGCCTTAGCCAATACCTTGACTGCAGCCTGTCCCGGACCCCGTGCAGAGGGCGCAGCTAAGCTGTACTGCTTCCTGACCCAGTCAGGGAGATCATAATGCTGTTGCCTTAAGACGCTAAGTTCCAGGTAATCTGCTCTCGGAACCACGTACACACACAAGCTACTGCTGTGCCCCAAATCATTGTTTTTTCAGATAATCGATTCCAATGATTCCTCTAATCAGATCATCCAAGTCCAGTCTTCCCTGGGGCCAGGGACGCATGCTCCTCAGATACTCGGCCCCCATGGTCACTATAACTAAGTACTATTGCCCCATCAGTGGCTCCAGCACCTCAGCTCTTTTCCATCCCAGTCTCTCCTGCCTTCCAAATTCTCCAATGGGAACTGGGGGTTGATGAGATCATCAGGGCTCCCCTTAGGTCTCCTTATGCATGCATCATACAGCCATCCATCCATCCATCCAACCAGACTCTCCTCTGGCTCCTTGTATCCCTCAGGGCCTTTCTCACTCTGTGACTGTTCCTGCCCAGATTCACTGTGTTAGGAAGCTTCTATCCTGCTCCTGCTTCTATCCAAGCATCCATCCAACCATGCATCCATCCATCTTCTCATTCATTTTGTTCATGTTCTCACCCACATACTACTTACACACTAATTCATTCAACTGACCACTCAACTGTCCACCTAGCCTTTTACTTATTTATCCATCCATCCACCCATCCATCCATCTATCCTCTCATTCATCATGTTCATGTTCTCACCCACATACTACCTACACACTAATTCATTCAACTAACTACTCAACTGTCCACCTAGCCTTTTACTTATTTATCCATCCATCCATCCATCCATCCATCCAACCATCCTCTCATTCATCATGTTCATGTTCTCACCCACATACTACCTACACACTACCTCACTCTCCCATGAAGCCAGTCATCCATCAGTAAATCTCAAACACTGGCAAAAGGAACTTGACAATGAACCACTCAGGAAGCCCTGCCCCACTCCTTCTGTCTCAGAAAGGGATGAGAACTCTTCTTTCTGCAAACTCCTCCCTGTATCCTCCCCCAACACCCCATTCTTCCTTTACACAGGCATGTCAAGCAGAAACAGGTTCCGACATTAAAACATAGGTTCGTTCCAGTAATACTCCACGGTAAATGCAGACAGAAATTTCTTTTGAGGGTCAGGAAGCTGTTGAGGCCGATGGGCTTTGAGGAAGACACATAAAAGCCTCCAGTGGGTAAAGGAATGCAGTGAGGGAGATGGAAGAACAGCAGAGAGCTGGGGCCAGTTGAGAGAAGAGAGTGAAGCTGGCTGTGATGCTGATTTCAAGCGGTTCCGCTCTCCCAGCTCCAGTGTCAACAAATTCACACCTCCACCAACTTTAGGCAGGTGGCTCTGAAATCCGCACCCCAAGGATGGCCACCGACTATGCTTACTCTGTGTCTTGGGGCTCCCATGCTCAACCACATCCACTCATGGTCTCTGCTTCCCTTTAAGTTCCCTCCTGTCTTCTAGATGCTGTGATTCCAGGACACATCCCTGAAAAGTTCCCCTCTAGCAGCGTGGGGCTGAGGCAGGGAGGGGTATAGCCGGGGCCCCTCCCAGAGCATCAGGTCCCTCTCCCATCTCCTGGGCCTGGTCACCAGAGGCCAGAGTTCCTGTCACTGTCCTGAGCTATAATCACCACCCCAGGGAATGGGGTCCCACAGAGCTAAGGCTCCCACGTCACCCTGCCTGTCCCAGCTCCACTGGGAACCTTAATAAGCATTGCTTCAGGGCCAGTCACCCAAATGAATTAATGGAATTGTTTGGAGCAGCCAATACAGGGCGATGTGCCAGGACGGAGAGGCTTTTTTTATCAGTAAAACTGGCAAGAAAGTAAGTTTCAGGCTCACGACTTTCAATTCCAGCCTCCTCAAAGAAGTAAATTGATTTTTCCCCAACTGAAGATACTTAATCTTGAGAATTTAACATTTCTGTACAAGAAAAATGTATATGGGTATAAATAAAAATATCTATCCATTTCAAAGGGAGCTGAATCCCAGGGAACGTGTGCAGAGAGGCAGCGGCAATGTGATTCCATGCGAGACCTTGGGTATTTCCCATGGTGGAAAGGAGACCTTTCCTCAAATCAATTGGCTTGCTTATCCCTGGGTGTGGAGGCTTTGGCCTTATCAGATCCACATACTTGAGCAGTTAATCATGTCTGTGGGATTATTTCCGTGGGGACCAGGCGGCCTCCCTGAGTCTGCTGCCTCTGCCTGCCATTGCAGTCCACCTTGCCAGGATAGACTCACTGACCCTCCAGTCCTGCAGTAACCCCTGCTGTTGGTGCCTGCCCCAAGGCTTGTGTGTGTGTGTGTGCAGGGGCGGGGGCAGGGGGGCAGGCTGCTGTCTGGCCCGTGCAGAGGAGGGGATGGCAGCAGGCTGGGGATGGAGGCAGTCGGAGGGGGTCACCTCTGCTGCTTGGACTCTAGTGTCACGCCAACCTGGGTTCAAAGGCCAGCTCCTTCTGCAACCACAGGCCAGTGACGTCCCATCTCTGAGCCTCATTTTCCACATCTGTAAAATGGGCGTTAGCTGAGCACAGAGCTCGATCCCTACGAAGTGCCAGACGAGTGGCTGGCATCACATTATTTCTCTCGAAGGCTTGTTCTCTCATTTGGAAACTAGGGATAATCATTTCTACAGTGCAGAGTTTCTACAGAAATTAAATGACACAATGCCCGGGGTAGAAACCCCCAGTGCTGACAGGGGCGGGGGGTGGGGGGAGCCATAAATACGGAAGGAGGGAGCGCTGAGTGGGATTCTGAGAGCCTGGGAAAGCTACTGCCTCTTGGCTCCCACAACTTGTTCCGCGGGTGAGCAGCTCAGTGATGCCAGATCCTTCACATTTTCAAGAAGCTGGAAATGTGAATATTCTAAATGCAAAAATCTCTCCATTTTAAAATGCTGGCAACTCACACAAGAAAATGTAAGCAGTGTATGGTCCCCAAAACCGTGTCTGGGGGCTGAGCAGGCCTGTGTACCACCACTTTCAACAACAAAACCGTAAGAATGGTTAGCACTTCTTACAGCGTGTACTCTGTGTCAGGTGCTCACTGTGACTCTGTGATGCTGTCTCCGTGAATTATCCCACTTCGTCATCTCGGTAACTCTGCGAGGGGGGTTCTATTATCAGCCCCGTTCCACAGAAAGGCCCAGAGCGGTCCTCGAGTGTTCACTCACTTCCTCTCACCACGGGCCAAGCCCCGCGCCTGTCCCTGCTCCTCGGCCTGCCCTCTCGGGGTCTCTTCTATTCTGAGGGTCTTGGGGCTCCTCCCGAGTTCTTAGCTCTGAGCAGAGGCCGATGGCCATCCTGTGAGAGGCACCAAGGTCCTTCCCAAAGCCCATGGTCCCCCATCTGCAGTGACTTGGAGAAAGGGGGATTCTCCAGGTGTCCCTTGGCTGGTCCCTCTCCAAAGTGCTCTGGTTAAGTCCTCTGGGGACTACAAGGCAAAAGAAGAAAAGGGTCCAGCCTGCTTCCTAGTCTTCTGGGTCCACCAGCTGAAGAGGCGTCTGACTCGAGTGCACCTGTGTGCCCGGCGTTGGGCTAACCACCATATATGCCCAGGAGTGCACCGAGTCCTCTTGCTGACTGCCGCGTACGGGGAACCCGTATCTGTGTCATACAGGGGAACAAACTGAGGCTGGGAGAAATAAAGGGACTTACCCCAGGTCACCCAGCAGAGCCCACACCCAGGACTCAAGTCCTGGTCTGTCTGACTTTTAAGACCAGGGTGACCTGACCGTGCCAGGCTGCACGACACTGAATCCTGCCTGGCCCCTGTGTTTTGGGGGCCCTGCTTCTGCTTGAAGGCAGGGCTCTGATTCTAGACCAGCCAGCAGATGGGCCAGGAGAAACTGGAGGCTGAGATGGGGTGAGCCTTCCAGCTCATGGAAGAGTCGGCCGAGCAGCTGGAAGATGGGGCGTTGGATGGAAGGCCTCTCCAGGCTCCATCGCTAGGGCCAGACAAGGCTGTGCAAGGGGGTGGGGGGCTTGACAAAGCTGGAGCCCCGGGGAGCCTGGGATCCTTGGGCCCCAGCTCTGGTCTCTTCCCTGAGTGGGAGTCCGTCACCCACAGTCCCTCCTGCCGTGACGGGCCCCCCTCCCCCATCGCAGCACGGAAGGGGGCTAAATCCTTGGAGAAGCCGTCTTCAGACAGCCTGGCTCCCTTCAAAGCTGCCCAGTGAACACGCTTCCCCAGTGTTCTCCTTTACATTTACATATTTTTACAGCCATACAGTGCTTTCAAAGACTTCCTTTTTCATCTCCTAATTAATTTTTATCTTCCCAGACAGAGGGAGGACAGCACGGGAGATGCTGTTTGTGAGGTCTGCCGCTCCCCCACAACTCTTCAAGTGAAATTTCCTTCAGAGCGCCGGGCCGCCTGGAGCTGTGCGTCTCCCGGGCTGCAGGGTGGGCGCGAGGGCTCCGGCCAGACCACCGGGGTTCCCATCCCAGCTCGGCATTTCACTAGCCCTCCATCTTAGGTAAGTCCGTGTGAACTCAGGTCACTTTGGAGTCTACCTTCCTGAGATGTCGGATGGAGATGAATGATAATAATGGTCTCTGCGGTCTGGGGTTGCTGTGAGGATGACATGCGTGAATGCAGGTCAAGTGCCCGAACGTGGCCGGCACCGAGTAAGTGCTCGACAAATGTTACTACTACCGTTGACCTGGCCAATGTCTCCTAGATATCCTGTGGCTACACCTGAAGCTGGTCCCTGTTCAAGCTTAGTGCCACATCCACTCATGGGCAGGGGGGAAGACTGCCCTCCAGAAGACCCTAGAGGGGGTGTGGGGGAGGGCGCCGCGTGTGCACACAGAATTATCTGACCTCGCGTCGTGCTTCCACCACTGATCTGCTGTGTGATCATGGGCAAATCACCCACCCTCTCTGTTTCTCCAGGTTCAACTCAGGTTTCCTTCCAGCTCTAACTTGAAAGTGATAATGAGGAGGCTACCACCTCACGGGGGAGAGGAGTGGGGACTGGGAAGGGGACGGGTGACTGGAAAGCCCAGCTATGGAGGGTGGGGGCTGGTAGGGTGGGGAGGAAGGAAGCTTGTCTGGGGAACTTCTGGGCGGGTGTTGTGCTTCCAGCTCATGATCTGA
Organism: Mirounga leonina; assembly: GCF_011800145.1. NCBI lineage: Eukaryota > Metazoa > Chordata > Mammalia > Carnivora > Phocidae > Mirounga > Mirounga leonina. The sequence continues at coordinate 66,133,408 of NW_023270447.1, read as the reverse complement.
GGTGGGGTTCATATCGCCACATTCAAGCTCCTCTCTGCCTGCAACGCGGTCCCATTGCTGCTGTCAGTGATAAGGGAGCCTGCGCTAGAAGAGCTTCCCTCGAATTCAAGCGGGAGACAATGTCGCCAGATGTCCAAGGGGATTAACTGGTGATCAGGAGAGCGGGAAAGCAGGCTTGGTTCTGCAAGGGGATGCGGAGCTGCTGTTTCTGGCCAGGAGCCCTTGTAAGCATGGGCCCCGGGGCCCCGGCATCCCAGCTGGGTGACAGCATGGGTGTCCCTCCTCTGCCCTCCGGGCTGCACAGTATGCAGGGAAGGTGCGTGAGGGCGGAACAGGCTGCTGGAGGCGCTGCTTGATGCTGAAGACAGCAGTGCGGTGGGGGCTGGAACCAGGCTCTTGGAAGCCAATCTGAGCATCTTAGCGTGGAGGGAGGCAAGGGCATCCAATCCGCGGCAATGAGCCTGCACCGGGCTTATTTATGCCGCTTCCCTTTGATCGGGAGCCCTGCTTCGAGACGGGCTCATGTGTAATGCATGAGACGCTCTGGCACAGTCAGAGGGCTGGGCCACAGCCTGGGGACAGGTACGAGCAGGCGCACTTGCAGCAGCGTGCGCACCCCCCCACCCCCCCGCCACACACACACGAACCATTGCACATGCAGACACATGCACGCAGGGGCCATCACACACACATACAAGCTACACGTAGAGATGCATGGCCTATGACACACACGGATGCCCATCCCCCAGGCTCACTTGTCTAGATACGCCCGTGGGGACATTCAGGCAGATAGACACACGTATAATCTCCACGCACATATACACAGAACCTATATACACACAAAGGCACCTATCCACATGCCTGGAGCACAGGGATGCACGCACACATGTGCTTGCCAGCACACGTACAGATTTTTGCAAATACTCCTGTCCAAGCACAAAGACACACATACACCCGCACAGGTCGACTTTGTACACGGGCCCCTGTGTGTACACATACACACCTAAATGCATGTTTCTGTGGATTATATACTGTCACACACGCACACAGGCATCCCCTACACACACACTCACGAACACATACCCAGGGTCCCAGAGGGCTCCTACCATGCCTATCACAATGCTTCTATCCGCCCCGAATGCACGACAGTGACCTCTCAGGAAGGCCACATTGGCCACTTCTTGGTGGTAACAGCAATATCACAGGAGGGGAGACCTTTTCCTCTCTCTCTCCTCCTCACTAAACATCTGCTTCCATCCTCAAGGAGGGTCCCAGGGAGGCCAGGGGAGGGGAGAGTGCTGGTGAGGCTCCGGTGCGCAGGAGGGAGAGGCTTTCTCTCCCCATCCTTTGCTGCCCTCCCCTTGCCTCCTTCAGGCCCGGCTGGAGGCTCAGTCCATCCCTCCGAGGCTTAGCCTGGAAGGAGACCAGAGCTGGGGGATGTGGAACCAGGGCCCAGGCTTCCAAGTGACTAATAAATAAATGGATGAATGGACCTACGGCCCCCAAGTTCCCGATCCTGACCATTTCGGAGAAACCACGAGAGCAGAGGTTCTCAGTGTGGCCCAGGGACCAGCAGCACCAGCACCTGGGAACTCACTAGAAACGTGCATTCTTGGCCCTGCCCCAGACCTACTAACCCAGAGGGTGGGGCCCAGGAATCTGGGTTTTCCCAAGCCTCCCAGGTGATAGGGATGCACACTCAAGTCTGAGTGTGGCCTAGAACATGGTCTTTTGGAGGAAGGCAGACCTGGGCCCTTCAGCTGTGAGTTCTTGGGCAACCTGCTTCATCACTCTGAGCCTCAGTTTCCACATGTGTAAAGTGGAAATAATCGTAGTGCCTACCTCACAGGACTGGTCATGAAGATTCAGTGAGGCCAAGCCATTAGTCTGGCCCACTGTGAGCTCTTGGTGGTGGTAGCTCCTGTGACTTTTACATTCATTTCCAGAAGGACATTTACCGGTTCTCAGGGTCCATCAGTGGGTTAGGAAAACCCTAGCTACTCTAGTAGGTGAAAACCTTGGGAAACAGAGCCAACACCCTACAAAGCAGGAGGAGCAGGAGAGCCCTGGCCAGATCCCCATCAGAACAGCTACCTGAGCAGGTGACGAGGGCTTTATCTGGACACCAGTGGTCTAAGAGTGTAACGTGCGAAGAAACGTTCATAAACGCTTGGTCAAGTTTTAACCTCCTCCCTGCCTTGAAGGATGTGCTCCTTGCTACCCTCTCAGTAGTGGAGAGCTCATGGCCAAGGGCAGGCCAGGCTCTTGGGACATGGATGCCACAGAGACCTTAAGTCAAGGGCAGGGAGCCCCCTGGCCCCCACAGCTGTTTGTGTGTCTGGGCCACACTTCTCCTTCTTCCTTTTCCAGCCTCATCCTTCCACCTGCCATTCTCTGAGGATGGAAGAAAACAGCACATTTACCCTGCTTGTCCCAGGTATGAAGATGTGTAGGATCTGTGCCGGGACCAACTCAGGTGGCCACATCCTCATCAAAGTTCCCCAAAGCCAACTGGTCTCAAACAGGGAGGGATGGCCTGAGCCTTGGGGATTCCTGGCCCATTGATGCTGTGAAGTTAGGGATGGAGAGCGAAGGGTGTGGGAGGGTCAGCTCATGGTGCTGCAAGGGAGGGAGAGGGTCTCACCTTGAAGAAGGTCATGGTGGCCCCGTCCTTGACAGCCCCATACTCGATTTTGGTTTGCTTGGCCAGGTCATCAGCAGAGTCGATGGGCGATTCCATGCGCTCCACAGTCAGAAAGGCAGCCAGGTTGGCCGTGTAGGAGGAGATGATGATGAGCGTGAAGAACCACCAGATGCCCCCGATGATGCGTGTGGACAGGGCTTTGGGCATCAGTTCAGACCCTGGGAGAATGGAGAAGGCAGGTGGTCCCTGACACAGTCTAGGGCTACTCAGGCCCCTCTGGGTCACAGACTCCACTGATAATCTAGTAACAGCTTGGCAGATGTTCTCAGTGTGCCCCCCGGACCACCAGCAGCAGCAGAAGCACCTCCTGGGAACTTGTTAGCAATGCACATTCTCAGGCCCCTTCCCAGGCCCTACTGAATCCATCACTTGAGGGGTGGGGCCCAGCAATCTGGGTTTGGGAAGCCCTCCAGGTGGTTCCGATGCAGGCTAAAATTTAAGAACCACTGCTCTAGAACGACACGCACATTTCACAGGCTCGTCAGCCCCTGCCGTCCCCGGTTTGGAATGGGTGGCAGTAGAAACCCCGGGGCTCTGGAGTGAATCCTGCTCCCAACTCTGTGTGATTGTGCCAGACACTTTCCCTCTCTGGGACCCTGCAAAGCCCGGAGACTGGTCCTTCCTCTGTCCCAGCCTCACACAAATACCGTGAGGCCGCAGCGATATAATTGCAGGAGAAAGTGTGTTGCAGATACAAGCAGTATACAAACACAAGATTGCCTGCTGGTGCTTTGCTGGAGGAGAAAAATCAACATTTTTTGAAGCTCGTTGCCGAAATAGATCCCTCTTCCTCCCCGACCTTGGGTGTGGAGCACAATTTCGATGAAACCTTCTAACTGAAGTAATTAACTAGGCGGCTTTCAAGAGATTTAAATAGCAAGTGACTCCTGAACTTCCCAGAATATTTGGACCTGCAATCTGAAAAGTGTCTGCTTTGATATGGATGACACTCAAAGGAGAGTTTTTCAAATACATAACTATTTTTCTCCCTCCTAATCAAAACCGGTGGGGGAATGCATCAGGAGCCGGGGCTTTGAATAGCAGCCGGGGGAGGGCGAGGAGAAGCGATTATTGCAATGGGGGGCTTCCAGGTCTCTCCCAACTGTCACTGAGAAAGGATAATGGACAAAGAAGCAAGGTGAGGCTTCGGGACACTCATTAATAGTGGGGACAGAAAGAGGCACTTCCGCTGAAAGCCGCCTGTGGCTTCCCAGCTCTGGAGACCACTGAGGCTCCCCAGGCGCCCCTCCCCACCCAGCCACACGCAACCCCATCTACCTGCTCCTCCCAACCCCGCCAGATTGCTCCGACCTAGGGCAAGAGCTGCCCCTCCAAGGGGAGAATGACTTGTTTTCCTGGTGGACTGTGCCAGGCTCTGCTGGATCCCTATCCAGACCCCTGCACTGGCCTCTGTCGTGGCTGGGAGATCGCTGGAGTTGGGGAGTTGGGGAGTTGGGGAGTTGGGGGCAGATTTCTCTCCCTTCTTCCTCCTTCATTTAAGTGCCCAGCACAGGGCTTGACACGTAGTGGTCACTCAGGACACGCTGGGATAATAGCATTCATTTGGCATTTGCTGACGGATGTCTACTGAGGGCCAGGGTTTGGACTGGGCCTTGAGAACACACACAGGTGAGTGAGGGACAGGGAATTCTTTGCCCCCTGGATCCCCTTCCCTTCCTTGCCTCCTTGTCACCCACTGCCCCTTAGTGGGATCCTAACATAGGTAGAGACTCGTTCCATCCCCATCCCTCCATCCCATTCCCTGAGTTAAGAGGCTCTGGACATACGACTCGACAGGCAGGAACAACGAGCTCGTGGCTCCTGGCCAGCAAGGCTGGGCAGAGGGGTCCTCCTTGGTGGTGGGGGGGGCTCCTCTCCCGCCACCTGCCCTTCAGCCCATGGTGTCTCTGCAGCCAGTGAGGGTGCTCTGCTTTGAGACATTTGAGCAACTGCAGATCTGGCCACAGGGTGGGCCACCAGGCCAGGGTCAGGTGCAACATACTGGCCCTCCCTCTAGAGGATGTAAGAAAATGCTGTCCTTCTGTGCATACCATCCCTGATGCACTCACCACCTGGAACATGACCCTTCTCACTCTCAAGCTCCCCACGGCCAGATGGTCACCAAGTCCCATCCCTGCTACATCCTGAAGTTCTCAGAGTCCATCTCTGTCCTCTACCCCCATGGCCATGACCCCAGTTCAGGTCTCATCCTCTCATTTCTGCAATGGCCTCCCACCCAGCCTCCCTGCCTCCAGTCTCCCCTGTCCTCCGCTCAACTTGACCCAGCCAGCGTCTAAGGTGATGGGGCCATCAGTGGGGTTGGCCCCAGCAAGAAGGAGGCCGTATGTCCACTGCAACTGCAGCAGGAGAGGTTAGGGATGAGCCCTGCATGTCCTGGGTGGGATGGCCTCTCTGCTTTAGCCTCAGACCCTGAGCCAGTCCAGCCACAGGACTGGTGGAGGACAGGGACCTGGGACAAGGATACATGCCTGAGTCTCCAGGTGTCTCCAACCTGCTGGCAGCTCTGCAGGTCTGAGGCTGCCCTGGAGGCTCAAGAGAGGAGGCACCCCCGCCCCCGCCCCTGAGAGGAGAGCCTTGGGGAGACAAGGCACCTACCTTGCTGCATCAAGGACCCCATCCCGAACCAGAAGCTGTTTAGCAGAGTGAAGTTGTTTTCCACCACCTCGGAGCCGGGATTGCAAGGATGAGCGTCATACCACTCGTAAGGGCTGAACCTGCAGCAGGGAGAGGGGAGCGGTGGGCGGAGCTGGGGGGAGCCGGCAGGGAAGGGGCACCCATGCTTCAGGGAGCTGCCTGCTTAGCAAACATTGATGTGCTGTCACTTTAGTACCAATTTACTTAGCGTTCTGCTGGGGAGGCCGGGAATGGGAAACCAGGGCCATTTTGCTTCTTGTTCTTTATTGTTAGTGCCCTTTTCTGGTTGTAAAAGTAATTCAGCAGTATCTCTTAAAATTAAAAGCGCACATGCCCTTCAACCTAGCAATTCTGCAACTCATTATCCAGCCTAGAAAAAACACCCGTACATGAGCATAAAGAGAAGCGCGCGAGGGTGTTTATCAAAGCATTGTTTGTAATAGCTAAAAACTGGAAACAGCCTCAATGTCCTTCAACAGAAAAATGATTAAGTAAACTCCGTCAGAAGCCTGTTCCGCAATGTCACACGGCTCAGAGAAGAGAATGAGAGATGTCTGGATGTCCTGATAGGGGAAGATCTTCCACCCCATACTGTTTGGTTTAAAAAAAAAAAAAGTGATTAAAAAAAAAGAACAATATGATCACGTTTATATAGATAGATTCCTAAAGATACAGCTTTATGCCTCTTTACGGACGTGTGTATACAAATGTGTTGGAAGGGTCTGGAAAGATTCCTACCTAAAAGATATCAGCAGCATTTACCTCTGGGGAGGGGAGTTAGGAGGGCGGCAGGAATCTCAGGGCAGCCTGTTGCTTTAGGTGGATTAGATGAATTTTTTAAAAAATGAGAATGGGCTTTTCAATTACTTGTACACTTAAAGTGGAAAAAAAGCAAAACATACACTTCATAAAATATTCAAACAGTATAGAAGAATACAATGAAAAAGCGAAAGTACTCCAGGATCCCACCCCCGGAGAGAACAATGTGTTACATAATTGTTCAGATTTTTCTCTCTGAATATACAAATACCTGTATGACAGGGAAAACTTGTTACTTAAAGCCCCCCACTGCCTTCTAAGGAAGACAAGCCCTGATAACCGGAGGGATCTTTGTTTGCTGCATGAATCCCAGGTGAGGCCATGTAAGCCGGAGGAAGCTAGCACACTCTGGGGAGATTGGGAGACCCTGGAGAGAGCCCCTGAGAGGCTGGCGTGGCTGGCGTGGGGTAGGATGCTGAGATGAGAGGCCCAGAAGGAGGGGCACGTCCAGTGGCATTTTGTTTTGTTTTTAAATGTATGATATGCTTTAAGTATGATGTCGTGACTTGTCCATCCCCTTTTAAAAGCTTTAATAAATTATACATTGATCACCAAAGCTCGCAGGAGAAGAATTTTGCTCTCACAAAGTGGGAAGATCCTACACATATGAAATTTTAACGTGAGGCTTCAAACCAAGACGGGGATATTCAAAGGGAATGACCATGAACTGGCTAGAGGCTCTACAAATCCACAAGGAAGAGATAAAGGTTGAAGGGAGGAGAGGCGGAGACTGCTCTGGGAAGCTTCCGGAGAAAGCCTCGGGAGAGCGATGCATTCAGCGGTCCCCGCATGCCTCCTGGGAAGTCCTGGGAGAAGCGTGTCCACGGGACTGCTGAGGGAGCTGGCAGGCGGCTCTGTAACGAGGTGGGCCCCATCTGGGGGTCTGGAGGGCAGGGGTCGGGCTGATGCATGCCTCCCAGGTGCATGCAGGACAGGGAGTCCCTGCTGCAGGGTATTGGCCGGCACACCCAGACGCAGCCAGGTATAAGGACACTGGGCCAAAAGTGTTTCCCTGGACCGGATGGGCCCAAGCAGAAAAGAGATCCAGCCCAACTCTGCCCTAAGTCCTATCCGAGAAGGGCAACAGGACTGCGACGGGGAGAGGCCATGGGGCAGGGGCTGCTGGGGGGCCAGGTGCTGATCAGGGGAGCACGCTGACCTGGGGAGCAGGCCAACCAGTGGTCTGATGTATGAACAAAGGTAGAAATGTCAAGGACTCTACTGGACTCAACCTTCTCATTTCTGAATTGAAACAGTGTTTGTGATTAGAGAGACACCCGGGGTTCCTGTGACCTGGAAATGAGCCAAAAAGTGACAGACCCCGGCCGAGCCTTCACGGGGCAAGGAGAGCCTCAGCTCTGAGCACACTGGAATAGCGGGGAGACACAGTAAAGATGATTTTGGATGAGACCTCACAAGTCCTGCGTGGCTTACACACATCTGCGAAAACTGTGGTCGTTTTTAAACGCAGGAAAGTATCATACCATAGTGCTACCTAGAACTTGGACTTTTCCTTTAATAAGCCACCAGACTCTTTCCAGATCAGGTTCTTCCGGATCTGCCTTACTCTCTGCAACTACTTCAGAGGTGTTTTCAACCACTCCTCTGTCGCTGGTGCTTGGCCTGTCCCCATACCCCACTGTTGCACACTCTGCTGGAAGAAACAGCCCTGGGGACACCACTATGGGCACCCATGCCGAAGGGCCACCCTCTCTTCTGAGCTGAGGCTTTCTAGATTTGGGGGGACTGTAAAGTGGGGCTCAGTGGTGACTTTCAACAGGATAAACTCCCAGGGGTGGACTTGCTTCTCATGATCGAACTACTTTGCTCTAGAATAGGCCTCTTGGTCATCAAGTACTGTAAGGGGCCCGGCTCCTCGCTACCCTTTGAGGTGGACAGTGCAATGGGGGCCCATTTTACAGATGGGGAGGTGGTTTGGAGCAGGCAGGGGAGGGCGCCCCTGCAGTGAGGGAGCTGGAGGGTCCAGATTCTAACCCCCAGGCCACAGGAGAGAACAGGAGGAGGCTGGATGCTGAACAGTAAGGAAGGTGCCACCCAAGTTAGCGATGGATCTTGGATTAATGGCTCGCAGCTGCAAAGGACTGTCACAGTCTCGCACTTAGGTGGGAGCTAGTGGAGGCTGACCTAGGGATACTCGGTCTGCATTCATGGGAGAAGCTGAAGTCCAGCCCCAGTGATGGAGGTGTAGATGGAGCACTGGCTGGCCGGGACCATCTCTTCCCTGGGATGCTCATCGGCACCAGATGTGACGGGAAGGTGACTCCCAGGAGCTGGACCGGCTGGCAGCTCACCCTCAGTCCTGCCTCAGGGATCAGGCATCTAGGATTATCTTCTTGCCATGAGTGCCAACTATCCTGCTCTCCATGGTGAGAGCGCACCCTCCCTCCCTTCTTCTCTCCTTCTACCTCTCCAGGCATAAAGCAAGACTATCCTGGTGACAGAGAAAGGCCTTGGTCAATGCGTGGACTCCCGGTGCTAGACAGACACAGGCCAGCCCAGGCCAGTTTGCAGGACAGACAGCCTTGTAACATGCCACAGCTTCCCTGCAGGGGGCCCGGGGCCCTGCCCACGCTTCGGCGACCCCATCTCTTGGGCAGCGGTGTCTAGCTCTCCACCCGCCAGCCTGGAGCGGTCTGAAGGACACAGGCCACATGGAGGGGGCACAGAGGGCCACAGCCACCCTGGAGATGTGCCCTGCTTGACCTTGACAGTGTTGGAAAAAAATGGACTTAGTGGCTACCTATAAAAGCCACGAAGTGTCACATAAAAAACCTGAGTCTCTCTCTAAACACCAGGGACGTGGCAGCGCCGGCCCCGCATGCCTGCCTAGCGCAGTCTCCATCCAGCCGTGCGGTCTCTCCCCCTCCCTGCTCCCCTCCCTCACGCTTCCTGTCCGGCCCCGCGGGCGCCGGGGTTTGCCACCCTGATTTAAAATGAACAGCTCTTGCTCGGGCGTCCGACTCCGGAAGAGAAAGCTTTCTGACGTTGGGCACTGGCTGAGCCTCCCCTCCCTGAGCCTCATCTGCTGCTTCTGCGAAGTGGGGAGAGTTATCCCCACCTCACAGGACCTTTGTAAGGATCAGGCAGGGTGCGTGTGAATTATGTGAGTGTTACATAATGTGGTAATTGTACTGTGACACTGCTCATGGCCCTGTGGCCAGGTCCCTTGTCCCTCTCCTGTCCCCTTCAGGTGTCCTGTGTCATTTGCAGCAGCTGCAGAAGTCCCATCTCTCTTCCAGAAAGTCTCCCCAGCCTAACCTGGTGAAGGGGGTCCCTCACCTTCCCTGCCAGGAGGCAGGAGGCGAAAAGCAGGCTGAAAGGCCAGGGGTCGGAGGGGGACTGGGCGCACATCGGAGTCATGCTGGAGAAGCTGGAGCTGTTTTCCAGGGGGCAGGGAGCCCAGAGTGGGCTGGATCTGCTAAAATTACGGCAAGAGCTCTGGAGAGTGGCTCCTGCTTTCAAAGGCTTGTTAGGCCATTACAGGAAGAGGCGTAATGCGGGCTGGGCTGCCGGCTGGGGGCGGGGGAGGGCGGGCAGGCGTCACCCGCCAGCTGGCAGCCGAGGATTTCCGAGGCAGGACAATTTCCTCCCTCACATCCTTCCCTTTGGTCTCTCTCTGTGTGGGAAGAGGGAGCGAAAGGGAGCGAAAGGGAGCAGGGTGGGAGGAAGGCTTTCAAAGAAGACTCAGGAGGAAAAAAAGCCCAAACACGAAGTCCTTGGATCTCAAATCGCCTCTCCAGAGAAGTCTCTCTTCGCACCTTGTTAGGATTTAGAGAAAAAGAACCGGGGCAGGGGATGGGGCTGGAGCCTGGAAGGAGGGGGCAGAGGGCCTAGGGACCAGGAGCCACTCTCTTGGGGCCAGGGCAAAGGACAAATGTCCAGGTGGCCAGAGATGTGGATTACAGATAGAACCCTAGGTGATGAGAGTTCAAATGCCGGTCACTTGTTGCTAGGATGGCCTCGGTGAGCCTCAGATGTCTCCCCTTCGTGGGGCTGGGGCCTGAGAGAATTAGGTCACATAATGCCTGTAAAGCACAGAGCATGGTGCTTGGCAAACACCAGGTGCTCAGCAAACACCGAGCTAAACCTGTGCCCTAGTGAGCTCCACCTACCATCCACCAGCAAGTATGTGCTGTGTCTCCGTGCGAACGACTGAACATGCAAGGGGGTTGCCAGCGTGTGTTATGGACAGGGATGTACGTGCCAAGTTTTCACACGTGTGCACATGTGTGTTTAATGTACGTGCCAAGTTTTCACACATGCACACGTGTGTGTTCACATGGCACAATTCCTCCTGTTGTGTGGACTGGGCGGACGCAGTCTGTTTTCCAAATTTCAGTCCACTCGCTGGACCATTCAATGCACCTAAGTCTGTTGTCCTGGGTGCCTGGCCCAGGTGGTGCAGCTCTGGGCAATGACTTAACCTCTCCAAGACTGCTCACAGGGCCTGGGATACGACGGCTGCCTCCTGGCCGTGGGCACAGACCAGGTGAAGGCCTGGGGGATTCAAGCTCACGGGGTGGGAGGGGCTACGGAATGTTCCTCGAAGGATATAAAGGGATCTGAGCCTCAGTGAGGGAGAGAGGAGCAGGCACAGCAGTGGCCTGAACCTTGGCATGGCTAAGGACTGACGAGGTGGGGGTCAGTCTGGCTCCCGGAAACCCCAACCTTGGGCCAGAGCTCTGGCCAAGGCATGGCCCTTACCTGGCAATTACAAAGAGGACACAGCTGACCCCCAGGTAGGCGAGGAGTACATACATCCAGATGTCTGGGGACAGGGGGTTGAGGAAGGAGAAGACACTGGGGTTGGTGCCATTGGGCTTTCGATACAGGATGCTCACACCGAGTGTCATGAAGGGCTTGGAAAAGTCGATGGCCTTCTCGCGGACATGGGTGATGGTCAGGGGGGCCACGGCCAGATCTGCCTTCTGCAATGAGAGAGACACACACAGACAGACATGAGTAAAGCCTCAGACTAGCAGGGGGAAGGCACCTCATCTTGGAGGAGGGGAGGGAAGGGAGTGGAGTCCGTTTCCAGAGCCTTGGGGTCACTTGACCACAATGTTTACAAATCCTTCCCCTGTGCCAGGCCACGCCCAACATGCTGCGAAGACAGCGATGAATTAGACAGAACCCCTGTTCTCCAAGAGCTCATGGCCTTCAGGAAGAGGACAGCGGTATCAACATCCAGAGAGTGGAATCCTATGAAAGTTATACCCATGTGGTTCATTCTCAAAATGGTGCTCTGTCAGATAGATACAGTTCAGCAATCTACAAACACTTAAAAATAACTCATGTTCTTTATTGGTGACTTTCAAACATCATGAAGAGGACACAGAATCCAGAACAAACCTTATTTGAATCTGCTTTCCTCTCCTATCCGCTTCTTGACTGCTTTTCCTCTTCTGGATATTCTGTACATCCTAAAGGCCTCAAAATCCAGTTGGGCAAAAATAATGCCCTCTTTGGAGGCAGAGGGGAGTCCAGAGCCCTCTTCAATAGGTGAGGGGAGGGAAGAGGCCAAAGAAGAGGAAGAAAGGAAGGAGGTGGGGAAGGCTAGGAATATTCCTGTGCTGGTCAATTTTAGCTCATCACAATTTTAATGAGGGTCATAATTAAAGGTCTATTATTTCTATTATCTCCTTGGTCTGAGCTTTTCTTGATTAACAATCTGTAAGCCCTCATTCCCATTTTTCCAGCCTCCTCCCTACTGCTCTCCTGCTCCATGAGGCCCCATTTAACTGCTTCCTGTTTCCCACATTCCCTTTTTCACCTCCGTGCTTTGCACATCTTGCCCTATTGAGAATGCCCTCTCTCTGTTGGCTCTTACTACCTTCTGTATTTCTTTGCACATACTACCACCTCCAAGAAGCCCTCCCTGATAACCTCCAATGCTAAACCCCCATGAAGCTTGCTCTGCCCCATGGTAAGGTCCTAACCTGCTCAGTGTGAATGCAGGATGTGTGACCATGTGACTTTTTGTCTTATCTGCCTATTTACCTGTGACTTCCTAAGTGCAGTCGGGCTGTAGCTGATACACTGCTTTGCTTGTCCATTCCCAAACCCCATCTCAGCCTCCGTAATATTTGTTTGTTAATAGTGTTTCCCTCTGGGAGGGCTCCTGTGGGTATTTACATATCAGAATGTGAACCAAGTTATCACTTCCCTGTCTCGGGGATGGGCAGGACAGAAAGAGGTCAGGTCCTAAAGACTAGCAGTAAAGACCCTTTTGCAAAAGTGGGATGGCTGCTTCTGAGACCCTTCCAAGGCAATAGTCTCTAGGCAGCCACCCAATGGCTTGGTCCAGTTTCTTTCTTTCTTTCTTTTCTTTCTTTCT
>NW_023270447.1:65946558-66120862 GCF_011800145.1 Mirounga leonina | reverse complement strand
TTCTTTCTTTCTTTCTTTCTTTCTTTCTTTCTTTCTTTCTTTCTTTCCTTCCTTCCTTCCTTCCTTCCTTCCTTCCTTCCCTTTCTTTCTTTCTCTCTCTCTCTCTCTCTTTCTTTCTTTCTTTCTTTCTTTCTTTTTTTCATTCATTCATTTTATGAGCTCTGCTAAGCACTAGGGATACAGAGCTGAGCCAAGCAGACGTGGTTTCTGCCCCGGGGCTTACAATCTAGTTGGGGAGACGGACATTAATCAAACTGTTTACTAAATAGTAGCTGTTAACACCATCTCTGACTTCACCAATCCTAGAATAGGAACCAGCAACCAAACTGAAGTCCGATTTTAAGGAGGGGAAGCCTGATCTGGGTAGATGGCAGGTGTCCCAGGCTGGGGGCGGGGGGTGCTGGCAAACACACAACCCTGACATTACAACCCCAATGTTCTTCCTTTTAATGGCAGGCCCTACAGCTGATTATTGACATTCAAAGCCCAAGGGTTCAGGGAACCTTAGGACCTGGGACAGAGAGTGAGGAAGAGCCTATTACAAAGGACGCATCATACTGGGACCTTCCTTTTGTAAATTTCTGAATGTGTGCATTGGAACTTGCCTAGCTTTGAAGGCAGAGAAAGAAGAAATGCCCAGTTGCTGCCACCCTGGCTCCCTGGAGCCTTCAGTGTGTGTACAAATGAATGCAACAAGAGGAGGGAACGATCAGGGAAGGTGCAGAGTGAGTAATGCATATCTGCTCAATACCTACTGTGCTCCAGTCTGGGACACAGGGCTGAGCAGGAGACCCAGCTCCTGTTTTTATGGAGCTTCCGGTCAAGTGAGCCCCTGCTGGGAGATATCGATAGGACTCAGTGGGGTGGGGACCAGGGTGGGACATCCAGGAAGGCTCCTTTGATTCCTGAGTTCTAGGATCCTCTATAATGTTGGCATAAGAGGGGGGTAGTGGGCTTTTGATTCTAGATCTTGGCTTCCCCTGGCCCTGTCCCTTCAAAGCACATTGTTCTGGGAGAACCTCAAAGTCAATGGTGTCAATCTTCCTCTGGCTTTGATGGCAAGTTGGATGAAAAGACTAGTGATGGGAGGATCAGGGTATCTGCAGCCATGCTTGTTTCATGAGAAGCAGTCCAGGACTGGTGAGGAAGGGCTGGGTCCCTTCTTCCCCAGCACTATCTTGGAGCCTTCAGAATCTTCCCACCAGCTTCCTGCTCTCCAGCTCTCACAGGTCAGGAGGTCTCACAGGTCAGAAGGCGGGCGTCTGTGGCCTTCTGTGTCTACAGCAGCGAGTCAGCTGGTCAACCTGCCCTTCTTCATGGGGAGCTTTGATGAGCGTTCTCCCTTGGGCTTTAGGAAGGCTGACGTTCTCCACTTTGATTTTGGTTTAGGCAGGAAACACTACATTTCACCATTTGTTATGATTTCTCTAAAAAAAGACTTTATTTTGTCCAGCTTTCCTTGAAAGTGTGGAACAGATGTCAAGTCTCTACTGTGTCAGTTCATTACTCAGAATGAAAGGCCCAACCTTGGCAGGCTCTTCCCACTTGTGCAAGTTTTCTTTGAGGACAATTCATAAAATCATAGGCTGTCAGAGCTGGAAGGGAGACCTTTAGGAACATCTCTTCCAACCCTCTATTTCTTATGGAGGGAAACTGAGGCTCAGAGCTTATCCAAGGCCTTTGCTCTCATATTCACAGTAATCATGTCCTTGAACAAACCAAACCTCTGACTTGTCCAACACATTCATGAGTTTTATGGGTGATTTGTTGGTCCCATCTGCCTGAGGACCTTTCCATACTTTTTCTAAACCTTTAAACTGGGCAGGACAACCCCTCCAGGATCTTACTTCATCCCCCTAAGCAGCTTTCCACTTCCCAAGAATCTGTCAGGACCCACCTGGTACCAGCCTCTCCTATTCTACTCCATACTTGCATGGGGCCACTTGGCGCCATTTGCTCTACCATGTCTCCAGCAACCAGAATGAAGGCAAGAATGACTTAAACAGCTGCAGCTCCATATTTTGGCCCAGAGATCCAGCCATCTTGGCTGCTGGCTGGATACTAGCCTTGTCCCAGAAAGCAAAACCAGGAAAACCTCCTCTCAGATTCTAAGAACAGACTTGTGACCATGGTCCCACTTCAGGCCACTTACCACTTACCACTGATCTCTTAAGCCTGGGGTCCTCCCTGAGGAAAAGATCTGCCCCAGGAACTCCAACTTGATACCAATGTCTGGTGTCCCTGTTGGCCCCTGCATACTTGCATTCTAGGTATGGTCTCCACCAGATTCCCCATCTCTGTGCTCTGCCTCTTGGTTGGGATTCCCCAGGGTGTCCTGTTGCTCAGACTGGGACCTGCTACAGTTAAAATAGTAAGAACCACAATCATTCCTGGATGAGTCCCATATGCCAAGCTTGGTTAAGGGTGTTACGTATACCACCATATAGGATCCTCCCAGCAGCCCCATGTGGCAGTAAATGTTACCACCGCATTCTAGATGAGGGTCCCATGGGTCCATCAGGCTAGGAGGCTTGTTCAAGCTCTACTGGTTTGGGTGACAAGTGTTGGTGGCATAGTAGTGAGTACAGCTGGTGAATGGCTGGTAAATGGCTGAGCCAATACTTGGACCCACTTCCCCATGACCTCAAACCCCCATGCAAGCCGCATATAGTGTGTTGAATTGTGCGCCCCCTCCGTATGGTTAAATCCTAATCCCTAGTACCTGTGAATGTGACCTTATTTGGAAGTAGGCTCTTTTTCTCCCCCCCCTCCCGCCCACTAAAACAGTCTTTTATTCTTGCCACTGAGATTAAACAGCATCAGAGAGATTGTCAGGAGAGTATCTTGGGCTGTGCAAAGGGAGGACACACTCTATCTTCAGTGGGTGTGTTCACCTCCCCAAAGATCGGGCTCTCTCTGGCTCCTGCTGAGTGCCCCCAAATTCATCAGCGTGCTCACAGCCACTCTTGGGCTCGCAGCACCGCGAGTTTTAATGGTGCAATGGCTCTCGGTGGGAGCCTGTGTTCATCTGGTCTCCGAGTGACAGTTCTCCCTCACATGTCCTCAGCCACACTCCCCAAGTGGTTTCAGATTCCCGTAATACCACTGCCGAACAGCCAAAATAAAAAAAAGATACTGATAGTACCCAGTGCTGATGAGGATGCAGAGCAACGCATCTCTCTTAGGCTGTGGGCAGGAGTGTAAAATGGTGCAGCCCCCCAGGTCGCCAGTTATTAGAAAAGACTAGAACTCAGGAGCGGCTGCATGGAAGCAATTTATCAGGCAAGGAATGTGGGAAGGGACACGAAATTCCCATGTCCTCTCTCTCTCTCGGGGCACTCCATTCTCCTCACATCTCCACGGGTTCACCAACCCGGAAGCTCCACAAACAGGGTCTTTGCGGAAGTAATCAAGTTAAGATGGAAGTCATACTAGATTAGGCTGAACCCTACATCCTAGGCCTGGGGTCCTTATAAGCAGAGAAGAGGCCACACAGGGACACACAGAGAAGGCCTGTGACGCTAGAGACAGAGACCAGAGTGATGCAGGGTCAAGCCAAGGAACACCAAAGAATGCTG
The DNA here is from genome assembly GCF_011800145.1 of Mirounga leonina. Classification (NCBI taxonomy): domain Eukaryota; kingdom Metazoa; phylum Chordata; class Mammalia; order Carnivora; family Phocidae; genus Mirounga; species Mirounga leonina. The sequence goes on along the minus strand of NW_023270447.1, from coordinate 66,117,284 downwards.
GCCACACTGGAAGCCAGGAGAGAGGCATGGGACACATGCTCCCTGAAAAGGGACCAACTCTGCCAACACCCTGACATCTGATTTCTGGCCTCCAGAACTGAGAAAGACTGTTGTTTTAAGCCACCTAGCTTGTGGTCATTTGCTGTGACAGCCTTGGGTCACTCCTGCCACTTAGGGCCTGGGCAGGATGCACAGAGCTCCTTCCACCGCCCCATTCAGATGAGCAGGCCTGGGCCCACCCTGAAGCTGCGCTGCATTCCCAGAGACATGAACCTGACTCCGGCTGCCGACCATGGCTGCCACAGGGTCTCCCCAGCATACACTATACATCGCCTGGCTGGGCTTCTGAGCCTTACGGCTGTGGAACATGCAGATTCATCCCCACTTCCCTCCAGATCCTTCTGCTTCTGCTTCCACAGCGCCCCAGGAAAACCAGTCTCACTCCTGCTACACATGCAGGACTTTTCCGCAGGGTTCTGTCTGCTGGCTCTCTGCCCACGTATGTGGTATTCCTGGAATTCACCTTCCAGTCTTTTCTCAAAGTGGTGTTGCTCCAGCTAGAATTCCCCCACTCCCAATCCTGCTTCATTTACAGCAAGACTTCCCTCCGCCCTTAGGATAAAACATTCTTATTAGGGGTTCCTTAAGCCTTTCATGATCTAAGAGAACTTTCTGTTCAAGAGAACTTTCTGCAACGACAGGAATGTTCTCTATTGGCATTGTCCTATATGGTAACCACTAGCCACATGTGGCCAAGAGCTTAAAATGTGGCTTGTGTAACTGAGGAACTGAGTTCATACTTGAAATTTCGCATGAAAGAATTTTAAAAATCATTTTTCTTTAAGTTTAAATAACCCCACAGGTCCGGTGCCTACTGAGCTGGAAAGTGCAGAGCCAGCCCTGCCCGCCTGTCCAACCTTTCCTTACCTCATGTCCCCTTGTTCGCTTTCTACTACCTTCTTTCAGACCCCCCAACCCCGGCTCTCTCTCACCTCAGGACCTTTGCACGTGTGAGTTCCTCTACCTCGGACTTCTTCCTCCACAAACGCTTTGTGTAGCTAATGCCTACTTTTCTTTCAGGTCTCAGCTCAATTACGTCCACAAAATCTTCAGGTGATGTCAGGTCTCCCTGGTGATTCCTCTCACGGCACAAGTATTTTTGCTCTTAGCACTGACCAGAGAGGCTTCGTGATTTCTCCCCCACTGGGTCATAAGCTCACGGGAGCAGGGTCTGAGCCTGTGTCTTTCCACCACGGTGGGCCACGGGCCTGGCACAGTGCCTGGCTCACAGTCCGCCATCGGTAGACTCTGGGACTGGATGAATGGGGCTGTGTAGGAGAGACACTCAGCAAGCACGTCCACAGAGCCAGCTGGCTGAGCCCATGGCAGTTTATAAGGGGGCAAAGCAAGTCACGCAGGGTGTCTGCTGATGACTCCCAGACTCCACCCGTAAGAAAACACGGTGCTGGGCGCCTGGGTGGCTCAGTTGGTTAAGTGACTGCCTTCGGCTCAGGTCATGATCCTGGAGTCCCAGGATCGAGTCCCGCATCGGGCTCCCTGCTGAGCAGGGAGTCTGCTTCTCCCTCTGACCCTCCTCCCTCTCATGCTCTCTGTCTCAAATAAATAAATAAAATCTTTAAAAAAAAAAAAAAAAGAAAACACGGTGCTCCGTGGAAGCCCATGGACATTAACTTGACACCCAACAGCCTCAGCATCCCACATGTGAGAACAGAAGGGACTCCTGAGTGTCAGCGGATGGGTCACCTCTTAACACCTGTGATTCACACGCTGGCTTCCTGAGCAGTGGCTACCACTGCCTGCCAGTGAGGAAGGATGCCCGCGCCCCTCCCTGGCCTGGGAGAGCTGCTGAGCCTCTCTCCTTCAGGAAGGAAGCACGGGTCTTCCCTGCTTCAGGGCCCCAGGGGCCCCAGGATGGACACACCACAGCTCCATCTCCGATCACTTGCTCCTTTCCCCACCTCTCAGGGCCCCGAAGGTGGCATCAGCCCAGACAGGCCCTGCCCAGCCAGTTGCTGGGGGCAGTGAGCCCCCTCTCCCTCCACATGCTGCGAGGTCCTAGGGACCTGCTCCCATAGCGGCCCCCCAACCCCTGCCGCGCTGCTCCTCAGTGTCCTTATCACAACTAAATTCTTATTTGTAAGTCACTCCTCTGCTGGTGTATAAGTTCCACGAGGGCAGGGACTGAACTGGATCGCACACTGATGTGTCCAAAGGGTGAGCACAAAGCCTGGCCCAAAGAAGGGGCTCAGTAAAGTTCTTTTGCAAGACTAAGCAACAAAGTACCCCCAAGGGTCCTGACCAGCCCTTACCACAGCCTAAGGGGGCTGAGCTCTGGCCTCCATTTCCCTGCTCAGCAACCCCATGCTCCCCGAAGTCACGTGACCCATGCCAGTCTGCCCAGGTGCTGCCCTCCCCTCCCCCTCCCACCGGTCTCTCACCAGCCTTCCTCCAGAGTTAGGTGTCTGCTCCCTGTACCCTGGCCTTTGATGGGCCCCTTACTTCTGGCCTGTTCGCTGGAAGCCCTCACCTGTGCTCATGGCCCTCCTCAGGTAGGTCCTAGTGACGTCTTCAGCTCCACAACCTCCCTGGTCATCACCCCGAGCTGCCTGGCCACCCCGGGGAGGGTCCACCCTTTGGGTTCACCTGTCCCCCGCCCCCAGTCTGTCCTGCTCCATCGAGGACTCTGCCCCACCCCAGGTGAGCTCCCAGCAGGCCTAGCTTGCAAGTGCCCTGGCCCAGGCTTGGGGAGGGGGCCAGAGGTGGGGGCTGGGGCAGAGCCGTCCCTGGCCTTGGAAACAGGGGTCGGGACCAATGCATACAGGCCAGAGTCCAGGTCTGTTTCCTGGTTGGGAGAAAATGGGACACAGTGGGGTGGTGGTGGCATGTCTGAGACCAGATATTCCTGTCACATCTGCTGGGAGACCATAGTGCATGGGTGCATTGGCCATGTCGGGAGACATCTTCCCAAGTCTGTGTCCTCCTTCACTTACGCACATGCACCAGCTGCCGCTGCACGTCAGAGAGCCAGAAATGACCCAGGGCCCCTCCCTGGGTTCCCCAGCCTGCTGCTGGCCACGGGACGGGGAAAGCATTTCAGGAGCTACTCACCTCTCCCAAGTCTCTAGCACCTTCCTCCAGGGTTTCCTGGGATGGACCAGTGGCCATCCCCCACTGAGCCAAGGGCTCGTCCAAGCACTGGTCTGCAAGCCTTTACCTGGACACACTACTCTCACAGGACACGTACCCAGGCTGAAGGGTCACACGGGTTCATCCATCCCTGCTACTGTCTGCTTCCTCCACTAGAATGTGAGGCCCGCAGGCTCGGGGAAGGGATTCTGCCTGTTTTGTTCACTGCCTTATCCTCAGTGCTGTCATGGGGCTTACCTTAATACATTTAATGAACAAAAGAATAGCTCTTTCAAAGGGAACACTGGATGGATCCACCTTCGGAGGTTTAGGAAAGGTCACCCGGTAAGCACTTCCCCAGGCCTGCCACACCGCGGTTCTCACGGGGTACACTGAGTCACAGTAGTACCTGCGGATGTCCCACCAAACAGCTGCCACGCTTCATCAGCACTGTGGCCACGAACAGCCTGGGAAAACCCCTATATATCTCAAGAGATGAGGCCAGGTGCTAAGAAATGCCTGTGTAGACCGAGGGGTCACGACGTACCCATGCTTCATACACGGGCCCCCTGAGCTGCCGGACGCCTGACAGTGAGGAATGAAGTCTGTGCCTTTCCCAGGCCTGCGAGAAGGGTCTGATTCCCAAGGGCCAGCAAAGGCACGGCAGGGCGGGCGTCCCCTGCTTTGTGGCACACGATGGGGGATGCACGGCACCTCCATTCCCACCTCTAAAGGAAGCCCCCTTCCCCACGCCCTGCGTGACCACCAGGCAGGGGTCCACCCAGGGCCCGGTCCAGCGCTGAGGGCCTCCTCATGAGGGTGGAGACACGGCACCCTCAGCGCCCCACCCAGGCAGGTACCCCAGCCGTGCCCCGGATAGCTCTTCCTCGGTTTCTCTTCCTTATTCTCCAGTCTCAGCTCAAGAGTCACTCTGGCCTGGCAGCCCACATCATTTCTCCTCGTCCTACACTTCCCAAGTCCCCCACACTCCTCTGTGGCGCTGACTGAAGTTTTAATAGAAGTTAGCTTGGCTGCTTCGTTGTTTGTTCCCATGAGTGGGGGCGGGGGCTAGGGCTACGGACGGCCACCTCGGCCGCTCCCATCTCTCTAGTTGCCGCCCCGGGTCTGGCACATCGTGGGGGCCTGGTTCAGACCCCTGCCCTCGAGCACCAGGTCGGGCGCTCTGGCTCTGACCGTCCTCATGTAGGCACAAGCTGACACTCCCCTCCCACCTGCCCGGCCCGCTGTGGGCACCGCGGCAGGGTCCCCATTGGTTCCCAGGCCTGCCGCGCCAAACCCAGATATGCATGGAAGTCAGGAGCCGGTGGATAAACCTGTCCCCCCTCCTCCCCTCATCGGAGACACACTCTCCAAATTTTTTCTAGGGTGTTGGCTCAGGGACTGGTCACACTCAGTGCAGACGGGCTCACTAATGAGTCCTCGTACTGGCTTTCTGCAGCCCCGCTCCGTGTCCCTGCCCCTCACTTGCTCCCTGGCACCACACCCCCAAACTAGGTGGTGGCTGGCACCTAAGGCTCTGCCTCAGGCTCTGCTGCCCGGGAGCCAGGCTGAGACTGTTCCATAAAGTTCTGTGGAACGAATGAAGGAGTAGGTGACCCTCAGCCGGGGGTCAGTGTGTTCCTCTCGCTCCCTCTGACCTTCGTCTCCCTCCAATCCCCCTTCACCCTAGAAGCTCCATTGTACCTGTGCCTTGACCGCTCTGGCCCCTGGCTGTCTGGCCCCCAACCTCCAGCCAGGCTTCTTCCAGGTCCTTCCCAGGTTGGGCTCTGCTGGCTGGGTCCTGGCAGCTAACAGTTCCTCGGTGAATCTCAGTGTGGCCCGGGTCCTTCCCGCAGCCCTGGCCTGCTTCCCTGCTCCTTCTCAGGCAGCTCCTGAGCTTCCCCAGAGCTCCTCGGTCATGGCCCTGGCAACCTGGTTGCCCTACCACGAGTCCACCTTTGCATGCCCTCGGGAAATGCTCTGCCCTCAACTGCCCTGTCCCACCCAGGCCTCTACCTGCCCCGGCTGGGCTCCCAGCATGCCTTGCTTCAAAGGACCCTGGCCAGCCTGAAGGAGGTGGTCTGCCAGAGCCTTTCCCGGCCACACAAACAGGGGCTTGGGGTTCCTCCTGCCACGAATGCATGGAGGCCAGAACTAAGGTCTGGTTACCGGTTGAATGGCAGGGGACACAGTGCTCGATAGCCTTGACACCTGACCCTCCGCTTGCACAGGACGGGAAACTCAATGGTTAGGGCCCCATAGCTGTGCCTCTGGGGAAGATGTGTGAGTCCTGGGCTCACTCACACACCCTTCATTCACCAACACCTGCACCGTGTGCCCGGCCCACGCCCAGAGCGGTTCCGCAGGCGCTCGCTGTCTGGAAGAAGGGTCGGGCGGGGGAAATGGGGACCTGGAGCCGTGCCATTCTCTCTGCTCGGCGCTCAACGCGACGAGGAGGCAGAGGGGATGTCCGGGCTGTGCCAAGTCTCTCACAAGGGAAGGGGTGACATGCCGCGGCTACCCGCGACCGCTCCTCGTCTCCCTCCTCTTCTATCCCCCATCTTGGTCTGGGCCCATCCACGAGCCAGCGAATCCTCCTCACCTGCTCTAAGTGAGGTATGAAAACGGAGAGAAAGGAGAACTAATGGCTTCCTGTGACCTGGGGGGCATTTATGCATTAGCTTAAGGCTAGGCTCCTGCTTTGTCTCTGCCTAACCCACCCCCTCTGATTCCAGGGCTTAGGAGAGGCAGCCAGGACCCGATTCCTGGGTCGCAGAGAATAAAATTTGCAGGAAGCCAGGCCAGGAGCATTCAGGAAACCCAAGCTGGGGCTGGCCCTGCCGCTCATGCCAACACGTGGACGCTGTTTACGCCTCTCCTTTGACCTCCCTGCCTGCTACGTGTGACCCTGTGCCCATGCCTCTCCAGGAGCCTCTCCTCCCTTCGGCCTCTGTCACCCATGCTCTCCTGGTTCTCCTCCTTCCTCTCTGGCCTTGGCAGTTCCGGCGTCTTGTGGAGTCCTCCTTTTCCTCTCTCCTTAGGCTTCCTTGTCGTTCGGGTCCTCCCCAGGTTCCCATCTCTCCTCTGCCCAGCAGTCCCACCTCTGACTGCCTCCCAAGGTCCCCCCACGAGGTTGTACTGATGCCTCTCACATCTCCACCTCCTGTCCCGCTCTCTCCTCTGACTGCGCAGCCATATAGCCAGCTACCTCCTGGCACCTCAATCCCAGCATGATCTCCATACCTCCCCCACCTCCTCGATTTGGCCAGGAGGCTCTTTATTTGGGGATGACATGGTCATCTGTCCAGCTGGAATTTCATACCTGTCCTGGTGCAAAAATCCTCCCTTTCCCTCACCTCCTCCATGCAACCATCACCGATCTTTTCAATTCTACCTTCTCGTCTCTATCCCGAGCCATCTCCCTCCCGCCTTCCCCACTGCAGCACTCCCTTCTTTCTCTCCACCATGCTATCCTTCACCCAGGCCCCAGCGATGGCCTCCAGACCGGCTCCAGTTTAGCCCAGAAGCACAGTGATTTTCCTCCACGTGATTCTCATGTCACTTCCTTCCAGCTGTGGCCCCCCCCAGCTCTCAGGATGAAAACCAAATGCCTCCATTTAGCACCCAAGGCTCTTCAAGAACATCTCTTGCCCCCTTCTCCAGCAGCAGCCTCTCTTCTTGGATTCAGACTCTCCACACTCTGAAAGCTCTGCCATCACCCGCTCCCCAGCCCCCAGCACGGTCCTGGACACCGGGTGCCAGGACAGAAGCTCTGGATGGCAGGTGTCAGGAAAGGCCAATGCCCACAAGTTAAGTAAGGGGCTGATGCCTTGCAGTGTGCCTCCGTTCTCTGTGAGTCTGAATCAGTTTCCTGAGGCTCCTATTTGGATTCAGAGGGGCAAGGTTGAGATCCCGGGTCACTGTGGCCCACCAGGATGACCGTGGCTGAGGGACCAGCTCTGCCCCTGCCACCGCGTTCATCCACATGCCTACTTTAGACAGCAGGGCTGTCCCTGGAGGGAAGGCTAAGGGGCAGGTCCCAGGTGCTGCCCATTTACGGAGCCCCAGGCACTCTGCTAAGCTCTCCAGGCCATATCTCATTAAATTGTCCTACAAACCCTGGGAAGAAGGCTTTTTTTTTTTTTTTTTATTACTCCCATCTCATAGATGTGGAAAGAGAGGCCAGAGAGATTGAGTATGTGCTAGACCCGGAATCTGAAGTCATCTCTATTGGATTCCAGAGTCATTAAAACACCTGGGAGTAATTTAAGGCATGGACATGGGCAGAAGAACTTCAAGAGAAGGGAAATGAGAGAGAGCAGACAGTAAAGCTGGAGAGAGCGACAGTCTGGGAGAGCCAGGCTGACGGATGGAGACATCACTGCTCTGTCCAATCCGTCTGTTGCTCGCACCGTTGGAAGAGGCAGTGGGGTGAGGGGGCAAGAGGAGTGTGTCCACAGGAGGGGGTTGCACCCTGTGCCATAAGCCTGGCTCCCTGGAAGGCCATGTGGCATGGGACAGAGGTGAGCAGAGTGTCCGAGAAGGACTTCTTAAGTCCTGCTGGCCAGAGGTTCCACCCAGGGCCTCCAAATGGGCCTCAGGGGGCAGATTCTTGCAAAGGCAGGCATTCATCATTTTTACGTCTGCGTCCAGATCCCTAATAAGGAAGTAATAATATTGCCAAGCCTTTACCACGCTACCTATGAGCTAGCGAGAAGACTAATTATCTGACGACACTAATAAATGGTTATGATGTTATTAAAAATGGCACCAAGCTAGGATTAATAGGCTCATCAATTGTAGGGAATCGGGTTTAACAAGGTCCCCTGCATGTCCCGTCAGGGCCTGTGCCTTGATGGATACGGCGCCGCATGGAGGCCGCAGACAAGGCCACCTCCCCTCTTTTCCCCAGTGGAGGGTCAGCTTAGAGAGGCCTTAGAGAGGCTGGGTTTTTCTGATCTGCCCCCTTGTGAATGCTCTTCAAAGTCTGGACGCTGGATATGCCGTGGCTGCCAGGACTGGCACCAGCCCTGCTCACTTCCACAGGTGGCCCCGGAGCTCCCCCTCCCCAGCCCAGCCTGCCTCTGCAGAGGACAGGCGCTGACACCCACTGGGGCCCTGCGTTCCAGAGCCCCCGCACCAAGCTGCCGTGGGGAGCCGAGAAATGGAGAGGCCTCTGGGGCCTGCTGACTAATTTCCATAATAATTATAGTTATTACTAATAATGGTGACAACACCACTCCCTTCCCTTTACACCGGATTCCACACTCTAAGAGTGCTTCCCTACCAGCTGTCTCCTCCCAGCCGCTCAACATGCTGGGAAGAACGCAGGGCAGGTATTCCGTATTCGTATTCTCGCTGCTGGCTTGGAAACTAGGAGCTCAGGGACTTAAGGGGACTTCCTGAAGCCCCCTCCTCGGCCTTGAAGGAGTAACCGTATGATACAAATAAAAATAAGAAGATCAACTACTGACCTGGTGCAGATAACCTAATGCACGGTTATGAACTTAGCCCTCACAGCCTATGGGGCTGGCTCAGTTACTGCCATTCCCATTTTACAGATAGGGAAACAGAGACACAGAGAGGCCGAGAAACTTGTCCAGGGCCGCACAGCTAGGTAATGGCGGAGTGGGAATGAAGCCCAGCGCAAGTTCATGCTGGTGACCATGAGCCTCTCCCACCAGCCCTCCACGGGAGCCTGAGTTCCGGGGGGGCCTAGGAAATGAAGGCTCTCCTTGAGCCTTCCCACTGCTCCCTCCCCCCAAGGCTCCAGGGTCCCTGTAGGGCAGCTCCCCGCCTCGGTAACAATCCCCGTGGCTGGTACTTTCCATGCCAAGATCTACACAGCTGGAGCCTACGTCTGCCCTGCCTCCTGGGGTCAAGAGGGCTCTTTGCAGGGGTTGGAGCACGGGGCTTCCGAAAGCAGAGAGCTTCCAAAGACTCCGCTGCTTTGAACCCCAGCTCCAGCACTTACAAACCGTGGGTCCTCACCTCTCTCTGCCTCAGTTTCCTCATCTGTAAAATGGGTGGTAGGAACAGAACCTACCTCATGGGGTCGTTGTGAGGATAACTGAGAGGAGGGGAACATAAGGGGTCTAGCATGGATCAGGTCCTCACATTCGTTAGCAGGTCTTTGCTAACAGATGCCTCTGGAAAGCTGAGGGCCCTGGGCTGGAAGGCAGGAAACGTTTTCTACGTGCCACCTGAGCCTGCGCAAATGGCTCCTCCTTTCATTCCTGCAACAACTGCAGGAGCTCTGGTGGTTGTCACTTACTCCTATTTTAGAAGTGAAGAAACTGAGACTTCTTGGGCAGGTTGATGAACATACCCGGTCGCACACCTACTAAGTGCTAACTTGTGGGGCCTGAGCCTCAGCTCCAGCGGACTGCATCTGGGCATCTGACAAGCCTTCATCTTACTGAGGGCCTCGCCGTGGGCCACGCCCCACACCTAGTACTTCCATCCAGGGTCACAGTAATCCCCTGAGGAAGGAGGGAATGACACCCATCCCACAGATGAGGAGATCACTTAGAGGGGTTCCCCTGGCAGGCCCCTGTTCACACAGCTGGTGAGTGGGATACCGGCACTCAAACCCAGGGCCCCTGCCTGCCCCCTGCTGTGGTGACCCCACACCGTGGCTTGTCTTCCTCCCAGGGTCCCACAAACCCCAGGCCCCTCCCACCAGCTGCCCGTTCTTCCTAAAGCCCCATCTGTCTGCTTCCCTGTCCTCTCCCCACTCAGGCACAGTACGTCCCAGCTGACCCTTGCTTGTCCCCTCACCAAGCCCTCAGCTCCCTGCACCACCAGTCTCCCCACTGGGCCCAAAGTCACTCAAGGCAGGGACAGATCTAACTCTGTGCCCTAGAGTTTGGTGAAGGGTTTGTGCTGGCACCTTGCCCACGTGGCTGGGGCATCCTTTGGTTGCTCCTAAAAGAGCAAGAAGCAGTGAGGAGCTGAGGGAGTCCTCCAGAGTGAGCTCACCAACGACACCAGTGGGAAAGGCTCAGTCAGAAGGGGCGGGGGTGGGGGGAGTGCATGTGTGCTTGTGTGGAGGGCAGTGTCTGAGAGCTGGGGAGCATGAGCAAGGCAGGACCCAGGGAGCTGGGTCCTTCCCGAAGTCACAACCTTTGTCTCCATCTCCCCTGCCCCCAGGGTCCCCACCTGCTGGGATGCCCCACCCTAACATGCACTGGACTTGGCCAAACCTCCCAGGGGTTCCCCAGGCCCTGGGGCTCCCTTCCCGCTTACATGGTCGATGAGCTCCTTGATCATGCCGTTCCACTGGCCCTTGTCGTCCTGTGCCCCATACTTGCCGTCCTCCACCAGCCGGATCTCGTAGGAGAAGCCTAGGATGTGGGCCAGCTCCTTGAGCAGGTCGATGCAGTAGCCCTCAAAGCGGTCATTCCCAAAGAGGGTCCTGTCGGACTTCCGGAACATGACGAAGGGCTCTTCCTGCAGGGAGAGATGGGAGAGGGGCTGACAAAGGCAGCATGGGTTGGGAGAGAGCTTGGGCTGGAACCTCTGCTCGTCTGTACCTTCTAGTGGCCGCCGGCCCGAGGCCGGGGCTCGGTAGATATTTACTAATGAACTGTCTAATGATCAGAGCTAGTAAGGGGTGGAACAGGCATCTGGACTCAAAACGATCGGATTTGAATCCCATGCCCTCTGCTGCCCCATCAGTGCAAGGCCAGCAGTTCTCAAAGCATAGTCCCCGACCAGCAGCCCCAGCAGCACCCAGCAACTTGTGAGAAACATACGCTCTCTGGCCCCACCCGGACCACTGGGCCAGAAACTCCCGGGGGGAGCCCAGCAGTCTGTTTTAAGAAGCCCTCCAAGGGAGGGGCGCCCCAGTGGCTCAGTCGGTTGAGCATCCGACTCTTGATTTCGGCTCAGGTCATGATCTCAGGGTCGTGGGATCGGGCTCCTGTTGGGCTCCACACTCAATGGGGAGTCTGCTTGGGATTCTCCCTTTCCTTCTGCCCCTCCCCTCACTCACAATCACACTCACTCTCTCTCAAATTAATATATAAATCTTAAAAAAAAAAAAAAAAGAAGAATCCCTCCAGGGGATTCTAATGTCTGCTCATGTGTGAGCTCCCCACTGCACAAGACCCTCCATCCAGTATCCTCCCTGACTTCTCCCCGATACCTTTTTCTCCTTCCGAGGATCTCAGTCCCCAGCACGAGGATGTGCTAGGTGAGTGAGGGCTGATATGAGACCCTGCACTCGTATGTGGACCCGGGAGGCACTAATAAGTCAGCAATTGCCGAGTGCCTGTGGAGGGCCTAGCATGCAGCCCAGCAAGGGCGTGCTCGACAGACCCGGATGTCACCCTGCGCGGGGAGGGAACAATAGTCCCGCTTTACAGATGCAGAGAGTGAACTCACAAGGACACGTGACTGGCGTGAGCTCACCCTGCTGGCAAGGAGAGCCCCTGAACTCAGGCGGGTGTAGCCCCACAGTGCAAGTTCTTAACCCCCTCACAGTGCCAGAGGTCCCGAGCCCCAGGGTGCCTCTCCCTGATGGGCACGGGGTCCTCGGCAGGTAGCTCTCGGTAGCCAGAGCACAGGTCCCTCTGTCCCACCTCAGGCTCCCTCCCTGACAGGCAATGGGGAGCCAGCGAGCGGCTGGGAAGAGGGCACACCTCGGCCTAATTTCTCATTTAGAAACAAGCCCCTCGCCCTGCGGAGAACCGGGGGCAGAGGCAGGACAGACAGTGGTCCAGTCTGAGGTCTATGGGGTTAGAACTGTGGACTCTGCTGTGGTAAAATCCAGGCCCACAGCAGGGGCCCAAAGTGCAGGTCGACGCACAAGTCCGTGTTTCCCCGGGGTCCACCCACCCAGCTTCACTGACAAGTCCCCGTCCCCGGGCTGTGGTGGACGAGCCACCCCTGAGCCAACTCAGTGTTTCCTGAGCTCCTACTACGCACTGGACACCGATTCAGGCTCTCTCACAGGCTGCTTGATTCAGGCCTCACAGGCCTGCAGGACAGGGGACATTACCCCCATGCCACAGATGAGGAAACACGCTCAGAGAGGGTAAGTCGCTCTAGGTCACACAGGAGTTGAACTGCAGTCTGATAGAGTCCAGCTCCACTGCTTCCTGCCCGTAGCTGCCGGCCTCTTTCTGGGCCTTTACCTTCCCCAAAGCCACCTCGGCAGCCGCCCCTGCCATGTCAGAATGCCTCAGGTCCTCAGGGGATCGGTGATAAGCAGTAGCTGACAGAGGGCACGGGTACTGGGAATCCCACGTGCATATGCCCACGAGAAGGGCACACACCCAATTATGGAGGCGTCTCATCATCTGTTAACCAGTGTGGCTATTCCTTTGACACTGTGGGCCCCTGGGGCCCCTGGGGCAGATTGAGCCATGGAAGGCCTTGGAAAACACCTCCATTAGAAGTCCTTGGGAGCAGAAACCCACCAGCAGCCTCTTGCTGGGCTCCCGCTGTGGCAGGTGGGCTCGATTCTCTGGCCCTGGTCCCCCAGTACGGCCACCTTTCAAAATCCCACCCCACCCCAGGACTCATTTACTCTAGATTTTCAACAATCCTTTGGGATGCTTCAGAGCAAGGACGGGGGCGTGTGTGAACCCCCAAGGGGTTCCTGCCTCTCCAGGGATTCTGAGAAAATCACCTCTCAGTCTTATTGGGTAGAACACTGGGGCCTTTGGCTGGAGTCCATGCTGAATCTCCATGCCTCCCATCCCCACCCTGCAACCAAGTAGGCAGCTCACAGGGTTGGTGAGAAGAGCCCAGGTAGGGCCGGGGAAGGTGTGGGGGACTACCTGGAGGGAAGGGGGCTGTGGTTGGTGCACACACTGCCATCGTGCAAATCCATCTCTGAGAAGGTGCTGCCCCGAACCCTGGCATGGGGCCCAGTGAACAGGGCCTGGGGGCAGGAGCTTCAGTCTTCCCAACCCCCATCCTCTTGATCGGATATTCTTGTGCAGTGAACAAAGTATACCACTGTCCCTGTTGGCCCTGATATGAGCTCAGGGAAAGAACTGGAGAGAAGGTACTAGCTCTCCCAGGGCAGTCACCAACCACACACAGATTCCTGGACAAAATCTACCTCCTTCTGTAAAATGGGGAGAATCCTAGAACCCACCAGACAGGGTTGCTGTGAGGAGTAAATGAGTCCATCTATGAAAAGCACTTACAACAGAGCCTGGCAAATGTAAGTCGCCAATAAGATTGATTGATTGATTTTTATTAATATCGTTACCTTCTTTCTGTGTGCCGGGTAGCCCGTGACTGCAGTGCCCTTTCCAGCCTAGAGACCATGTCCAAGGTCACCAAAGGTTAAAAACCACAGCTGGCCGCAAAAACCTTTAGGGAAAGGGCCCTGAGATAGCTCACTTCCTGACCCTCCCTCCACGCCCCTCCCTGGGCCTATTCTCTAAAATTAGCACTTCATTTGTGAAGGCACCACAGCCCCAGAATCTATACATCTCCATATAAATACGCTGCCTTCGGAGCAGCTGTAAAATGCCATTAATTTCGGGAAGTGCTTTGCGGATGGCATACATATTTAACAGCCAAAGCCCAGAGCATTAAAATGGTGCTCGCCACAGTAATGTGTCTCTAGACCTGCAACATTTCCTAGGGGGTAATTCTGAACTCCGCCAACTACTTATTCATGGACTATTTCACAATTTATTACTGGAAATGTCCAGACAGCCAATTCACAAGCTCTCTCGGCTGCTAATCGATTGCTCAGTGAAGGTGCCCTCAATTTCATAACTTCACGCTCTCCTATTGCTCTGGGAGAACAGCTGTAGGAGCGGGGTAATATTTCTCTTCAACAAGTCACAGGAAACAGGGGTCCAGAAAAATAACCTTTTCCGACTTTTCGTGGCCAGCTCTCTCAGTCTGCTCTCTCTCTGATCACTCACACCAACGTGAGAGCCGGGCCCTGTGCTAAGCTTCTCCCGGTGGCCGGACCTGTGGGGTTGGAAAGGGGTCTTGGGCGGAAGGATCCAAGGGTGAGCTGCCCGCTATCTGCATTCCCAAGCCCCCTCTGACCCAGGCAGCGCCAACACACGTCCACAAAAGCACACACCTGTAGGCACCATGCCACCGCTGCTGAAGTACATGCTCGGTGTTGTCAGCCCAGCCCTGCTCGGCCACAGGGGCGGAAGGCCCTGCACCCAGGACCTTGGCTTCCGCCTGTTAGAACCAGGACAGAGCACTGGGAGTCCTGCCCACCCCGGAGGTGGGGCCGAGGGTGGTCCCTGGCCTGGGATGGTCCTCCCAGCCCACACCCTGGCCTTCTTTTGCTTCTCTGCCTCTCCTGTTGCCCCGTGCTAGGGGTCCTGCCTGGCCGTTGAGTCTTACGTGGTCACAACACGCACACGACACAAATACACCCATCGGTGTGTCTCCGGACACCCGCGTGTGGCTGGGTCAGTCCCGCACCCACACACGTACCCGCACGCATGTCAACACTGCTGCTTTCTTCAGAGCCCGAAGAACTCGCAACCTTCAAAGGCAGGGCCCCCAGGAGTGAGGCAGGTGTGTTTTCTCGGTGTGTGAGCTGAGGTTGGAGTGGATGAATTTTTCATGAGCCCATGGAAGAGCAGAGCCCGAACAGAAGCTGGGGCCGGGCGGAGAGGGGACAGGCTTCCAGGCTCTCGACCTCAGGCATGGGGAAGGCCATCTGCAGCTCTGAGGGGCCAGGGTGAGTGGAGTTAGGGCTCCGTCCATCTGTGTGTCCAGGGTAAGGGACCCTTTGCTCCTAACTCCAGGGTTCGGGATAGGGGAGGAGAGGAGGCAGGTTTAGGGCAGCCCAGGGGGAGCTGCGGCCCTCTGTCGTGCCCAGATTCCAGGGAAAGAGCAGAAACCCCTCTGATTAGGGGTCCAGCCCTATTCTCTGGGGGCAAAGCAGTTGGATGTTCCTGAGCTGGGCTTTGTACCTGCCTGTCACTCAAAGTGCCGTTGCCCAGACAACACACTTGCAGGCAGGCTGGGCCCCCAGTGCGCTCAGCAGGACGTGCTGGCCCTGCTTTCACGCTGCCAAGTGCTGGGGCTGGGTTTTCAGCCAGAGCAGCTGGGGCTGGGCCACTCTCCACAACTGGTACGTCTATCCCAAAGAGCCCCAGCCTGAGAACAGCCCCGCCCTCCCAGGGCTCTGAGACTGGCGGACCACACTGAGATGTTCAGGAGCGTCTGGACCAGCTTGAGGTTTTTGGGAAGGAGGCCCCAGGCCCATCCTTGTGTGGGCGTGGGCCTCTCTCACTCAGGAGACTCTGAAGACATTTTCAGCTGGACACAGAGTTTCTCAGAGACCAGAGCAAAGGCTATGTGTCACCCGCCCTGTCCCCATCAGGGATCCTCCAGACGTTTTCCTGGCCATTTCTCTTCCTCCAGGAAGGACTGGCCTTCTCTCATGGACCCACAGGGAGAAGCAGACCCTACCCTCCATGAGCTCTGGGCAGTGGGGATGCAGATAGCAATCATGGGCTGCCCCCAGTTCACGTGAGCATCTGATACTGCAGGATGGGGTTAAGACGGTGGGTGGGATATCTGCTTCAGGTGAGTCAGCAGCCATGTCAGAGGTCAAGGCCAACGGGGGCCAGGGGGAGGGAATTATCATGATGTCGGGCCCAGGAGCTCAGACTTTGGGCAAAGCAGATGATGAGGTCGTGGTTGGGTCTGGAGTCTGACATATCAATAGGAGACTAGAGCTGTGAGGGACTCAGGATGTCGAGGTCACAAACCCTAATGCCTTCAGGGACCAGCCAGGAAACAAGGAGGCAAGAGGCTGGGGAGTGTCCACCATGGGGAGTGTTGGGGTTCTGTTGAATGCAAGTTCGAAATCTCTGAGGCAGCCTGTGCTGGGGAGAACCTCTGTGGTTGTGGTCAGGGGTCAGTCTTCAGTGAAGTTCAGGGCTCATGGGTGGACAGAAGCCGAGGCTTTCTCTAGAACACTCTGCATACTGTACTAAACCTGAGCTCACCAGGGCCTGGATTTGTAATCAATAATAGTCATTAGTAACAACAGCAGCTATCATTTGGCATGCACTCTGTGCCATCGAGATTTATTAATCCATCAGACTCTCAACTCTATGAAGTAGATACAATTATTATCACCTCTCTTTTTCAGGTGGGGAAACAGAGGCATGGAGTAGTTAAGCCATTTTCCAGGGTCACACAGCTAATTAATAGTGAAGCCAGGGCTCAGACCCAAAGGTCTGTGTTCTTACCCATCACAGTCTTGCCCCTGCATCCTGGTCACACTGCTGCTGAGCTAGTATTCGCCCAGATGAGAGGCAGTGGGACAGATGGAGCTTTGTGCAGGCCGTGCGCCAAGGGGGTTTCTCTCCTCCCCTATCCCCAGGGGTGCCTGAGAGTCAGCCGGAAGCTGCAAGTGGGACTTCCATCAAGTGACTGAGTGCATCAGGTCTGGACCTTTGCAAGAAGCTGCGAGTGTTGACCAAGAAGCTTCAAGAAGGGCATAGGATGTCTGCTGGATCCTGCCTCTGCGGTATAAACAAATCCCGAGCACCTTTGCAGAAGGGTTTTATGCCCTTGAAATCAGGCTGCTGCCATTTTAATAAAATGCATACCCATGGTCTTTAAAGGTGTGTGTATCCCGTATCCTTCTGGCATATTACGTCTACCCTGCCACTCACTTGAGGGCATTGTTTTGTGGCTGAATCATCTGGGCCCACGTCATCACCCTTCTTCCTAATCTCTCCGAGCGCACTAGTTTTACCTTTGTTAATCTCGTCTTGTGCAAAGTGTTTTATTTATAGCTCACATTTTATGCAGCTCTGTTTTTAATCTTTTACCACCTTTTTATTATTTTATTTTTACCCTTTTATATTTTAGCTTTGTACACTTTTATCCTCTTGCTTTCTGACATTTTGGTTTTACATTTTTTACCTTGTCTAGCTGGAGCTGTTAATTATTTATTTTAATTTTTCGTCTTCCTTGATGGTTTCCCTTTTCATCTCTTGCTTTATTTTCATTTTTCTCATTATTATTTTCCCTTTAACTTTTTTGTTTCTTTTCAACTCTCTCCTTTTCTATTTGCATCCACATCAATATCCCTTCAGTTGCTCATCAGTCTTTAATTCCTTTGCTCTTTTTTGTTTATTTCTTTTTAATCTTTTTTAGTTTGTTTGTTTTTTTTTTTTTTTACAATTTTTCCCGTTCCTGATGAAATCTTTTGACTTACTGGCCTCAGCAGTCTGATTTTTCTATTTTTTTTTTTAGTTAACAAAAATTTGATCAATAAAGGCAGGCAGGATGTATGGTGTTGGGGGAGGTGCTCAGGGGTGGGGGGGGTTCATGCCCAAACCTGGGGGAGGGGCAGGTGTCTCCCCAGCCTTCCCACCCTGGCTCCGTCGGCAGTATGTCCAGAACCACTGTTAGGGCTCCTTTCACATGGATCCTCTCAGTGGTTACAACCTTGGACACTGGGGATGAGACCCACGGGCTGCAGGTGCTGGGGTGTCCACCACCCGCCGTCAAGCATCTGTCTGGTGAGTCACACGAGAGGGAGGGCAAAGGACCATTCCATGGGGCCCAGCTGAGCTGCCCCCAGTGGGAAGCAGGTGGGGAAACCATACCCCAGCGCCATGGAAGGGCCCACAGCCGGGTGCCCAGCCCTACTCTCTGATTCCATCCCAGGAAGCCTTACTTGGTCGGAACACTCCAAACCAGGCTGAGCCCTCTGCTCTGTACAGGATTTGCTTTATTCGTATTGCATTTATTGTATTGTATGAGCTTAATTATAAGGAGAAGCTGACTGAATTGTCCTCCAAAGGTCTTTGGTCTGAAGTTATTGGGTGGTGATCAGGCTGCCTCTCCTCCGCATGGCCCAGCTTGGGTCCCCAAGAGCAGTGCTGTGTCTCTGAAAGGGTGGGTCCTGAGTCTCTGGACACCCTGGAGGCCTTCCAGGAAGGGCTGGTGCATGCGGAGGGGCTAGAGCACTGGCCAATTAAGAGGCCAGTGGTGTGGGTGTGTCTTTCTGCCCATCCTGAGCTCCAAGGTGCAGAGAGCCTGGGAGATGCCAAGAGCCACTCCTTGGCGCTATTCAGTCCTGGGGAATGGAGGGAGGGTGGCAGGTAGAGTGATCATGGAGGAGAGCTCTCCGGATGGGCACTGTGGACTGTGGCATGTGTGGGCTCCCCGCAGAACCTCTGGGCTCTCTGGGTGTGGCCAGAGCGCCCACCACAGCTGGGGGTACCAGCGAGCAGGGCCTTTTCCCTGGGAACTGAGGTGAAGAGGTGGGGCCTGAGTCCTGGGGCAGAGGGCAGGTTAACCTCCTTCCATCTACCCCATCGTGGTTCGTACTTGGACTCAGGGGTGTGTGGGTGGGTGGGGGGAAATGCAAACACACAGGCCTCTGCAGATGGGCCTCCAAGCAGATCTCACACAGGCATGAGGACCAGCCCACTCTGTCTTTGGGAAGAGGCCGCTGACAGCCACCCGCTGTGGTCTTTGGCCTATGACCACGGGCAAGTTGCTCTGTTCCAGTGACTGAGGGCTTTCTGAGGGACCCTCCATGTTTCCACACCCGCCCCCCATCTTCCAGTCTCGAAGTAGCCCCGAGAGGTGCCCGGTCTGGGTCCTTCCAGCCCGTCCCCGGCTCACACCATCCCTCCTCTGGGGCTGCAGGTTCTTACCAGCACGGTGGTGACGATGAGCGACCTGTTTGTCAGAGAGTCAGTGACATTAGGGCCTCGGCCTTTGGCGACCTCCGTGATGTTGAGCCCCTCCGCAGGACTCCACACACCAACCTGGATGGACAGACAGACAGAAAACAGGGGCTGAACCCCCAGTCTTTCCATCCTTTCTCCACACCAACAAGACCATCCACTCATTCCCCTTCCTCGGGAGCATCATCACAGCTAACATGCTGTGAGCTAACCTTCCGGACAACCCTGTTGCCTCTCTTCTTCTGGGAGGAGGGCCCAAGGTGTCGAGTCTCCAGAATTCTGCCACCTCCCCCTTGCTGGCAACCCCAGCACAGCTGGTGGGGAAAATGCAGAAGAGAAGGTGAGCGTAAAGACAGTCCAGGGACCTCAGCTCAGCCAGGGGTGGAGCAGGTGCACTAGGAAATCAGGGGTCTTGGGGCAGAGGCACTCTGAGCCTGGTGGGCCCCCCTCTTCCTGGGGAAGAGGCTGAGCACCCAGCTGCTCACTCACTGGGTCTCCGCTCTGGTGCCACCTCCCGGGGCCATGCACCCTCCACAGCCCAGGGCAGGGCCTGGAGCAAGGGAGATGTTCACTAAGCATTTGCAGAATGGGTTACAGCGGAGGAGACATGTCACCTGCAGGAAGGCACCCTGGGCAGGAGCTGGTCTTTGTAGCTGTTTTGGGGGTAGAAGACCAGAGAGGAGGGCCCTCCCTGAGGGCCGCTGGGTTTGAAAGCAGTTAACTTTGAGTTTTACTTCTAAAGTTGGCAGATAGGGTGGCCAAAGTGGCATCATCTGTGTCCCCACAGTGTGCTTGTTGCTATCAGGCCCAAAGCTGGAGGAGGCCAGGGAAGATCCAGTTTACCAATCCTTCTAACACCCGGGGCCTCGTGAAGGTCCACTGCTGCCCGGCTCCACCCCCCTCTCGGGTCCTCTCCCGCAAGGAAGGTTTTGGCATGCCCACTCTGTCCTTGGCCTAGCTGGGGGGCACTCAGGAAACTTAATCAATTAAACAGAGAGGCCGAACGCAAACATCCCATTCAGAGAGCTGCGCAAAGCTGAAAGCAGGGAGCCATGTAATTATGCCTGGGTAATTCTGCCCTAATCCTCCCAGAGCCCCCGGCAGGAGCTGGCGGGATCAGTGTGACCCGGCTTAGCAAACAGAAGCCATGAGACAAGAGGCAGGGTGGCTGTGTTTGGGCTTAGCACCCTCTCCAGGCAGAATTTCTGTCTGTGCAGACCCCCGAGCCCAGAGGAGAGACAGGCAGACGGTGTCAGAGGTCCTTCTCTCAAGTGGCCCGAGCTCACGAGGGTCCCCAGCAGCCCACCCGGAGGACCCACAGACATCTGTCCAGCGGTTCCTGAGCAGCTGAAACCCTGGCCCCCACAAGCATCTATGGACTTCCAGCTGCACGCGCCCTGCTAGGCCCCAGGTGCCCTGGGGATGTGAGAACAGTCAGGACCGAGGAGGCCCGAGCTCCGCAGAGGCTGTCTGCGCACGCTCCAGGTGGCTGTAAGCAGGAGCCTCCGGAGGGCGCAGGTCAGCCTTCGTCCCGGGACAGTAGGAAGGCTTTTCCCGGGTGTTGGCTCTAGGCAACCTGTCCTTGGTTGGGAGAAGGCTGCTGTGATGGGCTCAGATGGGGAGTGCTCTCGTGACCCACTCCTGAGGTCTGCTGCGGGCCCGGGAGCACGTCGCCGCCGTGGTGTACGTGCGGCTAATTGCCACCCTCGGAATTTTAGGCCAGCCCCAGAGACCGACAGCTGAGAGAGCAAAAATGAGACGCCACTTGAGTGGATCCCACTGCAGCAATGCTGGTGGACCAGGAAGGGCCCCCTGCGCTGCCGGGCTTAAACGGGAGCCGGGAGACTGCTCCTCGAGGATTCGTACCGTGAGGAGGTTGGACCAGCTCGTCTCCCTGATCTTAGGAGCAGAAGCCACAACCCGTCCCTAAGGGGCTGATGCTGTATGTGGCATGAAAGAGTGGCAGAGGAAAGGTGGGGTTTCCCTGGACACCCCTGCCCGGGGGCCCCCAGGAGTCTGTGGGGAAACTCAGAAGTGAATGGAGTCAACTTGGCCACAAGGTACAACCCAGCCAGAGCCAAGCGTGTGCCTGAGGGAGCGAACCCGGGAGCCAGAGGCCACTCCTA
Source organism: Mirounga leonina (assembly GCF_011800145.1). Lineage (NCBI taxonomy): Eukaryota > Metazoa > Chordata > Mammalia > Carnivora > Phocidae > Mirounga > Mirounga leonina. Next base: position 66,096,340 of record NW_023270447.1, on the reverse strand, counting down.
CAACCAGGGTGACCACGTGGGCAAAGGAGGGCTCGAGGGAGTGGGCATGGCTGGGCCGTGGGGAATGTTTTGGGGGCCATGGAGGCTGGGTCTGGAAAGGCAGGCTGGGTTATTTCTTGGAGAGCCATAAAGGCTCAGGTGAGAGGCCGGAGCTTCACTTGGTGCTGGGGGACCATGGGCACCAGCGGAGCGGGGTAGGGCTGTGCGCTGGGAAGCTTTGCGTGCATGCATGCATGTGTGTATGCATGTGTGTGTGCGTGCATGCGTGTGTGTATGTGTGTGTGTATACACTCAGGATGGCCGGAGGCTCAGGAGTGGAGGTGAAGAAGCCAGGGCTGGGTGCTAAAATCATCCAAGGTAGAGGCCTCACCCAGGTTAGACAGGGGTGGACAGGAGAGTAATCAGGGCATCCTGAAGGCCCAGAGACCTCAGGGCCAGCCCCTCCTTCTCCGGGCTTTTGCTCCCTGCACTTCGTACACCCCATTCCCTGGCCGGGACAGATGCCCTGGTGCGAGAGCGGGGGGCCAAGCCCCTGGCCCAAAGGCCCCAAGGATGTCCAGAATTAGGGGCTAATGTTGAATCTCCTCAGCCCAGCAGCCTGACTCGACAGAGTATGTGGACTGTTCCCAGAGAGCAGAACTGGCCCCATTACAAACATTTGCTGGTGGCCAGATGGAGGCCCCAGCCCCCAAAGGGTCTGCTATCCTCATCCAAACCCCCTGGAATCACTGAGGACTTAGAAACCAAGAGGGGGGAATTCAGAATCCATGCGCTTCAACCTCTCTCCAAGGATAAGAACCAACTCCAGTTCCCAGACAAGCAACCATGTTGCTTAATCTTTGCTTAAATGCCTCCAGTGACAGTGAGCTCATTACTTCCCAGGTAGGCACCCCCTCGTTGTTGGAAGTTTCTGTTACCCAAAGTCAGGTCTGTCTTTCTGCCCCCTGAGCCTTTCATTACTTTTTCCAGGTTAAGCATCTCCGGTGGCCCTTGCTCACAGTGACAGTTTGGGTGTCGGCCACGGCCAGGCCACTGGGTTCTGCACCCCTCCAGCCCGACCACGCCTTCATGTTCTCCAAAGGACCAAGGCACAGGCCATGCCAGGGCATGTCAAGCCCCCGAGGTCTTGTCCCTCCCTCTCCTGAGCCCACGTACCTTCTCCAGGCCGTCCTCCTTCAGGCTGATGATGTCCAGATCAAAATCTGTCCGTAAGCCACTGGTTTTGTTGAAAACAATCCGTCCAGTTAATCCTTCCCATTGAGCCTGCCGGAAGGGAGAGGGCAGAGCGGCAATTCCTCGGGCTCATAAATCATCATTCGGTACAACTGTACAATGCTTCATTTTAATTACTCTTTGCACTGATACTGTTCCCCCAAGACTATGATTAATTAATAATCACCTCCATCATTGCACGGGCTGTGGTGCGAGCCAGCGATTTCCATAAATTCTATTATGCTCTTTAGCCAGCATTACATTTGCACCTTCTCGTGTACAACATCGATCTCAGATGCACTCAACTGAGCCCCTGCCTTGAAGCCATGAGGCGGGGGAGCCCGTGGCGGGTCCCCAGAGAGGGGCAAGGAGGCAGGCGGGTGGCCTGGGGCAGGCGAGACCTGCGCGGAGGCGGAAAAGCCAAGGGGCCAAGCCAGCCCCGGCTGGAAGACCAGACACTTGGAGGAGAGCCGGAGGAGACAGAGAAGCTACCCCACCGCCGCCGCCGGCCCCGGCCCCACGGGGTCGTGGTTAAGAACGCGGGGGTCAGAAGGCCCGGGTCCAACCGCAGTTAGCTGTGCCACCTGGGGGATTCCACTTCACCTCTCTGTCTCAGGTTCCTCCTCTCAAAATGGAATTTGTAATAGTACCAAAATGCCACGAGGGTGGAATGAGATAAATCCCATAAAATACTTAGGATGGTGCATGGTACATACCCGAGCCCTGAACAAATGCCAGCTTTTGTGATCTTTTATTGCCATTAACATGGCTAGCACAGAAAGGCCAGGGTTCAGAGAATACCCCGGACCCGAGCTGAGAAGAGCCCCACTCTTCCAGATCAGGGATGGGCAATCCACGGCTGGCGGCCCCAACTCCCCTGCGGCCTGTTTCTGTGAACAGTGGATGAGAACGCGGTCACACCCATGTGTTTACTTAGCGTCTTTGGCTTCTCTGGCCCAGTGCCTGCGGGCCTGAATAGTTACAAAGAGACCATCTGGCCCACAAAGCCTAAATAGTCACTCTCCCGCCTGTGGCAGAAAAGATTTGCCAACTCCTTTCTAGAACATACCCTTCCTGGGGGCCCAGAGGATACCTACGAAATACTTCCCACTGCTCCGAGCATGTAACCTGCCGCCCTGGCGGGGGGGGGGCCAGGTGAGGTCGCCATCCCCATTTCACAGACAAGGAGGCAGGCCCCCCTGGGGCCAGCACATCCTCCAAGCTCACCAAGTGGATGAGAGCCCACCCTGCCGCTCGGGTCCCAGGGTCCCAGCACCTGGGCTAGAGCTATGCCCTTTCTCTCCCTCCTCCGTGGAGGTAGGAGGCCGTGGGCACCCAGGTGAACGCCCCAATGCCACCAGCTTTCTGAGTCTGGGAGAATAAACCTGGAGTCCTTGGGAACCAGGGGGAGCTGCGGGCTGACAGGGTTGGTGAAGGGGGCGCCAGAGCATGTGGAGGGGGGAGGCCTGAATATCGCGGTCGTTGCTTTGCCACACTGGGGTCAGGATCCCCTGGAGGTTCTGAAAAAGGTTCCGGGGCCTCTCCCTGGCCCAACGCCACTGACACTCATGCTTACGCTCACAGTGTGGCACCCAAGTTCATGGGCTCATGGATCCCTGGAGGCCACAGTGACACCCGAGGGGCTCTCCAAACACTTGGGCAGCTCTAAGGCATCGTGGGACGTGTGCAGGGGGGAGCAGCTAGGTAGACTAACTCAGGCAGAGGGGTGAGGCCTGGAAGGGGTCCGGGAGGCTGTTAAAAGGAGTTGGACAGAAAGTGATCATCTAACCTCTCCGAGCTTCGGGAAGGGGAAAATGACCTGTTTCCTCAGTGTTAAAAAAGTGTTAAAAAGGATGTAAAAAGTGTTTAGCAAGTGCCTGGCCTACACCGCCCCGACTAAGTGGTCTATATTATTATTACTCCTTTGTTGCTTCCTTCCATGGAGCTCCCTTGGACTAGGGCTGGTCACTTGGGCCAGGGCCCGAGGCCTCAGTAGAAATCCTGTCATAGAAGGCTAACCTCCTTCCCTGAATGCACTGATTTTGTCTCATGACAATCCTGCCAGGTGGGTGTCACTGTCGCCCCCATGTTAGGGTCATAGACATTGAGGCTCAAAGAGGGGCTGAGCCATATACAAATCCCATATCATGGTGGTGCAGGGCCGAAGCCCGGTCTGCAGGAACAGAGCTGAAGAGCTTGGCCTCACCACGACCAAGTTCTGTGGGAGAGGCTTCTAGAGCCCAGGGGGCCGGAAACGGGGTTGCGGAGAGAGATGAAAAGATCAGAGAAGGTGAAGACCACTGTTTATGGCTTCACAGAGAGGCTCAGCTCTGGCCAGCTCCCCCTCCTCTGTACCCTCAGGCTCTCTCCTGGCCCCCAGGGGAAATCACAGCAGATGCCTTCAAGCCTTCATTCGGAGCCAAGCCTTCCCCCTTGTCAGCTATAGAGGAAGCAAATGCCAGCAGGGGCCCGGACTGCCTGTGGGCCCCGGGTGGGTGGGCAGGGCCAGGGCAGGGCAGGGAGCCGGGGACAGCCCCTCCCTGTGACATTTCCCGGCCTGCCCGCCCCTTCCAGCCACCGCTCCAGACTCGCTAAATGAAAGATGCTTCACACGCTCTGAACTCCGGCCTGGTATTTTCCAGCTCCTCTCGGAAATGCCAAGTCTTTAAATGATTTACTGTCACGCAGTCAGATGGGGGAGACGGGCAACTCGGAAATGGTCTGAGGGAAGACGGTGTGCTGGGCTCAAGCAGGGCACTTGGGTCCCAGGCTCGGGCAGCTGCATTTTGCAGATGAGGCAGGGCAAGCCACATGGCTGCTCTGGGCCTCCATGTCCACCACCCTAAGGTGCAGGTGTCACGAAGATGTCCCTGAAGGGGTGCTGTAAAGAGCGTGAGTGCTGAGGGCCACTCACTGGGCCGGCGGCCGGGAAAGAGGAGGTACACCAAAGCGGGCCGGTCAGCCCCGAGAGGGAGAAAGGGGCCCCTTCCTCTGGTGTGGGCAGTGACAAACCTGCTCCCCTCAGGCTGCAGACTGAGCCTCAAAAATTCCAAGGGGTGAGGGGTAAGCAGGGTGAGGGTCCCCGAAGCTATGTGGCCCAGGGATACTCGTTAGCTGGAAACCCATCAGGGAACAAGAAGCCACAGTGATGGCAGTCTTGACGACAGAGACAACATAACGGTACCCCTCTGTTGGGCATCTGCTCTGCGCTCGGCTCTGGCCTCAGTGCTCACACACACCCTAACTCGCTTCATCCTGCAACAGCCCTAGGAAAATCTCCAGAGTATAGAGGCAGACCAGAGGCGCAGAGAGGTTCAGCAGCTTGTCGAAGGTCACACAGCTAAAAAATAGGTGAAGCTTCAGGGGCGCCTGGGTGGTTCAGTCATTAAGCGTCTGCCTTCGGCTCAGGTCAGGGTCCTGGGATCGAGCCCGGCATCGGGCTCCCTGCTCAGCGGGAAGGCTGCTTCTCCCTCTCTCACTCCCCCTGCTTGTGTTCCCTCTCTCGCTGTGTCTCTCTCTGTCAAATAAATAAATAAAATCTTTAAAAAAATAAAAATAAATAAATAAATAAAATAGGTGAAGCTTCAAAGGCATTTTTGTGTGGCTCCTAAGGGGCCCGGGGTTGTGGCTTGGGTCACTGATCCCCTCAGAAGGGCCTCTGGCCCCTCCGTCAGAGGCCTGCCCAGGAAGGAGGCACCAGGGGCTAGGAGTCAGGCCTCAGCGCTCCCAGGAGACAAGCGGGTGATCTCCCAGGCTAACCAGGCCTGCTCAGGGCACTGGACAATCAGCCTTCCTCTGCAGTTTTGAGGGGCTGGATGAGGAGGGACCATCACGGTCCTCTTCTGTCAACACCACTGGCACCGGATGGAGCCCCTTCTGGGCGTGAGGGGAGCTGGTGCCAAGGACTTCATGCCTCCCTCACCACGATGGCAAGAGGGTGTTTGCCAGGTGAGGACACGGATGCTCGGGGCTGTCTAGGAACACGTGTGAAGCCACACAGCTGGGAGAGGCAGAGACGAGCTCCACGGGCACGAGCATCCAACTCTACAGACCGTGTCTCATCCCCATTCCTTTTAGCGCCCTTCCCAAGCAGCAAGGGGGGACGTCAGCCCTTGGGGAAAGCCACCCTGGCTGCTGCATGTAAGGCGGTGGGTCTCTTTGCTATATACCCCCCTGGAGCTGCCTTCCTTTGCACGTGGGATTACATCCCTGAATGCGAGGACTCGATTCATGTCTGCTCCCTCCCTGGGCTGTGAGCTTGGTGAACGCAGGGGCTCGTCCATCTCAGCCCCACTGGATCCCAGGGCCTGGTGCCCAGCAGGCCCACAACTAGCTGCTGAATAACTGAACGCTCAAGGTAGCCTGCCTCACCTTGGGCCAGTGTGGTTGCCACGGAGAGATCATTCTACAACCCTCCTGGAGGGCTTCTCTCGACGGCACCTGGAGTCGCCTGGACATGGTCTCTCCCTCCGACCCAGGATAACCCTGCCCCGATCTTCTCCCCGAGCCTTCTTCATCCACCATTTACTAGGATTTGACTCTGCCCACATCCTGGGTGAGATGCTCCGTGTAGTTTGCACACCGTCTTCTCAACAACACTGAGGCAGGTACTCTTTATGCCCATTTTACAGTCAAGGAAACTGAGAATCAAAATGTTAATCCTCTCACCCAAAGTCGCATAGCTCATCCCGGTGTTGCCAGGATGCTTGGCCCTGGCCTTAGCTTCCCCAGCCTGTAAAATGGGAGCAGTGAAGAGCCGTCCGCAGCTTACAAGGACAAGGATGATGGAGAGTCCTTCAGAATTATCGGTCGGCACTGTGAGTGTCAACGGCCATCTTGCAGCAGGACAGATTTCTGTTCCTGTTTCCTCTGAATCAGCCCCACGGATGGAACTTCACAACCACCTCAGAGCCAGCAGAGCCAGGGCCCAGAGGACCCGGAATGTGAAGAGGAGTTTGGAGGGCTGATTATCCGACCAGCCTCCACTGCCCCGCCATTGCCCTGAGCCCTTTCCACCCAGGGGTCTCGTCTCAGCTGCCTGGCAACCCTCTCGGGGGCATGCTTTGGACCCCATTTTGCAGATGAGGCAGCCAAGGCTCAGCAAGGTTCTCCAGCTTGCCCAAGGTCACACAGCCAGGGGCAGAGACCCTCATCTGCCGCACTGGAAAGCCCATGCAGGTCCTGCTGACAACTCGGACCGCCCACGGAGAACCTCCTAGGCTCCAGGGCCATAGCCCTCTCAATCGCCCTGTGAGATGGGTCCCGTCCAGCCCATTTTCACCCAAGGAAACGGAAGCTCAGAGATGTGAACCCATGTGCCCAGATTCGTGTGGACTGGAAATCGATTCTGCCTGCCTCCCACACCCGTGCCTTTGCTCTGCAGCACCGAAGACCCCCAGGGAGGAGGCCCTGGGGGGTGACGGCAGGGGAATACTCACCTCCTTGATGAAGTTCATGAAGCGGCCGCCAAAGCGCCAGGCCTTGTGCCGATGGCACTGCAGGGAGTTCACGGTCATCTGCGGGGCCCTCTGGTAGCACACGGACACGATGTGGACGGCGTCGTACAGCAAGGCCGCGTCAGTCTGGAGGGAAGGGCGCAGGGCCTGAGAGCAGCTCCCCAGCCCTGAGGGTCCTGAGCCCAAGCTGCTGCCCCTCCCCCACCAGGCATATGGGGTCCTGACAAGGGAAAGGCCCAGGGTGACCCTGTCCATGCCCTCCATGAAGGCCGGGCTTGGGCACTCCTGCTGTTCAGCAGACACCCAGCTCCCACCCTCTCTGCAGTTCAGACCTTCTCCTTCTAGGCCCTCCTTCCTCAACCCATCGCTCCTGTTCTCCTAGGCCCTGTCCCACCTTCTCCTTTCCTGCCTCCCTAGGCTCCAGCTGGTTACAGCTCAAAGTCCTCCGCGCCCAGGACCCACGGGTCCTTACCCCCAGACTCTGTAACAACCTGTTTACAAGCCTCCTTTGGGGGTGGGGGTGGGGCTGTGTCTGATTCCTTGTGTTCTCAGGGCTCAGCCTAAGGTCTGGCTGATCCAGAGCAGGTCTTAGGAAGGGAAGTGGTGGGAGGGAAGAGATAGGGAGGAAGTAGGGAAGAGAGGACAGAAGAGGGAAGGGGGGCTGCCGAGGAAGGGGTGCCCCTGGATTTGGCCCGCCTGGCTGGGATACCATCATCACGCCGTCCAACAGGCCGGACTCTGCCCGGGGAGCTGCCTGCAGCCGCTCCATGGACCACTTCTCCACGATGGCTGAGACGTGCGGGTTGTCCACGTTGAGGATCCGGAACCCCGTCAGGTTCACCCCTGAGTAGCGGTAGGGCTCCAGGTCTAACGCATACAGATCCTTGACAGAAAGAGGCTCAAGTAAATAAAGGTGTGGCCTGCTGTAAACTCCAGCCACCCCTCACCCGGGCCACCACTGCCCCACATGCCCTTCTCTGAGCACCAGGAGCCCAAGGTGGCAACTCCCTGCAGAGCCCTGCCCTGCACGAGGTGAGGCTCGGCGGTGGTGGTAAAGTACCCACAGGAGCACCAGACAGGGATCAGCTGGAACGCCCTCCACCTGGTGGCTGACCTCATCGACTTGCCGCTGGACCTCCTGCATGTGGCTCAGCTGGATTCTTCGTCTACAAAATGGGGCTCTTGCCTCCTTTATAGGACCGGTGCAGCGGTTCACACGAAAGGCCTGGCCCAGAACATCAGACGATCTTGATAACGGTCATAATGGTCATTTCCAATGATGGGGGTGCCCACTTTGGGAGGACAAAGAGCACTGGGCCTGGGCATCTCCAAGGGAAGCTGAAGGGAGTTGTTGTATCCCCCGCCCCCAAAAGACTATTTTAAAATATTTTTTTCTAGCTTTTGCACAGTGAAGGAAACTATCAACAAAATGAATAGGCTGAAAGGGAGAAGTACTTGAAAAGATACTCAGCATCCCTCATCATCAAGGAAATGCCAATCAAAACCACAAGAAGCAATCACCTCCCACCTGTCAGAATGGCTAAAATCAAAAAGACATCACAAGTGTTGGCGAGGATGTGGAGAAGGAACCCTTGCATGCTGGTGGTGGGAATGCAAACCGGTGTAGCCGCTCTGGAAGACAGTACGGAGTCTCCTCAAAGAATTAAAAATAGAACTACCCTATGATCTCGCAATTCCACTTCTGGGTATTTATTTGAAGAAAACAGAAAAACTAATTTGAAAACAAAGGTGCACTCCTATGTTCACTACAGCATTGTTTACAAGAGAAGATATGGAAGCAGCCCAAGTGTCTATCGCTAGATGAACGGATAAAGAAGATGCAGTGTATACATACAAAGGAATGTAACTCAGCCATAAGAGAGAAGGACATCCTGCCATTTTGTAACACTGTGGATAGACCCAGAAGACATTATGCTAAGTGAAGTCAGACAGAGAAAGACAAATACCGTAGGATTTCACTTATATATAGAATCTAAAAAAACAAAACCAACTCATAAATACAGAGAACAAACTGGTGGATGCCAGAAGGGAGAGGGGTGGGGGGATGGGCAAGATAGGTCAAGGGGATTAAGAGGTACAAACTTCCAGTTATAAAATAAGTCAGTCATGGGGATGTAATGGGCATAGAGAACGCAGTCAACCGCTCGGTAATCACTTTGTATGGTGACAGATAACCAAAGCTTTTGTGGGGATCATTTTGTAATGTATAAAAATGCTGATTGGCTATCTTGTACCCCTGAAATGAACATAATACTGTAGGTCAATTATAATTCAATAAAAAAAAATAGTCTTTCTGCTTGGAACTCAAGGAATACCATTGCCTTCTTCTCTCCCCTCACCTCTGACATCACCAGCCCCTCTGCAGCTCCAGCTCTGGGGCAAGGGGAGCTGGTAGGGCAAGGAGGCAGAGAGGGATTGGGCGGGGTGTGTGCATGGAGGGAGAAGCCAGGTGCTAAGCTAGGAAGAAGTGGCAGCGTTGAAGAGGTAGGGGGTGGTAGCCTAGGAGGAGCAGAGCAGAGCTCCCTCCTGTTAAGAAAAACTCCCCAATGGGGCGCCTGTGTGGCTCAGTCGTTGGACATCTGCCTTCAGCTCAGGTCATGATCACAGAGTCCTGGGATTAAGCCCCACATTGGGCTCCCTGCTCATCGGGAAGCCTGCTTCTACCTCTCCCACTCCCCCTGCTTGTGTTCCTGCTCTTGCTATCTCTCTGTCAAATAAATAAATAAGATCTTTAAAAAACAAAACAAAACAAAACAAAAAACTCCCAAGCTTGCAAATGAGGCAGAAGGAGAGCAGCATCTCTGTTGAATGTAGTATGGAAGCGTCCCTTACCAGGCCTGCCCTGCACTGTGTGATTCTCTGGGAGAACACGCCCAGGTCTGACTTCACCATCAGCTACTGGTTGAAGCCCAGACTCTGGGTAAACTTGGAGATTGTTGCCCGTTGAAAAGATAAAACCCACTGTGGTGGCTTATTACCCTTGCAGGACATTAATCCATTTTGTAACTAACTGAGCAGTCTTATTCGGTGTTTTTCCCTCCCAATAAAAATTCAATCCCTCCAAAGCTCTCTGAGCCAGCGGTACCATCCTATTGCTCCCTTGTTAACGAACTGAATACGTCTTTGACACATGTTCATCCGATATTTGCATGAGTCACTTTTTTACTTTTTGGGAAAACATGATGATCTAGATTGGCCCCTTCCTACTAGTGGTTTGGGAAACTGAGTCCTAAGGTCCTCCTGGTCAACTGTCTATTCTTTTCTATGCTCTACCCTCATCAAGCTGTCTTCTGTCCCAGCCTCTGGTCCATCCTTTTTCCTGGGTCCCTCAACTCATATGCTGCATCCTGTGCTGGGAGAGAGGCAGGACAGCCCATGGGCTGTACTGTTCTCTGCACGGCTGCAGTCATTGGGACTAAAAGACCCAGCCCATAATAGTCCAAGCTTCCGTGAACTCGATGGCGGCTTGAGGAATGATGAGCCCACGGAGCAGCTCTTCCGCATGGTGCTGGCTTCCTTTGGTCTCTCACATATTCCCGATTGATGCTAAATTCTTCCTACTCCTGCTGCACACTCAAAATGGGCTCCTTCTGGAATGCATGGTGCTGGCTTCCTCTTTGAAAGTTTAGGGAGTAGGATGTTGGGGAGAGATCTGGAGCAGACTTGAACCCCAGGCAAGAAAATTTAGTCCTAGCTTTACCTAAACAACTAGGGTGCTGATTCTAGGCCAGGACTTGGGATGGGGAAGGGGCTGGGTGGGAGCAGGAGGTGGGGTCATCAGCAGATGAGGGGGTCTCACTGAGTGGGCCAGAGGGTGCCTGCCCCAGTCTCAGTGGGGAGTGGAGTGTGGGTACTGCCCTCAGCCCTGCACATGGAGGATACCACCCCATCCTGACAGTGTGTTCCTTCTACAGATGAGGAAACAGGGTCAGGGGCATGAAGTGACCTGCCTGAGGTCATAAAGCTCAAAAAAGGCAGAGCAAAATTTGTACCCAGGCCTGTTTCAGTGGGGTGTTGGAGCTGGCTCGCGCTGGCCTGTGGGAGCTAACTGTTAGCACTGGCACTTCTTCCTGCCTCCAGTCACCTCACACTGGTCGCCTGATACCAGCTGCGGGGGGAGTATTTACACCATGGAAATCAGAAGCATTCCAAATCCAGGGTTTCCCTCCCACACACTTGGACAGCGGGTGGTACACCGCCGTCTGTCTTATTCGAAAATACCTGTGCTTTATGCCCCAGTGGTTGCCAAACACGCGATATGCACCCGAACTGTCTTTGGAGCTGTTTTGGGGAGTATAGGCCAAGGAGAGTCTGGGGTGGCGGCCTGGCAACTCTGTGATTTGAGAAGCCCCTCATCTAAGTCATGACTCCTGACGGGGCTGAGCTGGGGACACGTGTGGAATCAGAGGAGCGGAGGGGCGTGGGGAGGGCATGCCCAGAAGGAGGCCTCTCTCCCCACGGCGCCTTCCCGAGCGCGGCGCACGGAGACAGCCCCGGCAAAGCTCGGGGGCACAGACTGCGAAGCCAGGCCATCTGGGTTCCAGGTGCATCTACCCTCCTTACCTCAGGTGGGTTCAGCTGCCAAATGTAGGCGATGATAACAGGACCTAGCGGGGGGGGTTGTCATGAGGAAGAAGTGGGTTCATGGATGTGCACAGAGCACGTCTGGTGCATGGTTGACATAGATAAGGGTTTGACCAATATTCTGTGGCAGCAGGTTGTGACAGTCATGGGATACGGCCCCAGAGACATGCCCGGGTGTCAGAGGAGAGGAGCAGAGAGGCGTTGGGTCCTTCCTGCCTTCCCCGTCTTGGCAATATAGGAACAATCGCGATGAGCCAACAGCTATGAGCTCCTGTGGACCTTGGAGCAGCAGGCTGCGCTCTAAGTGCCTTTTGTGCATTAACTCGCTGAATTCTCATTTCCACCTTATCCAAGGAGGGTGTTACTATCACCCCATTTCGGAGGAAGGAACTGAGTCACAGAGAGGTTAAGCTTCACAGCTAACCTGTGGAGAATTGGAGTCCAACCCAGGCAGTCCAGCTCCCAAGCGCCCCCTGTCCCGTGACCAGCCTGCAGTCCACACAGCATTCAGAGGGGTTTCTCGGAAGGATCAATCCAACCCTGTCACTCCCGTGTTTATAAATCCTTACTGCCTTCTCAGAACAAAGTGCAAGTTCCTTAGTTTAGTCTACAAAGCTCTCCACCGCCCTCCAGCCCCACTTTTCTTCACACCCCCTCCCATGTTTGTTTCAGGAACCAAACCACTTTCCCCTTCTCCCTTCCTCGCTGACGCCTGCCCTTGCCCCCATCACACAGCTTCTCATCGCTATGCCAGCATTTGCGCATCTTCTAGCCTCTGGCTGGACTGTCTCTCTTCTCAACCCTCTTGGGTGGGCTATTCTCTGAGATTCAATTCAAGTGGCACCTCTTCCGGGAAGCCTCCCCTGACTACTCCTTTACACATGCACAACAGGGTGGGTCGGGGGGGGGCTTCTGCTTTCATCCTGGGACCTCTTGGCTTTCACCCCCACTGAGCCAAACACCCCTGTCACCCAAAGTGGAAAGAAGGGTCAGCCAGCCGAGTAGCTCTCTGGGGCGCCTAAACAGCGCTGGGAAGGGCCTGGGATGGGAGACTAGTGTTTCACCTCCTCCTCTCGGGGGAGCTCTCAATGAAGCTGGAGGCTAGGAAGGGTTTGGTAAATTGCCTTGGGGGGTGGTGGGAGAGTGAGACCCTTAAGGGGCCTGCTTTAGTATCAAGCGATCTTCCCCCAAATCGCCTTTGGAGAAGGCAGGTGAGGGGAGGTGGAACAGTTTTGTTTTGCAGGATGGAGAATGTGAATTTGGGGCTAGAGCTCACTGCCAGGGCCATCGAAGAGAAGTTGACCTCTGCCCCCAGGGGACGCCCCCTTCACTCCACCCCAGCATGGGGCCCAGCCTCCTCTCCAATACAGTGCTGACTTACTACCTAAGGCCTGAAAGATGCCAAAGCATCAGCGTGCCCAGGGCGTCCATGACTCGCTTCACCCTCCTCTAGGACCAGAGGCCAACTGGACTCAGTGGGAAGGGTGGCATCCCTGGCCCTGGTGGGCGGCTTGGGGGCTGGTGACATCAGCCCTTCTGGTCTCTAGACGTAGCATGTGTTCTGTTGACACTCACAGGGTGGCCGCAGCCATTCCAACCCGGCGGGGGTGATGGGGTGTCACTGCTGGGGTCACCTCCTTCCCTGTCATACTAAGCCTGGGGCGCAAAGTGTTGTAGGGCTTGCGGCACCAAGCGTCCCCACTCCCGTGACACGAGGGCAGGGATGACGGGAGCTGCTAAAGAGGCCTCTTTGTCCAGCTCTGCTTCTGTATCTGCGCTGCCCTGGGCGGAGACCCCAAGCGCCGTACACAGTGAACCACAGGCAACCTTGTCGCTTGGCAAAAAGTTGCTGTTCTTGATGCCAAATGTTGACACACTGAATTCAGTATCGACGAGGGACCTTTTAGAAACATTCAGCATAACATAATAGACTAATTCATTAGCACCCCATGGGTCTGACTGGGTAGAAGCTGAAGCTCGGAAAACATTGCCTTAAGGAATGACAGATGAAAATATCTTTCCCATGATATAACTGTTATTGCTGGGAAGTGGCATTAATTGTGATTGCTTATCTATTAATTTATTATAATCCTTTTTTCACCTCCAGGCTTTTACCTACACATGACATGCACCAGGGGCTCAGCTGGGGCTGAGTAACGCGGGTTATCTGGGAAGGGCTCGAAGCTGGCTGGAGCTGATTATGGCCACTGGGGTAATTAAAATGTCTACTGCGTGAAAGCAGCAAGTTTGGAGAATTTTTTAGCAGCGAAGCATTGGTGACGTGGGTTTCCGAAAGGGAAGCAAATAAATGCCAGATGCCACCGGACTCCCGAAATACAGCCTCGACTGACCAACGGGCGTGAAGAGGCAGGATCACGAGGTAAACTCTGAAGCCCACGGGGGCTGGAAGGAGGATCACAGAGTGGGAGCCGAGGCCGAAGTGGGACACGGGCTGGAGTGGAGGGTCCAAGGGACACGCAGCTGCTGCCCTGGCAGGCAGGCGGCGAGGGGGCAGCTGGGAGAGATGCTGGTGGACCCCTTCCCCGCCGACACACGCCGACACACCTACTCCCTTGCAGACTGCGGAGCTGTTCGTGTGTAAGGGCACGAACTGGGCAGTCACTCTCCCGGACCCTCAGAGAGGCACGGGGAGGAGGATGGGCAGGGGGCTGGGACAGCCATGCACAAGACCGGCAGTCAGGAGCCAAGGCCTCTACCCCTGATCTGCTGGGAGACTCTGGGCAAGTCACTCAACCTCTCTGGTCCCAGGTTTGCCCATCTATCAACAGGGAGCAAAACCCCTGCCCTGTGAAGAGGTAAAGCAGCAATGTGGAGAAAGGGCTTTGGAACCCGTGAAGAGTGGGCCCTGCTGAGATTTGTGGAGGCTCCATTCCTCCCATTCGTGTCAGTCACCGCATCTGGACCATCGATGCCGCGTGTGGCCAGAGGAGGCCAGCCACTGCCTCGTGCGGGCTTTCAGCGTGACAGCTCCCAGCAGAGGCCTCCGGAGCTGGACAGCTTCCAGCTGGTAAAAATCCTCCTTCTGCCCCTTTCTTGCTGGGTGACCTCTCGAGCCTCAGTTTCTACTTTCCTGTAAAGTTGGGAGATCATACCTCCCTTGGAGAGGCATTCTGAATTTGTGGATGAGATGACATATGCTGAATACACGGAAGACGTAAGCAAGAGGTACTTCATCCACTGAACTCTTACCTACTACTTCAATAAACATCAGGCACTCGACATAGAGCATGCTCAGCCTAACAGTGCTATGAGGTAGCGCTGTCACTGTGGCCATTTTGTAGATGGGAAAAGGAGGTCCAGAGAGGTTGAAATAACTTGCCCAGGAAGTGGAAGGATCTCGACTCTAACTCAGGCAGGCTGGCACCAGAGTCCTTGGTCTTAACTGTTGCCATGACAAGGGTGTTGATAACTTCACGGATTACCTTCTACTTTGTATGGTAGTCATTCACTCATCCAAGCATTAATGAGCACCTACTGCATGCCAGGCACTCTTTGGGCACCAGAGATGGGCAGGTGAATTGGGCACAGTCCTTGATCCTTATATGCATGAAGGAAGCCTGCCAACTGGTGAGCTTTGTGTGGATCCGTCTCTGCATACTCTCTCCCACCCAAGCACCTAGCTCAGAACCTGGGGCCTTGAGAGCATCTGTACGTGGCTGCCAGAAGTGAGTAAATGGATGCCTGAATAAGGAAATGAAAAAGTAAGAGAAGTGGATCCTGTCTAGGGCTGCAGGACAACCCACAACACTAGGATCCTGCCCTGAGCTTCCCTCCAAGACCTCTAATCTTGACCCCAGGAAGGCAATGGCATCAGTGAGAACAACATGGGGTCACTAGGGAGGTCCCTTCTCTAGAGCTTTGCCTGAAAGGTTGAGCCAGGCCACTGGGCTAAGGGCCCAGAAGTTGGTCTCAGCACCCTAGATGCCCAGGATGGGATGGACAGGGCTGCCATGGCAGGGACAGGGCCTTGGGCCCATGAATGTGCCCCACTACACCTTCCTGGCCTTCCTCCTCTGCCCTGATCGCAGTTCCAAACAGAGGTGGAATATGGGAGATCTGGCGGCCTCATCCTCCAGCCTCCAATGACTTTCTAGGATATAACACGACATGGAAAAGTCAGCTTGGGTGTGTAGAAATCCAGAAGGGACTTGGGGAAGAAGGTGCCCAATCTCAGTCACCAGCTTCCAGAATCCTTTTCTCCCAACATGACTCCCAGCAGATGCCCAGATCTGAGCCCTGGATCAGGAGCTCTGCCAAGGGCACAGAGTACAGTGGGTGGGGAAGAAAGAGCGGTGTGCTGGTAAATGCTTAGTAACCAGCTCTCGGTGGAGGGGAGGTTACAAACCCTTATTTGTAGTATTTGCCAACTTCTGTGGTATGAATATTCCTTCCACCAAGGCCGACTCCCAAGCTACCTCCGCACTATCACTGAACGTGGATTTGGGAGCAGATGACTGTAATGGGCTCTAGCAATCAGTCAGATTGAGCCAGCCTCAGCTCTCCAGTGAAGAGCTAACCTGCCTCTTGGCCTTTGGTTATGCTGTTCCATCTGTGTAGAATACTCTTCCTCTCTCTCCTTGGTGAACTCCTACTGATGCTTCAAGGTCCTGTTTAAGCATCTGCCTTCCTGCCTCAAATTACCTTCTGCCAACCCCTCCACACCGGGTGTCTCCTTCCACCGTGTGCCACGGCCACGTGTCCAGGCCTGGGATGGCACACACCTGCGAAGGAGCTAGACGTGGAGGTGCGGACCACACAGGACGGGAGCTCCTCGAGGGAGGGGCCTCCGTGCCAGGCATCATGAGACCCTCACCGGAGCCCAGGCGCTGGGGAAGGAGGGTTACCTGGGTGCCAGATGGATGAGGGAACGCAGAAGCCTGTTGGGCTGGAGCAAGGCGGACGAGGAGAGCGGGAGCCTGTTTCATGGCCAGGAAATCAGTGCCCCAGAACCGGGCTGGGTGGAAGAGTCCACCCAGGGCCCCAGCGAAGCGCTAGAACGTCTGCTCCAGGGCAGGGAGGCTGTGTGTGGGTGCCCCTTTGGCACAAGGATCTCTTCATTCTGCTGATTTCAGGCCACAACTAATTATCCTAATGGGTTTAAATGGCCCTAAATGTTCTCTGAGTTTGGACAGGACCCATCTGGAGCCCGCAGGTGGGCTGGCCCAGCTGACAGAGAGTGGGCAGACTTCAGGACGGATGCTGCAGGAATCCAAAGCAGCATTTCCTGTTGTTGCGTGAGGACTGAGACATCCGTGGGGAAGCGTGTGGGCTGGGAGTCGAGGGTCATCTTAATAAGAGCAGCTAATACTTGCATCGGTCTTCACACAAATCAGGCACTGCTCTCAGCATTGTACTTTCTGAGCTCATAATTCTAGGAGGTAGAAGCTATTATCGCACCCATTTTGCAGACGAAGAGACTGAGGCAGGGAGGTTAATGACTGGCTACTCATCAGAGGGGCTTGTGTTGACATAGGTAGGTCTAGACTCACTGCCCTGAGTCACAACTCGAGGACATTTCTCAACGTGGGCGGGCCACGAAGATGTCTCTGGGCCCTTGCCTGGGGCCACACCTACAGCCTTAGGAAGCAAGGCCAGCCTGAGTCTCCTCCAGCTGCCGCAACGGTCCCCACCTGGCTGACCTTGTTCTGAGGGGACCCACCCTGACCCGTGCCAGGACCCAGAGGTACGTTACCAGCGTGGTGAAGATGAAGTGGTAGTATTCGGTCATCATGCCCATGGCCATGGCCTGCGGGAGAGCAGAGCATCATCAGTCCACAGGGGGTACCCGAGAAGCCCCCTCCCCATCTGCACCCCAGCAGGGAGGACCAGACTGGCGGGGGTTCGGAGGAGGTGGGCCACTTGGAGTGGGATGTCCTCGAGACCACCTCCCCGAAGTAACAATGACTGGCTAGCAGATGACAGTGCGTTTTGCACTGGAGTGTGCAGCCAAGTCACCCGGGACAGATTCAAATGCAGAATCTTGGGGCGCCTGGGTGAATCAGTCAGTTAGGCACCTGCCTTTGGCTCAGATCAGGATCCTGGGGTCCTGGGATCGAGTCCCCGCATTGGGCTCCCGACTCAGCAGAGTCTGCTTGTCCCTCTCCCTATGCTCTCTCACTGTCTCTCTCTCTCAAATAAATAAATAAATAAAATCTTTTATTTTTTTTCTTAAGATTTTATTTATTTATTTGCGAGAGAGAGAATGAGAGACAGAGAGCACGAGAGGGAGGAGGGTCAGAGGGAGAAGCAGACTCCCCGCTGAGCAGGGAGCCCGATGCGGGACTCGATCCCGGGACTCCAGGATCATGACCTGAGCCGAAGGCAGTCGCTTAACCGACTGAGCCACCCAGGCGCCCTAAATAAAATCTTTTAAAAAAATGCAGAATCTTGGGCCATACTCTGCATGCAAAGATTCCAAATTCCGCAGGGCCAGGCTGGGCCCAGTTGTCTGGCTTTCCGTGAGCATCTACAGGCCTGCCACACTTAGAGAAATGCTGTTGGAGTTAGCCCCAGACTGCCTTCTGTCCTGGCTCCAGAGAGAGGTGTGCGGAAGCCCAGCCCTCCCCAGCCCAGCCAGGCCCGAGGAGGAGAGGCTTTGCTTGGGCTGAGCCTCCCTGGAGGTGGAGATAGCCTGGCTTCCCTGGTCCAGCTGACCACCAGGCAGGCTGCTCGGCTGCTATGGAATTATTACTATGTAATTACTATGATGATACATTATGCTATGTATCATCATGAACCCTGCATTACCTTCATTTACATATTTTATTAGAAACCTATAATCTATAATATTAACGACCATAATGCACTTTCCACAGAGTTCTTCAGAATGCCGGGCCCCCTAAGTGCTCTGGAGGAGAAATACCCCGGGGTCAGGTACATTTGGAAAGTGCCGCTCATTCTCTCGCCCTCTTAGAGATTCACAACCCACATCAGCAAGTTAGACGCTCAGACCAGACCTCTGTCAGCAGCCGCGATCACCTTTGCGGGGTTCAGTGTTCAGCGGAGCATACCGTCTCCTTAACTCTGGAAATTTTCAAGTCAGGCAGGTGTGGGAGTAAATTCTCTCTTTCTGGCTGGATGACCTCAGGCCCCTTCCTTTCCCTGTGAGCCTCAGTTTCCTCACCTGTAAACTGGGCATGATAGCCGTTGCCACCTGCCCCGGGGGCGCTAAGTGAGGGGCTCCAGGTACCCGGCACACGGTCACTCCTCAGTGTGACCAGCCAGGGTTGTGGCTGTCTTTGTTACTCTGTTACCCGTGCCAGGAAGAAAAGGGAAGCGCTAAGCTCTGGCCGTCGCCCAGGGAGGAGGGGTGAGGGGTCTCTGGGGAGCATAAGTCTCCTCCACAGTGACACCACAGATACCCCACACCCAGTGCCGGACACTGGGCTACACTCTCTCCTTGCCTCATCTCAACAGAATCCTCCGCCACGGGCTAAGGTAGGGATCACTGGCTGTGGCTACAGAGGAGGGGATGACACGGGGCCTCCTTGATCTTGGGCACACAACACCCAAGGGCAGAAGCGAGATTCAAACCCCCAAGCGAGCTCTTTAACCTCCTGGGGGTGAGGGAGGCTGGGGGGAAGACACTGGCTCCCAGGCCGCCTGGGCACCCCTTGCAGGGCCCGACTGGAGGGTGGGACTTGGGAACCCCCTAGCCCCTCCGGGACTTGAACACTCCTATCCAGGCTCGGCACCTAGCCCCCTGCACTGCCTGTGTCTCCTCCCCACCACCTGCATCTCGCAAGGCCATGACTTAGAGCTCCACAGAAGGCCTCGTTCAATCACCAGGGACGCTTTCTGGGACCATGTAATTTGCCTTTTACACAAAGCACTGGCACAAATGTGAATGGTTTGGGTTTCAGCTGCGGCACCCTCCACGAAGGTTGTGGGCGATTTTGCTGTTGATTTCTTAGGTAGCTGGCAGAGACGGCTCTTGTCCCTAGCATGCCATGCTGGGCTGTGTCTGGAAAGGAACAGAGGCCTATCCAGGACCGAGAGCCATTTCCCTCCCCCACAGTCACTGCAGAGTCGAGCAGATGGTGCGGGGAACTTCAATAAACCTCCTAGTAG
The DNA here is from genome assembly GCF_011800145.1 of Mirounga leonina. Classification (NCBI taxonomy): domain Eukaryota; kingdom Metazoa; phylum Chordata; class Mammalia; order Carnivora; family Phocidae; genus Mirounga; species Mirounga leonina. The sequence continues at coordinate 66,076,976 of NW_023270447.1, read as the reverse complement.
CCAGAGAGTATCAGCAAGTGCTGCGGGCTATGGGGAACGCATCACCGGCGAGCCAGTGAGGCCCCCCTGGGCCTGTTCCTGCCACCCCGAGGCCTCCCAGCACTCCCCGCAGTGTTCTGTCCTGTGCGGCTTCCGGCTCCTCTCGGCAGCCCCAGCCTCCCACCCGCAGCCTCAGCACTGATGCAACAGCCTCCAGGCGCCAGGCTAGGCTCAGCCCTGGCATCACCCCACCCTCGCGCTGGCTCAGACCTTGAAGACCACACTGGGTCCACTCTGCGGCTGCCGAGAAACCGCCAGACCGAAACAGAGCTGGGCTCCACCTGAGCTCTGGCCACCTCCTGGTGGGGTGCGGGGTGGGGGGAGGGGGCAGGCAGATCCCGCCCATCCCTTCCATTGCCCCATCCCCCAGGCTGGCCAGCACTCACGCACCTGCTTGAGGATCTGGGCGGCCATGGTGTGGCTACAGTCGAAGATGATGCGAAATTCCCTGCCCCGCTTCATCTCTTTGAGCAGGGGGCGCGAGTCGTCGGAGTCAAGGGGCAGCTGGCGGATCTTCAGGCGGATGTTGTACCTCGACGGGGCCATGATGAGCTCCTGCAGTCGGATGAGCCCTGGGAGGCCCCGGGGTGCAAGAGACACACGTGTGCACACAGGTAAACACAGCTGGCGGCCTCCACGGGCTCGGGTGTGTTCATAGGCCTGTGGCCGCACCCACAGACACGGATGCGTGGCCCACGGAGCTCTGGGCAGGTGCGTGGACACAGCCACGTGGGTCCAGACACGGGCACCAGAACGCTCGGGTACAGCCATGTGCACGAGGCTGCACACACCTGCACACACCCATGGATTTGTATGCACATACAAACACATATTTAGAGGGGCATGCATGCTGATGTAGACACACGCCTGGGCTTCGTTCCACATGTAAATCAAGGCCTCTGCACGCACAGACACACATACACACATACAGATTCAACAGTAGGCACAGACAGCAAATTCCCACTGACCCCACACCCACGCACTCCCCTCTAAACTCGAATGCATTCACAGATTTACGGAGCCCAAACCAGAGGGCACCCCTCTTCATCACCCCACCTGTGACATTGGGAAGCAGGGAACCTGCCTCCAGGATGTGGGCACAAGTGAAGGCTCCGAGGTTCAGCTGTACCAACCGTTGGACCGTGTAAGACAAAGTGGAGCTGCGCCCCCAACCCAAGGGCAGGCTGCCTCAGTAAACCTGACCGATTTTTCCAGGCTCCGGGCAACCACCTCCTCCATGAAGCCCACCCCTACCGCTCTGTCTAAACAAGACACCCCCTCCCCCCCCAGTGGCCTCCTCCCTCAGCACTAGCCTCCTCTGGCCTTGTCTCACTCCCTCGTCCTGCCATGGGCTCCTTAATCTCATGGGCCGGGTCCCCACAGCCCCTAGCACCGGGCCTGGCACTTAGATGATGCACAGCACAAATCCCCATAACTGAATTGACTTACTGTTTTTTTCTTCCCACACTGAAAAATCCATCCTCCACCTTGGCATTTTGCAAAACCACTTAACCTGGGGACTTCCAGGGAAAACTGAATGTCACTTCCTGGAGACAAATGGCTTACTTAGGTCTAATTAAGTTCATTTCCGTCGCTATTTCACGGTCCATTCTTGCTGACTGCCCTCTGTTTAGCCTGGGAGCAAGACTGCTTGCTGCCCTCGATACCCCTCCCCACTCAGGGAGGGGCTGAGCCAGCAGGGGCCAGGGTCCCACTGGGCTGCCCGCCCACACTCAGGGCTCAGGGTCTGTGTCCTGACGGCACTGTCCACTCAGCCATGCTCCATTGCCCCACAAAGAGCATTCTGCTTCTCCTTTGGGGAGAAACTCCTCCCCCATACTCAGACTGTGTGACTTGGAAGGGGTCCATCCCCAGCTCTCGGGGCACAGCATGTGGCCCCAGCCTGGCCAATCAGCACCCACATTCCTCTAGGCATAGGGGTAGGCTCAGAGCTGGGTAGGTGACGCCAGTTGGTCCTATCAGATGACTTCCAAAAATGGTGCCAGAGCAGCCGGTAAGAGATACACCCTTTTCCACTTACCTCCAAATAGGGAGGAAGCAAATCTAGGCATCACCACATAGAACCGGAGAAGGATTCCAACACGGCAGAAGTCAGGACAAATAAGTCCGAATGATACCCATTTGAGCCTCTGGATCAAACAGTACCTGAAGCTAAAATGACTCTTAAACCTGCCAGTAAAGGCAGCCAATCAAATCCACTCTCCCTCCCCCTTTTTTTGGTTAAGGCAGTTTGCTCTGGATTAAAGCTTGCAATCAACTATTGTCGTGTCCCCTATCTGGACAAAGTCCCCCCACACAGACCGCCTACTTTGAGAGCCTTCCAACAGAGCCTCTGGGCTTCCAAAGCCATTTCTGACACAAATGCCTGGATCTGTTCAACTTCTCCTTCCCATTCTGGAGGGCTGGACATCAGGAAAGCCATCTGGCGTACATCATTCCCCTCTGCTGAGGAGGACAGAGATATATCCTTGTGACCTAAGCCTCCCAAGGAGCTCCCAAACAGGCTTTGCCACGGCCACCGGCATCAGGATCCCCCAGCCCCCTGGAAGGTCTCAGACCCAAGTGTATGGCCTGGCGAAGGGCTCTGGAGTCCTGGAGTGGTCTGGATCTAACAGGGGCCCCAGTGCTTCCCAATACCAGACTTGACAGGGAGGAGGAAGGGGCCATCAGCTGACCTGCGCAAGGGAGAGAGGGGCCACAACCTCTTCTGGAACACACACCAGCCTTACCCTCCCTCCCCAACTCACCCCAGAAATTCTCAGTTGGGCTGAATGATGCTGCCCACTCACACTTCTTAGCCTGGGAGGCTCCCCGCCTTCACTTTGCTCCCACTTGCTCAGTGTTCAGAGTCATGCGCGGCATCAGCAGGCACGTGAGCTTTGGGGATCCAGGAAGTGAGGACAGGGACAGCCTGCACGCTGGAGCATGAGGCTACCAGAGTCTTCTTGTCAGCCAAGTGCATTGCCCCGTGTAATACACAGTGACCCACATTTTCCAGCAGGAAATGTCAGACCTTCTCCTCATCAGTGTATTCCCAAAGGAGACCAGAGGCTCATAGCCCACCCCAGCAGAGGACGAGGCTCTTGGCTTGCCCGAGATGAGCCTTCCTTCCTGGCTGCTTCCCTAATCAATCTCTCTCAAAATATCTGCAGTGAATCATGGTTGTTAGAATCCTGCTTTTCACTTACAAAGCACTTCTGCTTTCATTACCCTATTTAAAATCTCCCTGTCCTAGAAGGCATGTAGACTAGGGGCTTTTGTTCCAATGTACAGACAAAGAAACTGAGGCCCACAGAGGTTAAGTGACCACCTCAAGGTTCTGCAGATCGCTAGCTGTGGGATCAAGATTCGAGACCCAACCTTCTGGCTCTTAGGCTGCGGCCCTTTTCTCCATCTCAGCTTTTTCTAAGACCCTTCCTTTCACTCTTGACATGAATTTGCCTTTGTGCGCAGATTAGGTTACGAAGGTGACCACTGGTTCCTATAATTTAATCATTTGTAATATTCTCTGACTGATGATCCGGCATCCTGAAACCATGTGCCAAACTAATGATCAAAGTTGTTTACATTCCTATCATCCCTGTGTTTTGGTGGGTACACAAAATCATATTGTAATCCCTCCAACCAAACCTCCAATCAAACCCCAACATCTGTGTTTCGCTTCCTGCCCCATAGAGGACAGGCCCACCTAACAAATCCCACCCATCATCATCTAGGCTATCGTATGGTCATGAAGTAATGGAAGGCTCTAGAACAAAAAAAGCTCTTGCCCATGCTTTCCTCTTGCTCCTGTCTCCTGACTAACCCTGGTGCTTCTCCATGAGGCTGTGGCTCCCCCTGATTCTAGGGAACTGTAACAACTCTCAACGGCACTGACCTCTCCGTGTCATCACGCAGTCATCCTTGCCCCTGGGATCCCAGGCACACTTAAAAAGAGTTCTCTCTGCAGTCGATTGCAGGGATGACCTGAATTCTTCACCCCACCCTGTAGCTACACCCTTCGCTACGTAACTTTGCAGTGACCTCCAACTGTGGGCAGGTGACCTGCCCCACTCAGGACACTGGGCTCCAGCACGCGTAACCTGTGTTGGCCAATGGTGTATCAGCAGGCGTGCCACAATTCGACAGTGGAAACAGAAGTGCACCCTGGGTCTCTTCTTTTGCACCCTCTCCCATTGTCATGACAATATGCCTGGGCTAGCCTGATGCTGCCGGTCATCTCCACCAACAGTCAAATGACCCCCGGGCAGGGGAGCGATCCATCTGAGACCAGAACCACCACCTGGCCAAGCTCAGCCAATCAGTGAGCCCACAGACTTGGGAGCTAAACATATGCGTGGTATTCGAAGCCATTAAGTTTTGGGGGGTGGCTGGAGACACAGCATCAACGTAGAAGTATCATAGAGACCGGTGTGCCCCCTTCTAACGTGCTAAGAGAACCGTGATTTTGTTCGGGTGGCCTGGTGCCAGTCCCCAGAGCTGACTGGTGATTGGTTAAGAGCCAGTCAGGGGCGCTCCCTTTCCTATCGGACTATGCTTGGGGTAGTAGGCACGGACTCAGTCTGCCGTCCAGGACGGTCTGCTGGACGGTTTCTAGACAAATTTTCCTCCTTGATAAGAGGCAGGAGTCACATTAGGAAAAATCTCTTTGGCTCCTGCCTCTTTCCTTCTATTTCCTAGGGTGTTGGCACGTGAGGATGGGCTGCTTGGAGCTGTAGCAGCTCTATTTTGACCGTGAGAGAGAAAACCAAGAGAACTGCAGGGATACTGACCCAGTGCCCCGGACTCTGTTGAGCTGCTAAGCCAGCCCTGGAATGGCCCCTCTTCAGACTTCTTGTCCTTCAGAGAACGAAGTGCCTATTGCTCGAGTCAGTGGGAACTGGGTTGTCTGTGACCCCAGCCAGAACATCCGAATGCACACAGCCCCCAAAGCCCACTATGAAGTGCTTCCCACTCGGAGGGGGGGGCGGTTGAGGACTCACTAGTTGTCCCTTTGAAATAGCCTGCTTCTGGGAGTACACCTCTTACCACCCACCAGTCCTCATCAAAGTCATCTTACTATTTGACTGAATCCAACCCTGAATCCCTACTACCCAGTGTGTTCTTGACCAAACGGGCTCCATCCTGGACTCCCCTGTGTTTTTAAATGTAATTGAACCGAATTGAAAATCAAGTTGAATTAAACTCTAATTAAATCCTGGAAGAAAGGGTGTTCTAGGCACTGGTAAGGGTGAAGAAATGAAGATGGAATCCCTTCTCTTCTGAGAAGCTAATCATGCTGGGGGAGAGTGCGTGTCCACCCAGAGGCGACTGGGCATGCCAGGCCACCCCAGCAAATAATCAAGGGATGCGCTCGTACGGTTAGGGCGAAGGCACTGGAGAGCAGGGAGCTCCAGAAGGTAGCATCAGCTCTGAGCAGCCTCATCCACCCTCTGCAAAGCCTCTGCCCCCACCGCCTCCAGTCCGGAGGCCCCAGGACCGCGGGGCCGTGGTCCGCACCAGCGTCTCTTCTGACTGTTCTGTGTTCAGCTACACACTCTCACGTCCAGTTCTTCCCTTCCATCCTGGCCCCGAGTTCTCTTCCAGGCAGCCCCTCCAATCCCGGCCTCCTCTGTCCCTGCCTGCATCGGCGGCTACCCCCCGAGTGTGTCCTTTCCCTGCCACGCGCCCCGTGCGATGTCATCACAGTCACCTTCGGGAACTCTGCTTTCATTATTCCACTTCTTTGCTCAACAACACTCAGTGCGCCTTGGCTGCTTCCAAGGTCAAGTGTGAACTCTGAAGCCAGACAGCGGAACCCTCGCGCAGCCTGATACGCTCGGTTTCTCTGACCTTTAGCTCCCACCTTCCGAACTTGAATCTTCTCCCCCCGCCAGGCCGTGCTCTCGAGGAGGCTGCCACGCACGATCCCGCCGCCTCAGTTTTTGCTCACGCTGTCCCCGCAGCCAGTGCTGCCCTCATGCCTGCTCTGTCTGTCTGTCCATCCTCGAGGCCCCGCTCATGTCTCTTTTCCTCTGTCAGCCCAGATTAGCCAAGGCTGCAGGGCTTCCTCTTCCCGAGTGCCTTGGCCCTGACTGTATGTACCCGGCACTTGATTCTTAGCTCTAGTGGCCTGGAATGACCAGTGACCACTGGGTGCCCGCTCACGTCCCTACGCTAGGATTCACTCCTCCAAAAACGATGGGATCGCCACATCCTCCTTCTTCTCCCTTACCAGCGCCCGGCACTCTCTTCCTGCAATATTTAATTACAATTTATTTCATCTCGATTTTTAATTCAATTCAATTCAGTTCAGTTCCACAAGCATTTGAAAACATCTAGGTTGTACCAGGCCCTGTTCTAAATCCTGGAGGCCCACAAGGCTCATGGTCTGGGCAAGGAAGCGGGCTCAAAACCACACAATCCTACCCAGCAGTGTCCTAACACAGATCATCTAACAGGGCTGCCAAAACGCTGGCCGTCACCTGGAACGGGGTACTCATGCCCCTCAATGGCAGACAGCTCATGCTGGGGGCAGTGAGCGGGGGTGGGGGCCTCTGCCCGCCACGATCTCCTGTCTGGTACTGTGAGCATAGCAGGAACGCAATAGATGCTTGTAGAATCCCAAGTTAAATAGACACCTTTTCTGAGGGATTCTCTCCCCAGGATTCCCACTCCCCATTAGGAGGTAATCAAGAGCTGACACAGAATCACAGGCTGCAGAGAGCTGGAGGGCTCTTTCCAGGCTGGATGCTATAGATCTTGACTTGACACATGGGCAGAGAAGGGCCAGATGGGTTAAGAGACTTGCCAAGGTCACTCTCTCTTAAGAGGCCAGGCTAAGAAATGTCTTGGGACTTGAGTCTTTTGAAAGAAAGAGGAAGAGGGGAAACAGCTCTGTGCTATTCAGCTAGTAAGTGTCACCGTCAGCACAGTCCCCAGCCCTGTGTGTCCAGAGCCTGCGCCCGTAGCTGGCTCAGAGCTGCCCACGTTCGCTGCAGACGGGAATGTGAGTCTGAGAGAGCGGGGCAGGTGTGGGCACGGCTGCAGGAGGGAGTGCGGGTGCTGCGTGCAGACATGAGCATGCTACAGGGGGGTGGAGGTGGGAGTGTGGGGAAGGTGTGGGGCGGGCGAGAGGCGAGTGGCTGGCGCGCCCAGGGCTGCGAGGCAGTGCAGGGGCGAGTGGCCGGGGGAGCTGCTCGGCTCGGGTGTGAGTGTGCCCCCTCCCCCAAGGGCAGCTGCACTGGGCGAGTAGATCCTGGGGCTCTACCTCCCTCACCCCCTGCTCTCAGCCCAGCCAGGCCTGGCTACCCACCTGTACCGTCATCGTAGACCACGGTGGCCGATCGCCACTTGAGGTACTGGACCAGGTCGAGGATGGCATGGCTGAGGGAGGCGTAGTCGGGGTAGAGGTTCACGTAGAAGGTGTCCTTGTTGTCCAGTGGGTGGTGTTTCCAGCGCAGCTGGATGTGGGGCACCTCCAGGGCATTGCAGATGGACTGGACGGCGTTGGTGCAAGAGCCCTGTGACGGCCCGAAGATCGCCACCACTCCCAGGGCCAGCTGGTCACAGGCTGCAAGGGGGGAGAGGGGGAGGCGCGGGGTCAGTGCTGGGCCTCGTCAGGCAGGGGGGGCGAACAGCTACTGGAACCTTCTGAGGGCAGGTGAATGAGGCTCCTTCAGAATCTCGGCTTCCTCCTCTGGAAGCCAGGGCTGCAACCGCCCTGCCTCGTGGATCATAGGAAGGTCGAGCGAGATCACGCGTGGGAGACCCTCAGCACAGCCCGTGAAACAGAGACGGGGATTACTTTTGGTGCTATCATCACTGTGCTGAGCACCCCCAGTTCTGGACCCAGCCCTGTTCTGGGCGGTGGGGGTCGGGGGGAAGGCTGAGAAACAGGTGGGATGAACCACCACCACCGTGGCGACTGTGAAACCTCCAGCCCCAGCCTGTTCCCCAAAGTTCAAGGTGCTCATCGCCCCTCTCGCCGGACACCACCCCATGCGTGTCCAGGATGCATCTCAGACTGAACGTGTCCCAAACACAACCCCCTCTCCTCCTCCAGCCTCCCCTCCTCAGTAAACCAGCTCCACCATCCCAGTGCTCAGGCCCTGAACCCTGGCTTCCTCTCGACTCCTCTCATTCTCTCCTATCCCACTTCCCAATCCTGCTGTGTCGCCTTTGGAATGTGCCAGAATCAGAACTTCTCGCCACCGCCACCATCCTCCTCTGCGTGCATTACTGCCGGAGCGTCCTCACCGGCCCCAGCTTCCTCAGGGACTCTCCCTACTTTTTACCTCTCCCAGCCTCAGGTGGTGACATCACTCCTTTGCTCCAAAGGCTCCAGTTTCACTCGGTCTAAAAGCCAAAGACCTTACGGTGACAGATGAGGCCCTGCTGGCTGCAGTTCCTCCCCACCCCTGTCCCACTCCTGTCCCCATCACCACCACCACTTTCCTGACTTCATCTCCCATCCTTCTCTCCCTTCCTCACAGCACTCAAGCCCCACTGATTTCCATGATGCTCCTCAAACACGCTAAGCACACTACTGCCTCAGGGCCTTTGCACTTGCTGTCCCTTCTAGCTGAAGTGCTCTTTGCTCAGGTAGCTCCATGACTCCCTCCTTCCCTTCCCTCAGGTCTCTGCATCCATGTGGTCCTACTAAAGAAGCATCCCTTGCCCAACCCATAATAAGAGTCCCTCTCCAGCCAGACTCCCGAAACCCCATACCTTGCTTTTTTTCTTTATTTATTAAATGACCACCAGAAGTCTTGTTCATTTGTTGACTTTCTCCTCCCACTAGAATGTAAGTACAAAAAGCAGCAAGGGCTTGATCTATGTTGCTATGGCTGTATCAACAATAAAGAGTACCTGAATAGTACCTAAACGTGCTCAAAGCAGTACTTGGTCTGAGCCTCTGCTGAGTGAGTGAGTATTGACTCCCTGCCTTCAGTTTGCATTCTTGCGGGAGGCCCAGGGGCTCAGGCAGGTCAGACGGCAGATGCTTCTGGGGAGGGCAAACACCGGTGGGCACAGCAGAGCTTTGAACGAGCAGCCCCAGAGCAGCTCGGGCTCAAAGGGCAGGCACAGGCTCACATAGGGATTGTGCCTGAAAGATCCTTAAAGTGGGACCTTTCAGGGGCAGTCAGGGGAAGGGCTCCCCAGGAACTCTCGCCCTTTCTTCTGGCAACTGTCTCTGATTTTCCTTCGGGCTCCTGTCTTTTCCACTCCCAGTGCCTTAGACGCTGGCCTCCTTCAGGCCCCAGTCACTGGGTTGGAGGGTGGTTCTGTGACCAGTCAGAGCCAATGGGAAGCCACGAGACCTCACACCGGGAAGGTAGCACTCTCCCTCTGCAAGGAGACGTTGGGGGAGAGAAGATCTGGAGGTGTGGTAGCCACCCTGTGCTCACAAACAAAGTGCAGTGCTTGTCTGGGAACGGAGTCACTATGCAGGTGAGCAGAGCCAAAGGAGAGTAGGAAATAAGAGCCCCCGGTCAAGTGCAGCCTTGGACCTTGGGTACATGAACTGATACGTTCTCTTTTTGCTCAAGTCACTTAGGATTTGGTGTTTTGTCACTTGCAGCCAGAGGAGCCCTAACCGATCTATCAATAAAGTGGCAGCAAAACTCACCAGCCTGCGGCCACAAGAATGATGTTATGTGCACACTTAGGAACATATGGTGCGTGTAGGAGGAGACAAGACACAGTCCCTAAGCATCGATGGGCGGTGGATTCAGACATGTCCTGGCTGCCCCAACGGCCTCTGGGAATGACGTACTCAGCTCAGCCACCCTTAAGATTTGCAGGGCCCCAGACAGGAGTATAAATGGAGGCCCACACACTATGTGGCTCAATATTAAATGTAAGTCAAGCTAACAAACTGTTATATAAAACGCACCCTTTCCTCCTACCCTGACAAATACACTTTCCTAACAACTGGAAAATCAGGTGGGCATGGAGACTTCCCATACACAGAGATGTGGGGAGGGGTGGTACCAGCTCCCACCTTGCCCCCTCTCTTTTACTGCTGGCTCTGCCCTGAACCATAAGGAGGACTACACTCTCCATGTGGACACCCCACCCCTATGTCTGAGCTCTGTCCATACCCCTGCGAACAGCTGCCCTTTGCTCACCCCTGGAAAGGGTTTAGGAGTGTGACCCTTGAAGTCTGGCTTTCCCTCTGGAGAACCACCCAGGGAAGAGGCTCATGCAGGCCTGGAGGTGGGTTCAGGGCCAACTGGGTAGGAAATTCAGGGTTCTAAATACTTGGAGCAAAGATTAGAAGGGCAGGGCACAGGCTTCTGCTAGGCAAGTGCCCTTAGTCCCACTAACCCTTTGTCCTGGGAGGAGACACTGACCAGCGGAGAGCAAGGGCAGCCCCCATAAAGCACAGACCCAGGGAAAGGCGCCCTCTTGCCTGGGCCAATGGTGGTACCAATGGATCCAGAGATGTAGTGTGGTTTTCAGTTGATCAGAGTGGGTGGTCTTCAGGGTATTTTTCTCTTCTTCATGGGACATCCACCCTCTCCTCCCTTACTGCCTCCTGGGACAAGGAGGAATTATGGACAGTGCTGTCCCTGAACTTTGTACTTGCCTCAAGAACACCAGAGAATGCCACTTGTGCCTGGGTGAAAGATACAGCACTCTGGGCGGGGGGGGGAGCTAGTTATTGCCAGGAGTCTGCTGGAACCACCTGGAACATGGGACAGGGCAGCCGTGGATGGGAGGCAGCAGGGCCAATTAGGGGCATCTCCTGGGTGACCAGGATCCCTCGTGGCCAATGTCAGGTGCACAGTGGGGCAGCGGCACCTCCCTAGTGCTTCTACAGTCAGGGAAGTGCTGCTATCCCCGCTCTGGTCACCCTACAGTCAACAAGCCTGGAGAAGCCCTCTGTGTGGGGTCAACCCCAGTGATGATAAATGCTTCCAAAATAGAACCCTGGGTTTGTTAATAAATTGTCCCATTTGGGGAAGTTCTCTTTTTAGGGCCCTCGCCCCAAGGAGGCCATGTCCTGACCTGTCCACTCACTGCTCATTCATGCTGCTCCTCTGCATCCTGGGTGTGTTGAGTGCCTCTCTGGGCACTTCGTCCCCCTAAGAGCAGGTGCTCCGTGAGGAAGAGACCACGTGTGGGTCACTTTGTAGCCATGGAGGCTGGATACACACAAAGGAGATAGTGACAGTGAGTGACAGCTGTCCAGGCCTGGTTACTCCCACTCCCCTCAAGTTGTGGGCACTCTATAAAATCTAGAAGTTTCTCTTAGGCTCTGTCTCCTAACCCTGTTTTGAACCTTCTAGCTGTCCTATGATGTCCTTGGTTTCCATCCTATGCCTCCTATCTCTACCTTTTTTCCTTTTGCCTCTAGGACCCTCTGATTGATGCTTCCTGCCAAATGACCAGTATGTTTCCCTCCCTCCACTACCACCTCCAAGAATCTGCCTTTTGGATTTCCTCTTTTGATATTTGCCTGGAGGCAGGCAGGCAACTACTTCCTATGCCCTATACCCAGCCTAACCTCTTAGATCATGGTCCCCTGTCCAGGCCCAAGGTCTAGGTATCCGGTTTGGCTGAGGCAAGGCAGAGTGGGCCAAACACAAGTTATGATTCTGCAGAGGATTATAAGAGCAATCTTGAAGGAGGCAATTTTGATTTTGACATCAGTTGTGAAGACAATGATAAAGGTAACCACAGTGATGGCTGTGAGGGTGAAGACCGTACTGTGATGATCATGGCCATGGCATGGACGAAGGTGGAACTGATGATAATGTTGACACTGCAGCATAATGGCGGGATGAGGACGGGACTGCTGATGATAAAAATGTCAGTGCCGTGACAGTCATGGTGGTGATGATGTTGGTGTTGATGAGGCTGGGGATGATGAAGATCCCAGCACTATGACAGTGATGAGGATGAGGACGATGATAATCATAGGGGTGGTGACATTGGTAAGGGTGTGAACGGAGGTGATAACAGTTTTGATAGCACCAATGAGACTGGTGATGATGAAGATGTCAGTGTCATGACCATGGCGATGGTGGTAGGAATGATGGCAGTGATGTTGGCACTGAGACTGGTGATGAGGAAGCTGTGGCCGTCTGGCAGTGACAATGACGGTAGTGACCGTGATGGGAATGAGGATGATGTGAAGGGTGGGGGTGATACCACTGTTGATGGTGACGACAGTAATTGTGGGGATGGTGCCCTGGTGTTGGTCGTGGTGACAGCCGTGGTGACAGGGGGATGATGGCCATACTGGGGTTCGTGCAGTGATTACATCTCACGGCCGGGGGGGCAGGAAGCATCCGTTCTGCCCACCACCTATTTCTTCTCTTTGGCCTCTCTCCTCATCCCTTTCTCGGTCCCCTCCGTGTTCCTGTCACCTTCCGAGGATCTCCCAGGCTGGAAGAATGTCGATGCCCCCCGAGGGACCGGGGCGGGGGTTACAGAGGCAGGAGCAGCTGCAGCTTTATCTCCAGATGTTTCCAGGGCAGCAGCCAACTCTTGCTCTGGTAGCCCTGAGCACACACCGCAGTAATTACATTATTTGTAGCTTCAATCTGGAATCCATTTTCTGGTCATTTTACAGTAACTCAGTGGTTCACAGCCATTGCAGGAGTCCACAGCCTGAATGCAGCCCCCCCTCACCCCCTTTCCATGGCAATTGTAGTTAGAGCAAAAATTATCCCAATCAATTTGTGTCTTAAAAGGAACTGAGCGGGCGCCTGGGTGGCTCAGTTGGTTAAGCAACTGCCTTCGACTCAGGTCATGATCTTGGAGTCCTGGGATCGAGTCCTGCATCGGGCTCCCTGCTCAGCGAGGAGCCTGCTTCTCCCTCTGACCCTACCCCCTCTCATGTACTCTCTCTCATTCTCGCTCTCTCAAATAAATAAATCAATCTTTAAAAAAAAAAAAAAAAAAAAGGAACTGAGCAGCCCAGAGAATAAGTGAAGGCAGAGGAGCCTGGGGGGTGCTGGGTCGATTCCAGGACCGCTCTGGTCAGGCTTGGAAGAAAACACAGGCCTCTCTGGACTGCTGGCTCAGGCACCATTTGGCAGTCACTCATCTTTTAATTTTCCACAAAACATTTAAAAATAAAGACAATAAGTGAAAGTCCCTTTTAATGGGGAAAGGCCTCTTGGGCCTCCCATGGAGGGAAGGCCTAATTTGCACGGAGCTGGTGGGGCACTCCCCACTCCCCCCGATGTGGCCCAAAGTGGCTGGATCCGGCTGTGCTGGCAGAATTGATCATTCTCATTGGGTTAATTAGAACTAAGCCCAAGGTCATCCCCCGGAAGAGTCCTAATAATGCTTCAGAGGAATACATTTTCAAAAACCAAAGATCAAAAGAAAAAATAAAGACCATGGGAACAAGGGATTCCCCAAAGGGATGGAGCGTACCTAAGGGGGAGCACCATCCAACCGCAGAAATGCCTCTGGGGTCAGACAACGGTGGTTCTAACCACAGCAGGGGTCTGTCTTGGGTATAGTATCTATTGGAGGGACATTAAGGGAAAGTGATGGCAGAGAGGAGCCTCTTAAACTTTTTTTTTTATTGAGATGTAACACAATATAGTAAAAGGCATCAATTTTAAGCACAGACTTCTCTGAAATTTTACATATAACTGCATCCATGTAACTACTACTTGGATCAAAATACAAAACATTCCCAACACTTAAGAAGGTTATCTCTTCCCCTTTCCAGTTAATATCTACTACATACTCCTCCCTCTCCCAGAGGTGACCACTGTTCATTCACGCAACATTATGCCTGCAAGGCTCATCCATGGTTTGTGTGGGAAGAATTTTTTCTTTTTTTTTATTGTTAACTCAAATTCCATTGTATAACTATACCCCAATCTATCCATTCCCCTGTCGATGGACCTTTATTTCCCGTAACATTTGGCTGTTTTCAATAAGGTGGACAGAAACTCTCTTGCAGGCATACATTTAGCTTTAGTGGACACTTCCAAACTTCCCTGAGAAGTTCAACCAGTTTTCACTCTCACCAACACTGTGCAGAAAAAAATAAACCTCAACCCCTACCTCCCACTATACAGAGAAAATCAGTGTAAGGTCATAGAGCTAAGCATGAAAGACAAAACAACAGAGCTTCTAGAACATAGGAGAAAATCTTCATGACGTGAGGACAGATAAAAATAGAACACAAAGCCATTAACCATATGGAAAATATTGACAAATCAGACTTCTTTAAGTTAAGAACTTTGTTTCTCAAAAGATGTTGCTAAGACAGGGAAAAGGCAAGCTCATTTGCAGCAGATATATGCAATGTGGAAGTCCCACAAAGGACTCCTACCCACCATATATAAAATACTCTACAAGTCAATACAAAAATGACAAGCAGCTCCATTTTAAAGGTGATTCAAAGGCTCAAAAATCACTCAAGGAAAGAGAAGATCTGAATGATCTATGAGCATATGAAAAGATGTTCAAGACCTCTGGTCACCAGGGAAATACAAAGTAAAACCGCAATGAGATACCCACCACATGAACCACCAGAAACAAAACAGACTTTATCAAGTGGTCATGATGTTGTGGAGGGATTCTCACTGCTGCGAACCGCCCAAGAGGGCTGGTACCAGGACTCTGGAAAGCCATCTGGCTGAACATATGACATCCCGTGACCTCATACTTCCACTCCTGCATGTCTACCCACCAAAAAACTGCACGTTTGTGCACCAAAAGATATCTACAGGAATGTTCATAGCAGCTCTACTCTCTGGGCCCGAATGGAAACGACTTGAATGTCCAACAGTACGTTTGAGTTTTAAAAATTGTAGTGTATTCATATAACAGACCACTACACAACAATGAATAGATTTTTGTTATATCCAACAACATAGATGAATCTCACGGGTATATTCTACACAAAGCCAAAACGTATGCACTGGTGTTCTGTTTATGTGAAGTTCAGAAATGGGCAGAGCGGTGTATGTATGACACTGATAGTCAGAACAACGGTTTTTTAGGACAGCAGTGAAGAGGCAAAAAGATGTGTAATCTAGCAGAAGATGCGGACAATAATCACACACACACACACACACACACACGCATCCATGGATCATGGTTGTGAAGGAGAAGTCCAGAGATTTATGAGGTGAAGACTTGACCTCATCTGGGGACTTGGGGAGGGCTCCCCTGAGGACCTAGACAAATGGCAATGCAGAGGTGGGACAGGGAAGGGGCATCAGAAACAAAGAGAACAGCAGGTGCAAAAGCCCGGAGGTGGGAGGAAGCGTGGCACCTGGAGGATGGCAGGTGGGGCTAGAGCCCAGAGGCCAAGGGAGCAAATGGCACAGGTGTGGCTAGAAGGTCACATCTGGGCTAGACTGGACAGGCCCCATGGGCTCTGATGATTTGGGAAAAGAACAGCAGGACACAGCAGCCGGGGTTTTAAGCAAACAAGTCAGGTGGTGGGGGATGAGGGGGCGTGGCTTTGGTCACGTGGCCCAGTCTGCCTGGACTTCCAGAGCTGGGTGTTTCTGTCTCAGGTCTACCCACCCACTACCTGGCAGTTCCACATCGTGTGGAACTCTAAGTTCCCGCTGGAGGAAGTGCCTCAGAAGACTCTGGAGTTCTGCCCGGGGCTCACTGCTGGCTGGGGAAGGTCCCCGCGCTGACTCGCAAGTATGCTACTAAAGAGTTGTCATATTATTTTAGTGACTTTTAGAAAAAATGGACAGAATACCCAGCCTAGCCCTTTGGGGTCATCATGCCCACATAAACCTCTGTTCTGATTCCAGGCGTTTGTTCTGTGTCCTCACCTTTTCACTGAGCATTTTTGGTTGAGTTCAGTCACTTTCTAGCTGGACGAGGCCAGGCAGAGGATGCCAGCAGGGGACTCTCAGTGGGGAGGTGGATATCTAACTGTACAGTGTTGGCCACAGGGCATGCAGAGAGAGAGCTGGGAGGACACCGGTAGGGAGGAAGGCAGGCCAGCACAAGGAGAAGGGTGATGAGCAAAGGACCACTCTCCGAGGCTAACAGGGTGGGATTCCTCTAGTCTGTCTGCAGGCTGGCTCTGAGACTCAGGGCAGGGGTATCAAAAATGTCAGGGGTATCGTGCTCAACGTCAGGGACCCTGTGCCCTTCAGCTTACAAGGCATGAAGGAGCAGGGCAGACGAGACAGGGGCCAGCAGTGGAGAAAGTGCCTGTAGGTGAGGCCCTTAAACTGATGGCTCAGCAGGTAGAGGGCAAACCAGCCAATGTAATAAGAGCAAAGTCCAATATGGTACCTTGTACGTGCCCGACACTGGTCTAGGCACTTCACAGAAATGTGTCTATTTTGTAGGTGAAAAACACTGAAGCACAAGGTATTTTGTTCAAGGTCACAACTAATATCAGAATGGACAAGGTGCAAGGCTAGGCAGTCTAGCTCCAAGCTCATGCTACACTGCTTTTCTATGCTAAGATGTTTACCCACAATGGGGTTTTGGAAAACAGAGCCAGCCCCAGGGAGAACCTTGGCAGGTCCTATACCTGGGAGCCCAGGAGACCTTGATTAGCTACTGGGAGCCCCTTAGAAAGACCAAGGGGATCTTTTGGATGAGCCTCAGTCTACCCAAAATGCATGAATGACACTGTCTCTAAGCTCAGCAGATAAGGGTCCTGAGCAATGATGCTCAGGCTCCCAGGCCCCATTCTCACATCATTTGTTCATTGATTCATTCAATAATTATTTCAATGAGCAGTTACTATACACCAGTCTTTTAGGTGCTAGGGTTGTATCAGTTAACAAGAGTCTTCCTTCCAGTAGTATTGGAGAAAAGGAGAAACACAACAAACACACACCCTTATTTAACTACAAATTGTGATAAGTGCCTTGAAGAAGAAAAGCAAGGGGCTATGATGGCAAATTATAGGAAGGATGATCTTGTCTTCCCTGGGAGTGAGATTCCTTAGGCCTGAGATTTTTAAATGGAGTTCTATGGAAGTCTAGGGATATATGGAAGCTGTTTCTAGAATGATCTGAGCCTCTAAGTTAATTTCAATTAAATGTGTGTGTTGTGTGTGTGTGTTGTGTGTGCATTATATTTTTAAAAACAGTAACAAAAGAGCATATGCGTATACTCAAACGGGCTATAAGCCACCCTAGAAACTGGCAGCTCATTCAGGTATTGACAAGTTGCTTTTTTTTTTCTCCCTGAGGATTTTGGAATAACGTTCTCCAGTCTTTTCTGTGCAGTCATTGGAGCTTATTGTAAATGTGTCACTAATAAAGAAGGATGCAACCCAACGTTTGTTTTGTTTTATTTTTTTAAATCCAGGTGTGGGGAAAACTGACTGGATTTACTATAGCTGATTTTTATGACTTATAATTTTCCTGTTATTGTGCAGCTAAAACAAAATATGGAAATGTATTGAATGCTGAGGCTAATATCAAACTTCAAGTGTCATCCATAGCCTCTGGGGTCAAATTATGTTAACCATAGAAGCAGCTTCATTGTTTTTTAGTAAGTCTTTTTATGGCAACTAAATGTTGCATATTTTAATTACTGATACTCTGGGTAGGATTTCAATGAAAGAAAAACAAGTTTGAAAGTGCCAGCTTCAGTTCAAAGGTGTTGGGGATATGAGCTGACCTCTACATTGCTACCTCCCCAACCCCATCTCAGGCCTCATTGTCCACCTCCTCCCATGGCCCCTCATTCCCTCACGGTACCTGCCAGTGGCCTAGAAATTCCTGATGGACAACCTGGGGGATGACACAGCCTACACTGAACTGGAAATGAGGCAGGTCCCCAAACCAGGCGGCATAGGCTCTAAGCCTCCAGCCCACCAAGAGCTGGGGCCCATTTTCAGGACCCTGGACAGCAAACACAGCTCCCTCTGTCCCCACCCCTGGAAGATATCAATCAAGGCTGCATACTCACCCTTCTTGGTGGCCTCGAAGCTGTCATGAAAGTGAATCCTCTGGATGTCATAGGTCAAGGTTGTGTTGGGCAGCAGAGTCCTGTTCCTGTTGATGATGTTGGCAGAAAATCGAAAAGCATGTTCCTCAGCATTCATGACCTGGGCGTTGGGGCCATCCACATACTCAAAGATTCCTCCTGCAACAGATGGGTAAAATCGTGTGTGCTGGGGAAGGGGGAGGGCATGCTAACAAAGTTCCTTGGCTCAGAAGGATTTATGGACAAGACTTTTCTCCCCAAAATATTCAATACTCTCTTAGATAATTCCATGCATGGAAATTGTGCTAGAGCATAAGAAATACGAAGATCCTCCTAGTTCATTTCACTCAGCCAGCAACAGAGACTGACACCCCAGACTGACAAACAGAGCCAAATAAAATGACCAGCTTATTAATATTGCTATGAAAATTCTCAATAGAGTGCTGGAAGTAGAATCTATTAGACTATTACAAGGATAACATACCATGACCAGGTACAGTTATATTCAATAAATGAAAGGGTGGTTCAACATAAATCTATGAGTATCATTCCATTCCATTCCATTCCATCAATAGTTCAAAGGAAAAAAATAACATATGATCAACTCACAAGATGTAGAAAGGCATTTGATAAAATCCAATATCTACTGCTGTTAAGAATGCTTAATAAACTAGTACCAGAAAAGTTACTGCCTTGAAGCATCTTTAGCTCAAATCTGCCTTCAATATCACACTAATGGTGAACACTAGAGACATTCTCATTGAAGAGAT
This sequence comes from Mirounga leonina, assembly GCF_011800145.1. NCBI lineage: Eukaryota > Metazoa > Chordata > Mammalia > Carnivora > Phocidae > Mirounga > Mirounga leonina. The sequence continues at coordinate 66,058,257 of NW_023270447.1, read as the reverse complement.
AAAGGAGGGGTAAAGATTTACACCACACCATTAACCAACAAAATAAGAAAAAGAATTTAGAGACACACCTCTTGGAAAGAAAAAATAATTCTTGCAAATGATATAAATGTTTCCCTGCAAACCCTTAATCCCCAGGCACAAAAACTAGTTAAGAAGTAGCAGGAGCAGGAGGGTTGAATTAAATGACCAGTTAGCACAAATTAATACCATTTCTTTATATCAGCAACAACCAGTAAGAAAACTTAATGGCAAAAGATCTCCTTTCTATGATCAACAAAAATATTACATAAAGAATAAGAAAACAAATAAGAAGTATGCAATTTCAGCATTTAAAATGACAAAAACACTACAAGGGAGAGATGTAACAGCAGATTACAATGAGGAGACATGGCATGTTCCACGACAGTTAGGCTCAAGAATAGAGGTGTCAGTTTATTCCAAATTAGTTTTTCAGTTTAATGCAATTCCAATCAGAATCACAGAAGGGTTTTTCTTTTACTGGACAAGATGACTCTAAAATGCATCAGGAAGACTAACCAGGAGATAGCAGCCTAAAGAGATGACAGGTGATCTGCACTGCCGGATTTAAAACGTATCATAAAAGCCAAAATAATTAAAAACATGTCCTAATGGCATATGAAAATACAGACAGATCAATGGGATGAGATAAAAAGCCTCCAGAAAGAGATTCAAGTAAAGATAAGTATTTAAGACATAACAAAGGTGGCTGTTTCCGATCAGTAGGTAAAATATAAATTATTCACTAATTGTGCTGAGACAATTATTCAATCATTTGGAAAAAATTTAAGTTAGATTCCCATCTTTAGCCATATATCAAAGTAAGTTCCAAATGTATTAAAGATTAAATAGCAAGAAAGTAAGGGAAGGAAGGAAGAAAGAAAACAGTATAAAAGTACCAAAAAAGAAGATGTAGGTGAATATTACACAATATTGAGGTGGCGGAGGTCTCTCCAGGCATTATAATAAAGTCAGAAACCATAGGAGAGATGCTGATAACTCCACAGAAATAATATATATCAAGAAATAATATATCAAAACTACCATGAACAATTAAATGGCAAACATCAAACTTGGAAAAGTATTTGTAACATATTTGGCAGTATAAAAGTTGATGTTCTTATTTTATAAAAATAAACACTTAAAAGTCTACAAAAAAGACAAATATTCCAAAAGAAAAATGTGCAAAGGGCAAGCATGGGCATGTCACTAAAGAAAAAAATAATACAAAGGAGTTATTAACATATGAAGAAATGTGTGTCTTCACTAAAAATCAAATAAACTCCATTTCAACCAACAGAGATTTACCACGTCTTGCCCATCCCACTGGCAAACATAAAATAACTTACAACACTCAGCTTTGCTGAGGGCGTTTGGAAGGCAGCTATGCTCACCACTATACCACCAATGCATGCTAAGGGCGTTTGGAAACAGACACTTGCTTAACTGTTGGTGGAAGTGGCAACTGGTATACCTCGCCTTCCTGGTGGCCATCAGAAAATACCAAAAGCCTTAAAAATGCTTAGGTCTTTGACTCAATACTTCTCCTTGACTCAATACTTCAGTTTCTGGGAATTGACTCTGACAGCAATGGTGGACATACCAGTCATGTATGGGGAAGAGGATCTAGGGATGTCCAACACCAGAGAAAGAGTCAATAAACTGTAATAACCTATATATTTCCATGCAGTAGCAAAAATTTAATGATTTGGGAAATACCCAAGACATATTTTTAAGTGAAAAGCAAAGGTTATAAAGTTGGAGTTGCAGTGCGATTCCACGTTAGAAGAGGGAGAACAGAAGGAAGATAAGGAGGAATCTTTAATATTGACGGAAAAATAGGAGGTGTTTCAAAACAGCATAAGCGAACAGTCCTATGTGGTAGATTTATTTTGTTCTTTGCACTTTTGTTTATTTTCCAAATGAAGCTTTATGTTTACTTTCTTTACTCTTTTAAAAAACCAGCTTCATAGAGGTATTATTTACATTAAGAAATTCCACAAAATACATCTTAAGTGTACAGTGATTTGGGGGTAAATTTATGGAATTGTGTGAGCATCATCACAATTCTGAACATTCCCATCACCTCAGTGAGATCCCATGAGCCTGTTTACAGTCAATCACTGTTTGCAGCCCCAGCCCCAGGCAACTACTAATTTACTTTCCGTCTCTAGAGATTTATCTTTTCTGGACATTTCATATAAACGGAATCATGCAGTAGGTGGTCTTCTGCATTTGGCTCCCTTCGCTTAGCATATTTTTGAGCCTTATTCATGTTGTAGCACATAGCAGTGCTTCATTCCTTTTTACTGATAAATAATAATACTTTCTACCAATGTACCACATTTTATTTACCCGTTCATCACCAAGTTAATGGGTATTTGGGTTGTTTGCACCATTTTGAAAAAAATTTTTTTTCCAAGTGAATATTTTAAAAAGTGAACAAATCAATCTGCCCCCCACCCGTCCTCCAGCAGGTTCACAATCTGTAACGCGTAGTGTGTACACATGTGAGTCTGTGTGGGGGTACATACACATGCTGGGCGCACGCATAAAACAAGACGAGAAGAATGCATCCCAAAATGTCAAGAGGGCTTCTCTCTGAGTGGCAGGATTATGGGTGACTTTAATTTCCTTCTTTGTGTTTTTCCGTATTTTCCAAAAGTTCTGCAGTGAACATGTGTTATATTTCTAATCAGAAAAGCCATCCTGTGATGGTGTGTATGTGTTTAAAGGAAAATAAATGATCAAAATACCATATGATCCAGTAATTCTAGGGATTTTAATTTAATGCTGGGATTTAGCATTTCTAAGGATATAAATTTAGAATAAGTTAGAGATACATAAACACATTTACATAGGAGGATATTCTTGACATAATATTGAAAAAATAGAAACAATTTAATGTCCCAAAGTAGGAGATTATTCGATATATTAAAAGCCACCCGTATGGCAAAACAACTTGCAGGCATTAAGAGTCAGGGTATAGGATGGCAGGACATGGTATCTGGGATTTGCTTCAAAATCATAGGGGAGGGGTGGGTGTGAAGTGGGTACGGATAGGGCAGGAAAGGTCATGGGTTACTGGTCACTGGGGCCAGATGGTGGGTACACAGGGCTCCATTATACCATTCTCCCTAAGTGGATATGGCAGACATCCTCTGTAATAAAATATTCTTTAAAATCATTGTATAAATAAGACAAAATGAACAAATCATGGTAGTGCAATTAGAAAGGAGACGCAATATTATTTGCAGACGCTCATTACTGTTTTCTTAACAGCTCAAGAGAATCAGATGGAAACGTAGCAGAATCCAGACAGCTCATCAAGGAGCCAGCATACAAATACAGAAAAACATACAGCATTCCTATAACAGTGATTATAAGGAAAAAGACCATATTCACAAAGGCAACAACGAAAACATAAAATACTTTACAATAAATGTGCAATTCTTATACCAAGGAAACTACAAAACTTTACTGGAGGACATAAAAGAAGGCTTGAATAAATGGAGAGACATAACTTTCTCCTGGAAGAGAAGGCTCAGTATTGTAAAGATGTCAGTTCTCCTCAAATTAATTTATAAATTTAATGCAATTCCAATTAAAATCAAAAAGGACATACCAGAAGGGCATACACCAAAATGCTAACAGAGGTCCTTTCTAGAAAGTAAAATGATAATGGATTGCTTTGCTTAGTGCTTTTTCCTGAAGTCCTCTACACTGAGCAAGAGCTTTGGTAATATGGAAAAAAGCTTTAAAAAAAATGCTCTTAAGGAATACTTAATGATATAGAAAATGCTCGTTCTCCACCCCACCAAAGCAACAAAATTATATTACAGTTTGAAATCTATTTATCAAACTAAAAGTACATTATCTATATTTATAGAAAAAAGACTGTTAAGATTTGTACCAACATTTGACCAATGAGTATCTCTCGATAGAAGAGGTTTATGGATACTTTTAGCTTGCTCCTTGTATTATCTTGATTTTTCCAGGTTATTTACAATAAACACACATTCTTTTTATTATTTTAAAATGTAAAAATGAAAAAAATTATCTAAGGGAGACTGGGAAGAAGTCCAGTCATTATAGATCCCCAGCCTAAATGAGGGTCAAAGGTCAGGGGACAAGGAGCCCTTTCCTAGGGCTTCACTCCTTCCCCGCCTCTCACATCTTGGCAGGTGGGGCAGAAAGGAGAGGGGCTGATTGTTCACGAGGGTGGTGACACATCTCAGGCACTGAGATCCCAGCCCAGGCGATATGCCATTCAGTTCCACAGACACCGACCGATCTCTGCCACACGCCAACCTGCCACTGAGTTCTAGCCCATCAAGAGAAGTTAGCACCAGGCTTCTGCCCTCCAGGAACGCTCGGGTGACAATAAGCAGACAATAACCTGCCAATGTGTGGAGCTCAGCTTTTGGACGCAAAAGCGGAAAGGTTCCCAACTCAGACTCTGGGGACGGTTATGCCTCAGTCCAAACCCTAGCTCTTTCCACTGGGGGAAGTTACTCGATCTCTCTGAGACTCAGTTTCTCCATCTGCAAAATGGGGCACATACTTCCAAGGGCTGACCATTACGAGGAAGAAAGAAAACAATGTAACAAAACGCATGTCACGTGATGAGTAATTCATGGCAATTCTTTTTTAAGATTTTATTTGTTTATTTGACAAAGAGAGAAGCAGTGAGAGAGGGAACACAAGCAGGGGGAGTGGGAGAAGGAGAAGCAGGCTTCCCGCTGAGCAGGGAGCCCGATGCGGGGCTCGATCCCAGAACCCTGGGATCATGACCTGAGCCGAAGGCAGACACTTAACGACTGAGCCACCTAGGCGCCCCAATTCATGGCAATTCTTAAAAGAATGCCATTTAGAAGCACAAAATGAATTTTAAACTTCTACGTTCTAGGGCAGGGGTCAACAAACTTTCTGTAAGGGATCAGATAGTAAATATTTTTTGCTTTGTGGACCAGATGGGTTTACTCAACTCTTCCATCGTAACGTGAAAGCGATAGACAGTAGGTATGCAAACAGGTACAGCTGTGTTTCAATAAAACTTTACTTACTAAAACAGGGGGCTGGCTGGATTGGGCCAGTGGGCTGTAGTTCATCCCCTCTTTTAGGGGAAGGGCAGCCTCTATCTTAAAGGGAAAAGTCCCATAGGGCCAGGATGGAGAAGATAAGACTCTGATAGTACTAACCTGCTGTGCAAAGGATACAAAGACCTGATGTTGAATTTTGAATGAGGAGGATGGGAGAAGGGCTTAAGAGGAAGGCAATAGGTAGGACAGAAACCCAAAAAGGGAGAAAGGAGGAGGCTATGACTCATGGCCAAAGGTGGATGAGGCCGGTACGAAATCCTCCACGGCAGGAAGGGGCCGAGTTAGCACAGTGGTGCTGGGTGCTTACTTTCCAGTGAGACTGCACGGTGCTGTCACCTCCCTTCCTTGCAGGAGACCTGATGCTGAGTAAAGTCAGCCACAGAAAATGGACACCAGCTTGTGCTCTTTGGGGAAAGTGAAGGCAGGCGGGCAGTGCCCAGCACAGGGTGAACTGGGGCAGAAAGAAGACAAGAGGTGCAGGAGGTGGGATGAGAGAAGACAAGTTGGAATAAGCAGAGATTCAGAGAAACTGGAAACCCAGGAGCATTCTTAGAGATACTGCCGGGAAGAGGCTGCCCCCCCACCCCCAAACCTGGTGCAAGGATGGGCATCATTCTACTTGAACATGTCAAGGGCCAGGTGACCCCAAACGTTTGAATGTCTTGGGACACTCCAGCAACAAATATTTGGGTATAACAGAGGTTCAGAGAGTGGGTTCTGGATGCAGCAGAACTGGGTCTGAATCTTCCATACATAGGCTGCCCTTTTCTCTAGAGAATTGTTCTCAGTTGAAGGGAGCCACCTTGCCCAGAAGGTTACTCCACTCACCTCGACCCTGGGGGCAGTCTGCAGCCACTGAAAATTCATGCACACTGGGGCTCAAAAGGGTGGTCCCCTGGCTTCAGGGTGGGGATAACTCTGTGGTGCATGCATGCTCCAGAGCCCCCCTAGCACCTCCACGTTGTTACCCAAGGCGGCATTTTTGCCTACCCTGTCCCTGTCTCTACCCTGTTTTGCTTATTCCCTGACAGGGCTTTCCTAAAGAACTCTCTTCCCCTCTAGCAACTTCATGCATCTCAATCCCTGCCTTAGGCTCTGCATCTGGGAGACCTGACCTAAGATGGGGGCGGCATTACTCTAGGGGAAATATCAATCACACTCTACCTTTTCATGCTTTTGAAGGAAGGGAAAGGGGGCACTGAACCTCATCAATTGATAAACTGTCAAGGGTTCTTCTACCTTCTCCCTACTGGGTCCTCTTGACCCCTTTCCCTTTTGTGTTGGAGGCCTGTACAGATCAAGGAGCTTTGGAAGCTCAGGGTCTGATGGGCTAGGGTACTGATTCATGGAAGAAAGGCTGCTTTGGGTCTTGGCTTCTGGAGAGAGCATCCCGCCCCACTTAGAGGCAGTTCCCCCACTCAATTGGCTCCTCTCCGTTTTCTCCCTTCCCATACATTCCTCATGATCGTTATTTATAAGAGGCTAATAAGTAGGTTGGCACCGTTGATTAATGCATAATCTTAATCATGATTGCATAGTGTAATTGGCAGTAATTTGAAGAGCCAGTTCATTATGAAAATAATTGTCACCGCTTTCTGCTTTAATAAAATGGAGCAGAGACACCAGGGATGCGGAGGAACTCGGGTGGGGTGTGTGTGTGTGTGAGAGAGAGAGAGAGAGGGAGGGAGGGAGGGAGGGAGGGAGGGAGGGAGGAAGAGTTAGGTCCCAGAAGATGTAAGCAGGGGTGGAACACAGCTGGAACTGGAACATTTTCTTCAAACAAAATCTTGAGTGGAAACCCACTGGGTAAAACTAATAATAATAATAATAATAATAATAATAATAATAAATAACTGATGTGTCAGGGATGATGATGAGTGTTTTCCACACTCTTCACTGAATACTCAAAGAACCTCTACAACCCCATTAGGTAGAAAGTATTATTGTCCCATTTCACATAAGAGAAAACTGAGGCCCAGGGAGGTTCAGGATGCTGTTATAACTACTATGTAGTAGATTCCTTTCTGCAAGCAAAGCCAGCTCTTTAGAGCCAATTGTGAAATTTTCAGGAATTTTCAAAGTGAGCTGGCAGCTTGAAATCAGCCACGGTGAGAGTATTTACACCACGGAAATAAGCAGATGCTACAAATTAGGGCTTTTTTCCCCTGGAAAGTGTGTTTAATTAGCACACCACTGCCCAAGCCTATTTCCACCATCTGGGCACTTAAAGACTTGATACCATGGTCATTGAGAAGGCTCTGGTAGCCCTCAGGGTTCCACCAAGCACAGTGCAAAAACCACTAGCTCAAACCTCCCCTGATCCACAGAGTGAAACTGAGGGCCAGGGGTTCAGGAAGGAGGGATTGAATTAGCTGTGCCAGCCAGAACCAACCTCCTTCTTGCACCCTCTATGATGATGTGCTATTATATGTTTTGAGAAACAATCTGAATACCCTAAGCAAAAATGTCCATTTTTTTTTTTTAGATTTATTTAACAGAGACACAGCAAGAGAGGGAACACAAGCAGGGGCAGTGGGAGAGGGAGAAGCAGGCTTCCATGGCACAGGGAGCCCAATGAGGGGCTTGATCCCAGGACCCTGGGATCATGACCCGAGCCGAAGGCAGACGATTAACAACTGAGCCACCCAGGCGCCCCCAAAATGCCCATTTTTTTTTAAGTAGGTACCATGCGCAGTGTGGAGCCCAGCCTGGGGCCCGAACTCACGATTCTGAGAATTAGGTCTGAGCAGAGATCAAGAAGAGTCAGACCCCTAACCGACTGAGCCACCCAGGTGCCCTAAGTGCCTATATTTTAAAAATTGCTTTTTCTGTCTCTGGAAATGTGCCCCAATGGTGGAATTTCCCTGCCTCCCGGGTGAACCTGCTTTGGCAGCCTGTGTGTGACCTCAAAAAACAGGAGGCAGGATGGTCACGGCTGCCCTGCCAGGCCTCATCCCTACAACATTAAGGGCAAGGACCCTGGCGGCACCCCCTCCCCCCAGCACATATTCCCTCTGGTCAGGTGGCCCTAGAGACACCCAGAGGCACAGGTCTTAGGGCAGATGACAGTAGACAGCTGAGTCCCTTTGCTTAAGCCCACGACCTCATGACTGTCTAGGGCTGCTCTAGAGTCTGTTGAGATTTCCCTTTCTCTTGACCAACTTTGTCCTCCTGAATTTGGACCTGGCTGAAGCAGCTCAGCCCTGAGCGCAGGGAGCCTGGGAGACTTGGCGGGGCCTGAGCTTGCCTCCCTGCTCTGTCTGGCGGCGGAGTCCCAGGAGACACACACGTTCCCAGCACTAGGCCCAGGCACTGTCTGTCCTCCGGGGCTTGAGTCTGCTCTATCTTTTCTGGTCCGCTTTGTTCTTTTTCTGAAGTTTCCAAGGTGTTGTGGAGATTAATTGAGACGCTGATCAGCGAGATTGTTGCTAACAGCCTCTTCCCGGGCCCGCCTCCCTGTCTGTTCTGATTAGGTTCTCTCTTCTCCCTGCCAGGGCCCCTGCGGCTCTGTTGCAGCCTGTGGGTTGGAAGAACCAGGCTCTGCTCTCTACTGTACCTTAGCCAGCCCTTGGTGGACCCTGACGGTGCCTCTGAACTTGCTTTTGGGCCTCTGTATGCTGTTGTCTCAGCAGGAGGAGTCGTCGGGGGACAAGTTGGCTCGCTTTCCCCGCTGGGCATAATATGTAGTTTGTAGAAGGCAAGCAGTGCCTAGCAGAAAAGGCCCAAGGATGGGCTTTCTGAGGTCGTGGGCAAAGAGAGGGGGCAAGGAGTAGGTTTGTCTCCCTCGTGTTCGTTCATTCATTCATTCATTCCCCAAGCAGTTTATTGGCTACAGCTGGGAACACAGCTCTGTGCTGGTCACTGCGTGAGTCAGCCAGCGCCTGGGCATTCTCCCAGCCCTTCAGGAGCTCACAGCTTGAAAAAGGACATGATAGGAGGGGCACAAATAAAAACACTACGTGGCTAAAAATTCTCCATGTGGTAAGAATGGTCAGAAAGCTGGTGCGACTCAGAAGAGTGCCATGGAGGTCTTCATGGAGGAGGAGGCATCTGACCTGCTCGAGATCTGAGCTGTGAAGGGAGTGCAGCAGCTAGCAGTGAGTGGGGAGACTGGCCCTGGGCAGACATCCTGGGCAGGACTGGAGGGTGGGCGAGTGGGATCCAGGCAGGAGGGGAGGACTTGTCAATAAGGAGGGGCTGAAGGGACGTGGGGTCTGGGACAGGGTGTGGGACAGGGTCCGAATGAGGACAGAAGTATAGTCAGGCATGTGGGCACTATAGCCAGATGGCTGGTTTCAGTGGACCCCAGCGCTTCCCAGCTGTGTGACTTTGGACAGGTCCCCTCCCTCCTCTGTGTCTCCGTGTCATCTTCTAAAAATGGGGATATTAACAGCACTTATAACACAGAGCTATTTTGAGGCCTAAATGGCAAAAATCATCTAAGGCCCACTGTAAGCCCTTGAGAGGGGTAAGAGGTGCCAAGGAAGCTGGGGAGCACTTCCCAGAGACGGGGCATCCAGAGAAGCAGCAGATCCCGTGGGGCCCCAGGGGAGGGGCTCCTGATTGAGTTCTGGGGCCTGGTGGCAGTTGTTTTAATTGATCTGGTGATATGTGGAGCTTTGTCTGTACAACTCAGGGACATGCAAGTCAAATACTGCAGAATCGACCGTGTCGGGAGGATGGCTGGAGGCTCCAGTGCTGCCCAGAGAGCCTGATGACCAATGGGCTGTCATCAGGCAGAGGAGCAGGACCTAGGGCTGCTGGGGACAGGGCTGGCAAGGGGGCTGCTGCAGAGGGGCGCAGCCAGGAGTGAGTGTCCTTGCCAGAGGGCTGAAGGAATGAAGATCTAGAATCCTTGAGACACTGGCGGGGCTGGCCCACCTCCTAGAGGGGCAGAGCCATGACGCAGCCCACTGTCACGCACCCATGCCCACTGCAGAAGGACCAGCCTTCTGCTGACCCTTCCTGGTCCAGCCCGACCTCCCCCAGCCTCAGCTCCTCTACACAACACGTCCCCCACCCACATGGCAGTGCTCGCTGGCCCATCCACGCCTGTCCCTTCAAGCATGCTTTTCCTCTACCTGCATCCGCTTTCCTTCGTCCTCTCTTCCATCCCTCCAAACCCGGCTCCCGCACTTCCCTTCTCAGCCTGTGTTGCAGACACCGTCCTTATGCCCCAGTCTCACCCAGGCCACCCTTAGACATGTCTCCTGCATGGCCTGGGCTTTCTGTGCAGGCACGGCCAGCACAGGCCACAAGAGCCAGGGAGTTAGGAACTCCGCAGAACCTCTGCCCAGGAGGAAGGGAGTAGATGGGTGAACTCATTTCCTTGCCCCCTGGAGGCACAATTCTGGGGTATGATCTACAGTTCCTCAAAGAGCCCAGTGGGGCGGAGCCCCACACATCTGCAGTGTAGCCCACTGGCGGGCACACCTTCACTGCCTTTCCTCCCTCCCTGACTCACTTCCCTGTTCAGCACCACCTGCCTGGGATCACCCCCAGAACCAGAACCCTTGTCGGGTCTGCTTTTGGGGTCCCTAAGACATCTTCCCTGAGCTCTGAATTCATCCTCTGTAGGCTCACACGTGTTATGATGCATCGGGTGCCCCCCTCCCCCATTAGGCTGTGGTCATCAGGAAGGTGGGGACACACCTTAGCCATCCTGGCATCTCTTTCCCTCCTGCAGTGCCCAACACACTATCTAGCACAGAGAAGATGTCAAGACCCATTTGTTAAATAAATGCATTTATCAATGCACATCACACACACACACACACATACAGTTTGTTCTAAAAAGCTAATTCCAGTTCAGGATGTTAATGCCAGTGACAAAACAAAAAGCACACAAATATCCTCAGACCACCTGCCAAAAGATGCTCCGCCAGGAGGAAACTGGTTCCTGCAGTTTCCAAGGTGCCCCCACCCCAGCCTCGCAGCGGCTGGCTCTTACTAGACAAGGAAGCTTCCGCTGAGGTGTTCCCAGGAAGCATGCTTGCAGCCCCCTGCCCCCGGCCTGGAGGGCGAGGCGCCGTGTGCCTGGCAGCACGGCAGGTGGCAGGAGAGAGAGGACCCGGCTCTCCCCCGCGCTGGGGGCGGGCCAGCCTTAACTGGGGCTCATCTCTCCACCCCCGGGCCACCTGCTCCACGGTGTCAGCATGTGAACAACAGCCCTGCCTCCAGCAGCCCCTCAGTGCCAGCCTGCCCACGCACAGCCCAGCCCTCAGAAGGCCAGGAGGCCCCACTGATGGCCACACCGGATGTGGAGTGGGCAGAGGTGAGGGGCTGGAGGCACGGAAGCCGGAAAATTAGTGGAGGAGACAGGAGCAGCCCGTTCTGCATTATTACTCCCATCCTCATCTGTTTTAAATATCAATTGCTACGCAGGTTAAATACTTATTCAGATGCCTTTTAGCTTAAAAGCAAGCTAATTGATCTCTGGAGATCCTGAATGAACAGTGAAGAAACTGCACTAATTATAGAATCAACTTCCACTTCTCTGTTTTGTTTTGTTTCTTCTCTGACGGCACGGGCGGAGTGACAGGGGCTGGGAGCAGCAAGAGCGCATGCTGTTTTCATTAGCTCACACACACACACACACGCACACGCACGTGCCAGGCCCCAGACTCTGGGACGAGCTCTCCCTGCTGGGCCTCCTGGGCACACCTCTCCCAGGGAGGAGCTCTCAAAGGGAGGACCCGCAGATGCTGAAAATACCAGTACACTTCATCATTGGTCCGAATCCACTGAAGTTGTCTGCCCTCAGCCCACCTACCCTATAGCCCCCCACCCCACCCCAAACTCTACCTAAATGCTGCCAGAGCAATTCCAGGTCCACTTCGTGCTCACAGACCCTGACCTCCTCTGCGCTCTTGGCTGGTGACTTTCCTCTGGCCTCCCGGAAGTAGATGGTACAGCACCGCTTCGCCCTGGTGTCCCTCCGATCCCTCCAATAGCTCCCTGCTCACGGCAGGTGTGGGGCGGGGGGCAGGCAACAGCCCCAGGATGCGTGGACAGCGTGAGTGCCTGGACTTCCTTTCATCCTCTCTCTCTCCCCCTGCCCAGGTTCTAACTCCAGCTACTGTGTGCACTGGGTGGAGGATGGGCACTTTGGGCCTGGTTGGAAGGCAAATTTTATCCCTGCTATTTCAGTGATATCAGGAAACTGCCATCCGTGTGTGGGGAGGCTAGAGTCTCCCGTATGTTTGGGAAACTAGAAGTTCAACGAGGTCAAGTAGATTCCTTCTCTGCAGGACTTTTCTGGGCATTTATTCTGCTCATGTGCAGGCTCGGAGATGGGGGTAGCGTAAGCAACATTCCCCAAACTTACTTGACAGCTGTGGAAACCTTTTTTGGCCGAGCATCTCACTGAAAACACACTTTGGGAATCGCTGCGTTACAGGGCTTTGGGCAAAAGTGGTCTTTTTTCCCCCCTTCTGAGGTGTGAGCTATTTGAGGCCCAGAGCCCGAGCCTTCACATCTCAGTCTGCCCCACATACCTGGTCCCCAGCTGTGAGCCCCACAGACACACAGAAAGAATGAAGAAAGCATGACAAAGTATGACACTGAAGGTTTTGGATCTACTTAACACCAGGGCCCCCGTGTGACACATTTTGTTTCTTCCTGGATTGATTCTGGGACACTAGTGACTGGTTGTTTTAACAGAGCTGCGAGGTGCGACTACCCTGCCAGGCCCATCAGCATGTGGCTGTGTGCAAGCGTACCTGGGCAGGTGTGGGCACACATCTCACCCGGGCAGGGACACAGCAGGGAGAGAAGCACAGGGGGCCAACTCATCAGCCCCAGGCTTTGTGCCTCTCTCCCCGAGGGGCTGAAATAAGAGATTCTGGCTTAATTATTATCATTAGCGAATAAGGCTGCTTGCATCTTTCACAAGCTCTAGGCTTGTACAAAGAAATCCCAGGCTCGCACAAAGAAAATCCAAGTGACCTTGCTCCCCACCGACTCTGCTGACAGAGACGCTCAGCTACTCCTCCCTTCCTTTCATCCAACACTCAGGGAGCACCTCCCGTGTGTCAGGCACTGCTATACAGCACCGCAAGGGTAAGGGGACCTCTACCTTGTTTATTTTCCCAAAGCTCTTAATGCAAGTTGAAATGGTCTCCAGAATTTGTCATCTAGTTGATCGTCAGCTACCACAAGAACATCAGCTCTTGGAGCCTAGGGAGCTGGTTTCTCACATCCTCTCCAGTGCCTGCCACAGAGTAGGCACTTGGTAAATATCAGCTGTAACTGAATGTCTGTGAAACTTACAAGTATAAGCAAGCATCATGTGACTGACCAACAACACCCCAGGGAGGTAACACGTGGACAGAGGCTTTCAACGAGGGCTGCTGCCTCAGGTGGCAGAAGGGGACACCACACAAAGTCAGAATGTAATCTGGGGCTTTGAAGTGGTGCGGGAGACGGCAGATAGGAGCATCCGCATCAGAAAGCTGGGCACTTCTTGCCAAAAGCCAGAAAGATGCATCATCCCCTCTGGTCACAGCCACTCTGAAAGCCCAAGGCAGTTTAGAACAGGCAGGACAGCAGGTGCCTTCGAGAAGGGGAGCAAAGTTGCAAACTTGAAATCTGCACGGACCGTCAGCAGTCTTGGAGAAAATGGGCTTGAATTTTAAAAATAAAGGTTTAAAGACACCATCGACGAAACCCCGCACTTTGAACAATTGCGGAGACAGAAGTTTCTGCATAACCATCTGGTGTGGATTAGCTGGGGGAGGAAAAGCAGTTCAGGAGCTGTACTAACTGGAAGGAGAATCACTAAGGGCTCCTGAGCCTGTGTTCTCCGCCTTCTCCACTCATTAGCTCACTTAATCCTCACAACAACCCCATGACAGGGATTCTTCTCTTATTCTCACTTTGTTTTTTTCAGAGGAGGAAATGGATGCTCAGAGAAGTCCGCGATTTGTCCAAAATCATACAGCTGCTGCAGATCCAGAACTTAATGCTCTGCTCTGGTTTGAGTCAGGAGCCTCAGATGGCAAATAGCTCACAGGTGATAAAATAGAGCATCTAGCTCAGAGCCAAGCTGGAATCTCCTCCCCAAGCCTCATCTGAGAAAGGTTAACACCATCACCTACAGGGTGCTTAAGTCTGTAGCTTCGTGGTGCTAGATGGATGTTTAACTATTGAGGAAATTGTGTGCGGTTCTCATTCTACACTATGGGTTCAGTCATTTCCTACTCATTCTTTCATTGCCTTATATGGTTATAATTAACAGCAACAACAAACTTCAAGTATTTCCAAGCAGAGGGAATTAGGCCATGAGAATAAAACGGTGGACTCGTCTGCCAAAAAAGATCAAGTAAATGCCCCCTTCCATGTTCATGCCAGGGTGGGCTGCCTATCGTCCTCACCCAGGAGAGGGGTGTTCCACACTGATCCCAAACACGTGTCACATTTGCTGAGAGGCTGGTAGCCTCTGGGCTGTGGATGAGGAGCAGTCTTCTGTCGGGGTAAGGCTCTCTGTCCTGTGAGGTACCTTCAGGCCCTCCACGACAGCACTAAGCCGACATCGCTGAAATCTAATACAGCATTTTCTCCCCAATCCTGCTCTTCTGCTGGGCTTCCCATCTCAGGGAAGGGCATCAGTGTCCTTCAGGGATGTCTTCAACTCCCACCCCAAGCCCCTCCTCACCCTGCGGCCCCCAGATGACTCTGGGGTCTGTCACGGCTATGTCTGGTGCCACCTGCCACCTCAAGCCCTACACCAGGGCACCAGCCTCCCCAGGTCTCCCTCCCCTCCCCTCCCCTCTCTCGTCCTTGTATCTGCCCCTCCTTGCATCTGCCCCGTGGACCCCAAAGCCCAAACTCAGTAGTGCTGGTGCTCTGCCTCACGCCCTCTGTAGCTTCCACGTGCCCAAGGCTCAGGGCCCCGGTTTTTGTTGATTTTCAAATGTCTTCATAAACCTGGCCCGATCTATCGTTGCACCCACTTTATCTCCCGCTAAACCTCTCTCCGCAATGTGTGGTTTAGCCCCATCAGACGCTTTCTCAGCCACGCCCACATCTTTATGCCTATTCCTCTTATTAATGGTGACAAAGTACTCGATCCTTCTCATGCACCATGTCCTGGGCCAAAGGCTTTATGAGCATCCTCCTGTTTAGCCAACATCTCTAAATATTAGATTCTCACTATGTTACTAAGGAGGAAAGGGAGGTTCAGAGGGAGTGGGACTTCTCTGCAGTTCACACCTGCAATCCAGGTGTGGCCAGGTAGACCCTCCCCATACACCACACTGACTGGTTCGACCTTCGTCACTGCTTCCATGTTGGTCCCCCGACTGGACGGCACGGCCTTCAGGGGATGTGTTGTCCAGGGCCCAGCGCGGGGCCCAGATACTGAGTGGGTGGGAAGAAAGCCCCCATCTTTGGCAGTCACTGCATACCTGCTACGTTGTAAAGGGCCATTCTAAGCACTGGGAAGACAGTGCTGGTCTAAGCAAACAAGCTCCCTGCCTTTGAGGTGCCAATTTTGTCATAAGAGCTGGGAAAGGAGGAAACAGGGTGCTTTCAGGGGACTGATTTTTCTGGCTCTCCTAGGGAGGTTCACTGCTATCTTAGTGTGGGGGGAACCTAAGAATGGATAAGTTTGTTGTCTCCCTGTGTTGCTCAGAGACTAAAGGGGGAAAGGATCAAATAAATAAATCAATAACCAGAAGGGTGATGACTGCTCTGTTGTGGGAAGTACACAGTGCGTAAGAATGAAAATGACCAGGAGCAAGCTGTTCCTTGAAGAGTAAGTAGAGGCAGATGGACCGGGCAGAGGAACAGCAGGAGCAGAGCAAGTATGAAAGAGCCTGGTGATTTCACCAAGGGGGCAGAGGCCGGTGTGGTCCTGCCCAGGCCCCCGCCTGCCAGGCCATCTCCTCCCTGGCATGTTTTTCTCAGTCCCTGTCTCAGAAAGGCCTGCCGCTCCTCTCTCCAGCACTGCTGTGCTCAGCTCATAGCTGACACACCATGATGATGGAGCTCCACAGCATCTCCCTGCCGGCGCTGGGCCGGGCAGGGAGCCCAACAGTGGAGGGCTGGAAAGTCTTGTGGGCAGACTGCTGCTGGGGAGCATCCTCATCTTCAGGAGGGAGGAAAAGGACTGAGCGTCCCCTCTAGCCAGACAGCCAGCTCCAGCATCAGCATCAGCAGGCAGGCCGCAGAGGGACGCCCAGGGGAGGCTGCTTGGCTCCCAGTTCTCAAAGGCAAGGCCTATGTCCCCAGCCCCTGCACTGCCGCCCACTACACCTTGCTGAACCCTGCCACAGGCCTAGAAGCAGGGCTGAACAGTGCCGGGAGGGAATTAAGGAGTTGTAGCGCCCTAGCCCCTGAAGCTCATCTGTGCTGATGTGCACCCCAGCTCTGGGAGCTCATCTTGCCCTGCCCTCCCTTACTGAAGGCCTCAGTGTCCCTAGAAGGACAAGACCACGGCGGTCTGGAGTCAGATTATTGGGCGCAGTTACATCCCAGCTCAGCCACTCACTAGTGGCTCCTCTGCCTATCAGTTTTTACATCTGTGAAATGGGAATCTTGCCTCCCAGTGCTACGGGGCAAGTTAGAGGAGATAATGTACATATAGCCCTTGGCCCTGTGCCTGGCACGCAGTGGATGCCCCTTGCGGCCTCTGGTTCTCCCTCCCTGCTGCTCTCTGCCTGAGCCTTGGAATAAGCCCCGCTCCTGAACTTGCCATCCCTAAGCCAGCCACCGTCTGCCCATGCCGGCTCCTCAGGAGCTGCCAACTGCTCTTGGGACAGATTTTGGGCCCCTCAGCACCCTGGGTCTATCCATGTAGCACCTGCCCCTTCTCCTTGTGCCAGGTGGGTCTGGGCCCTCCCATTCACCTGAGATTACCTGGGGTCAAGTGTCCCCAGCTCCAGGCCAGTTCCCTGAGGAGGATGAGCCCAGGCTGGCCCTCGGAGTCTCTGTGGCCTTCTAAAAGGGAGCCCTGGCTGCCCCGAAGCCATTCCCCACACCCATGCCTGAGTTTTGCTCCAACCAAGGCCCTCATGCTGCTTGCCTGGTAATGGTTGGGGAAGGGAGCTGATGGGCAAAAAAGAGGCTCCATTTCTCTCTGGGACCAATTTATGAGTTTTCAACAGCAGCTCTCGCTCTCCCCGTTTCTGCCTCATCTCCGCCTGCCGGCTGCCCCCCCCCCTACTCTGGATTCTGAGGGAGGCCGGAGAGCTGGGACTCTCCCTCTGTCGGCCAGGCAGTGGGGGCGGGGTGGGGGGGAAGGGAAGCAAATGCCCATTCTGGGGTGGGGTGGGGTGGGGGGAGCAGCCTCCAGGGCACTGGGAGGCTAGAGAGAGGCTGAGTCCCGAGGAGGTGGACTCCGACGCAGAACCACCCCCTCTGGCACCCTCTGCTCTTGAAAAGAGGCAGTGAAGTCTAGTGATTAGGAGCACAGCCTGGAGGCGATGGGAGCGGGGTTGGAGCTCCGCCCCTGCCAGCTGATAATAGGACGGCGGAGCTGTCAGTCAAACCCAGAGGCTCTGCCACCAACAGGCCCAGACCGCAGGCAAGCCTGTGGAGCTGTGTGTGTCTCCCAAGTCCTTCCTACAGATTCCCAGAGGGATCTTACTAGTACATAAGCATAGTCAAATATTCTTCATTATTAGGACCATCAGTGACCTTGTAACATTGCTTAACCTCTCTGAATGCTAGCTAGTGCGGGTCCCAGGGTCTGTGAGGTTGGAGCAAGGTGCTGCTGGTCTCCCCTCGGCAGAGAAGCTACTGCTTGGAAAACCTCGGATAAACAGCAGTGGGTGTTGATTTTATTACCGTATTTCACTCATTCCCACTCACACATTTTATCACATTTTATTCCTCCACGTTTTAACATCCATGAAATGGAGATGGGTTTGCAATAGATAAGAAAGCACTGTGTCATAGCTTAATTGGTGGCGATTTTTTCTTTCTTAGGGAAGTACATAAAATTATGCATCTTACATTCAGTGGTGTTATAGAATTGATGAAATCAAAGCAGACGGAAGCAAGAAGGAAAGTTCTGGAGACCTAGCTCTGCTGCTCCTGAGGGTAATCCCACCTGCTCTGGCCCCTCCAGACCCCCAGGGACAAATCTCTCTGGTCACCTGGGACCAGTGTCCACCCCCCAACCTACCCCTCTTCTGCTTCTCCCTGACATCTGCCCACTCTTGCCTCTTGGAGTGAGGTCAGGGTCCTTCTAGAGCCCTTAGGTAGAGACAAACGTGCTTTGCTTTTCTGTTGCTCACCAGGGCCCTGTAGAGGGTGAGGCCTGTGTTCACGGCACCAGGCTGAGGGCGAGAGCTGGATGGTCAGGCAGTGGGTGTGCACTGGGACCCCACCAGCGGGGAACACAGTGGCTCTGCCACCCTAGGGATCCCCATGACTGTGGAAAGACAGGACACAGACCTGAGCTGGCTGAGTGTCCATCTCTGAGAAGCAGGTTCAGAAGTGGGGCAATGCACCCAGAGTTCTGGCTGCTTCATGGTTTCTGAGGAAGAAGGAGAAAGTGGTGAACCCAGGAAATCCACGATTTCGGGGAGGTCAGGTGGTGGGTCTGTCCTATGGCTGGCACCCCCTGACATCAGCCAAGCAGCATCCCCAAGCATCTAAGGTTACACTGCTGCCTCAATTGCTCCAGCCTCCTCCTGGAACGTCCCAAGACCCAGTACCTAAGTGCTTAACAGCAGGCCCCACAGGGGCTCTGATTGGCTCCTCTCCTTCCCTCCCAGCCAGGAGGGTACTTGATCTGAAGAGCACCCCGGACTCCCCCAAGGTAATTCAAACTTTCAGCCTCCTTGGGATTGGCCCTGATGATATGGGGCCCTGGGCTTATTTAGCCTCAAAGGAGGAAACCTTCTTATAAGGAGCACCCACTCGAAGACTGGCCCTGTGCCTGATCTTCACACAGACTTCCCCACTGACTCCTTCCAACAGATCCAAGAGGGGGATGAGAAAACGGAGGCTCAGGAGGTGCAGCTGCTTGCCCAGGGAGCAGCTAAGCTGCACTCAAAAGCTCAGATCTGTCTGCTGGCGTCTCCCAGCACACACTCCCCAACAGTAAGCTGGGATCCAACCTCTCCTGTTGCCCAGAATCTCCCAAAAAGGCGATGATCAAAGGCAGAGAGATGGCGTTGGTCTGGAGCCTGGGGGAGAGGAAGGCCATGCTGCCACCGCAGCCTGGGAGCCCATAGCAGGCAGGGAGCAGCATCCCTGGCCCTCACCCTTGGTCTGCAAAGCCATGAAATATGCAGAATCTCATCTTGTTCCTGGGCAGATGAGGGCTCTGAGTCACGGGAGGTGACATAGCTCTCCAACAGGTAAGTTGTTCAACAGATGGGCAGTCGAGTGGCAAAGAAATACATTATTAATGTTTCTGGTTAAATTAACTGATTAAAACCACCCCAGGTAAAAATGTACGTATCAGCGCTTTGCCCACAGCAAATGAGGAATTAATGGAATATGGCTGCGTCTTTGTAATGAAACACAGACAGGGGCTGTCTGGAAAGGTTCTCTCTCTTCAGCAGCAGCAACAGGGGGTGTTGGGCGGGGGAGGCCTGATCCATCTGTTAAAGGGACCTCCACTGATTGGCACAGGGGCAGTGCAGAGGAAAGAGATCCACGAGGGCTTCCTCTGACCTGACAGGAGACCCGAGCAATCTGGACTCTGACCCCTGATTTCCTGGAGCCTCGGAGAGGGCTCAAGTCAGAAGCAGTGGGCCACTCTCAGGGCGGGTGGGGGGGTGGGGGTGGCAAAAAGATGGAGAATACTGCCCAGGAAGCAGGACCACAGGATGTGGCTCCAGCTCTGCCCCTGCAGACTTCCCAGAAGCCAACTTCTTGGTAGGGCCTCAGTTTCCTCATCTGTCAATTGGGGAGGAGGATGAAAGTCTTCAGTGTTCTCTCCCAGCTCGGCTTCTCTCGCATCACAGCCTTCTAGAATCAATCTCAATGTTCACCTTGTCCTCACCCTCAGCAGATAACCTAAGTGGGGAGCTGAGCCCCTTGGGGTGTGTCTGGATAGCCCAGCCCTCGCATGGCTTTTGGAAAACTCCTTTTTTGACACAAGCACAAAAAGGCACTCTTGTGTCTGTGCAGCTGGAGGCATGCACATGCATATCCATACACGTACACACACGCCCTGGTGGCCCCATTTGGGCACCTGTCTGCATCCAGTACCCACACATACAAGCAAGTGTGCACACAGACACATACATACTCAGAGCTCCCTGAGTGGGTGCACACAGCTGTGCACACACAGCCGAATAAAAGGTGAAGCCCTATCATAGTCATGCATGGACAGGAGGGTGAGTACTGGGCACAGGCAGCTTGGGCACATTTCAGAAATAGCACTGGGGATGAGGGGCAGGGAGGGCACTGCTGGGGTGGAGGATCAAGGGCCACTTTTCTCATCAATGAAATAGGTTTCATGCCAGGGTTTCAGGAGTTCTCAGAGGCTATGGCCCAATTCAGACAAGAGTGAGGTTTTGTATAAATTAACCAGGCAGTCACATCCCTATGAGGGCTTCCGTTCATCCGGAGACCTGGAGCGGCTGGAGTCCCACAGCCCCAGTCCTGGCTGCACGGGAACTAAAGCCGGGGCTGGTTCTGAGCCTCTCCCGCCCCTTCTCCCCAGAAGCTCCAGGAGCTCTCCAAGGTGCTGATGGCTGAATGGGGGAGATTGGCTAAGAGAAGTTGTTTTTCTCCTCCATTGTTAGCCTGCCCGCTGTGGGGAGGGTGGGTGGTGGTGAGGGTGTGGGTTGGGTCCTGAGCCCCACTATCGTATCACTCACCCAGCCGCCAGGTGCTATGCTGGGGGAGCGGGAGGGAGGTGCCAGCCCAAAGCCTCCTAATGACTCTCAGCATGCAAGGAGGCCCGCCAAAGGGGGTCAGCCCTGGCATCGCGGTATCATTAGCTGTTTACCCTGAGAAAGTTCACACTTCTTGGAGGCCGCGCTCGAGCTGTCAGAAACACTGCACGCAGCGCTGGCAGCTCTGCCAACTGCACTCCCCAGGGCCCCGCAAAGCAAATATTTAGTAGGCGCCTGGATCTGGAGCACACATGCACACACCTCGCACGGGGCACAGCATGCCAACACACAGATACAAACGTCCACACAGACATCCCCCAGACACATACAGAGACCTAGAGGCACACGTACCGCCAATCCACAGAGAGATACACACATGTAGACACACACACACAAACCCAAATTCTCAGGGTAGTAAGGTAACACCATAGGTACTGAGCACCTCCTCTGAATGTTGTTTGCAAGCAATGAATATGCATTATCCTCTTTGGGTCTCCTGACAACCCCTCAGTTATAAGCATGATCACACACTTATTTTTCAGATGATAAAATTAGGGCTCCAGCAGGCCAACTCCAGAGCTAGTGCTCTTACCATTCACTACACTGATACACACCTGCCTGTTCAAAGGCAGACCCGTACACACAGACTCGGATACAGAGGCACACAGAGGCGAACTTGGATTCACACATATGCATCAAAAGAAACATACTTGCGTGCACACATGCACATGCACACAAACACACACAGCACGACCCTCTGCCTCAATGCTCCCCAGGGGCCTGGACACACTGCTCTAGAGAGCTAGTTCATGCCCTCTGAGCCCTTCGCCCACAAGCTGTCTGGCTTCTGGCTGGGAGACCTGGCTGATGTCAGGAACAGCACTGGCAGCTAGCAAGAAAGAGTGGGCTTTGATTGGGAGCAAGTCCAGATGGTGGCAGTAAGCCCCAGATGTTGTATGGAAACAAACAAGCCTGCTGAAATTGGGAGCTCAGCTTCAGCCTGGCCTTGCAGAGTAGAGGCTGGGGCTCTGCTGAGGAAGTAGCCAGTGTGGTCACTACCACAGGCCAAGCCCGACACAAGAGCCTGGTGACAGATGGGCAGGGCTCAGCTTTGGGCTCTGGATATCTCCAGAGCTCTGGGAAGCTTAGCAAAAGGTTATTGGAGTCCTAGTAGCCCAGGGGAGGAAAAGAGTGTTCCGTGCTGGTGTGGCCAAAGCCTGGCTAGGGAACCCCAAGCATCGTCCAGTCTCAGCCCCTCATTGGCCTGGCCCACTTAGGCACTGGGGCCTGACCTGCTGCCTCCAGGCTCTTGGAACACCCCCTCCGGGAGCCATCAGGCTCTGATTCACCAGATCTCTACTCTGATTTCCAAGGTCACTGCACAGTGATTTGGGTAGTCATTGGACAGAGATCTTTAAGACCATTTCTTTTTTTTGTTTTTTTTTTTAAGAAAAAAAGGGCTAAGCAGGGAGCCCGATACGGAGCTCGATCCCAGGATGCCAGGATGCCGGGATCATGACCTGAGCGGAAGGCAGATGCTTAATGACTGAGCCACCCAGATGCCCCTTTAAGACCATTTCTTGTGGATTCTTGAGATCACAGTGATTCCTAGGGCCAGCCCCAAACATTCCTGGGGCCCTACTTTTACTTTAGGAAGATCCAACTCTGGCCTCTACCCTGGCCTTTTGGGCTCCTGACAGAAAGGCAAGCCCCGTGAGTAGGACAAACTCCCCAACTGGATGGTTAGCACCACAGAGCGGGAGTGAGGGTGGTCGTGGTATGCGCTTCAGGTGAACTTGGTAATATACATGCAATGTACATACTTGCGGCTCCTCCTTCCTTCCCTCTCTCCCATTGCCATCTTCTTGCCACCCCCTTCTATTTAACAGGATCTCCCAGGCCTGTCAAGAAGGAATCTACTATTATTTCCCAGGCCAGAGCCAGGGACTCCCCACCTCTCAGACTCCCCAAGTTCTTATATTCACGCTTACTTTTTGTTCTCAAGAAAAGATCTTATTAACCCTCCCTCTGATGAGGTAAGGAACAGAGTCTGTATGGGTTCTCCTGGGGAATCTGTGTGAAAAGAGGTCATAAGCCAAAGAAGCAAACCTGTAAGAGCAGACTCCCAGATGCAGAGCTGCAAGGAGGAGCTCCTAGCCAGAGCTGAGCCGACACATCTCCCTTCCCCAGGTACCGCCTGAATTGCTAAGCAAGGAAAACATACACAAATAAAGTGTCATGTCCTGACATTTGATAATTTAAGTCGAACGCCGAAGAGCATCTGCTAATTACACACAGAGCTGTGTGTGAACACCAATAGACAGGCTCCGGGGAGGCAAAGACCCCCTTTCAAGAGTGCTAACAGCCACGCAGCCCAGGAGCAGCAGACAGAGAGATTTGTCTTCTGAGGTTAAATTAAAGCCCACGTTTCGTTTTTGACACAACCCAATTCTTCTGGTTTTCTCCTTCTACCTCCCCAAACTGGGGCCTTAAGTGGAAAGGATGCATTGAATAGCAAATGCAATTCAACAAATATTATGACATGCTGTTCATCACGAGCCCTAAATATTTAACGGTTCAACTTTATGGGCTTTTCATTTTGTTTTATTTTCTTTTTTGCCAGACGCGATGAATTTAGCACTAACAGGCCCCGTGCCATGGAGCTGCTGGTGCCCTAGTTGCAAGACGAACAAGGCGAATTTCGCGCAGGTGTTTGTGACCTCAGTCCATTTGGGCCCTGTCACCTTGTCTTGGCTCTGCCCAGCTGGCTTTCTGTAAAAAAGAGTGAGATCGAGAAAGAGAGAGAGAGAGAAGGGGGAAAATGGGAGGCGAGAACAGAGAGGGTCATAAAGCCTCCATCGGCCAATTCATTTCTGTTTAATCCACCCCCTCGCTGCAGAAAGCGCGTTTGTGGTGATGAGACCAAAGGTCAGTAATAGATTTCAACAGGTTCCGAGAGGCTGTTGACTGCTTGGAGCCGAGGGGGAGAGTGTGAGTCTCCCTGAGAGGCAGGGGGAGAGAGATAATTGGAGACCCGTAGCCCCAGTTTGCCCTCTGGTTCCTGATTTTGCGGATTTGGGAAGAAAAAGAGATTGTCTAGCATTCTGCCTCCAGAATCGTGTGTACGAGAGAGAGAGAGAGAGAGAGAGAGAGAGAGAGAAGAGGTGGGGGCGCCAGGCCCCGCCTGGAACCCCTGAAGCTGCCGGCACACGGCCACTGTCCTACTCAGAGCCAGTGGGCTGGAAGGCGGGTTCGGGCACCTCTGAGGCCGGCTGCTGGTTGGAAACTGCCTCTGGAGTCCGGGAAGGCCTCAGAGTCACCCTGAGACTGTCAGAGCCGTGGCTCAGTGGAGAGACAGCCACCCGCTTTGGGGGGTAGGGAGGGAAAGGAAGAGGTGAGTGGAGGCAAGGGCTGGGGAAAGCAGACACTGAGGTGAATTTACCAGCTGTTCTCGGCAAAAACCCCTCTGAGTGGGCAATGCCGCTGGAACAGATGAGAAACTCCAACATCATGGTCTAGCTCACAGCTCCTTCCATCCCAGGGATGCAGGCCCCAGGGGCCAAAGCAGATTCCCTCTCATCACTCAGACTTTTCACTGTGGCTCCCCAGGGGAACAAAGAAGGGTGTTCCTTGGTATTCCAGATGTGTCTGAACAACAGTGGTGGAGCCATGGGGTGGCGGGCGCGATGAGGTCACCCCCTGCCAGGCAAAACCACAGGCTACCAACCCAGGGCTCAGTCTAACATTCTGCTTATGTAAGTCTAGGGGCAGCCTTGCAAGACATCATTTCATTGGCAGGCTGAGCCAGGCCTGGGAATGGAGGACCAACTGGCCACACCCTTTCCCCCAACACCCCCCCCCCTCCCCGGTTTCCCATCACCCAGGGAATCCAGCCTAGACTTCACCCTGGGGGAAAAATACCCCAAACCACCCCCTCTTCAGCCTCACTCCCTTATACCGTCTGCTTTGGCCATAACAGGCTCCTCACTGTCCCCAGTTATGCAAGAGGAAAATGCTCTGATGGAAGTAAGGGCAGGATCTTCTCAAGGACGGAGACACGAGAGCACCTTGTTTAGCTTGGCAGGTACGGGTGTCAGAAAATGCTCCCCAGAGGAGATGCACCTGTGCTGAACTTTAGAGAATGAATAATAAGCATAATGAAAACAGCTCAAGTTTATGCAACACATACTATATGCCAGGCACCAAATCAGTGCTGCATCTATGTTAGGTCACTTAATCCTTAAAAGTCTTCCCTATGGGATAGATACAATTATATTAGTTTCAACTTATAGATGAAGAAACCTGAATCAGAGAGGTGAAGAAACTTGCCCAAGGTCATCCAGCTTGTAAGGGACAGAACTGGGCTTCAGAATCAGGGAGGATGATATCTGAACCCTCACTCTAACCACTGGACTGTGAGCCTTTGAAGGCAGGAGCTGAAGGATGCATTTCTGTACTCCTGGTACCCAGTCTGGGTTCCAGCAGAGATGAGGCATCCGTGAATGTTGCTGGATGGATGAGTGAATGGATGGATGAAATGATGGAGAAGTGAATGAAGTCAGATGTAGTCAGAAGCTAAATAGACCCCGGGGTAACAAGTACGTAAGATTACAGTACATTAGTACTTTAGTACATTAGTGCATCCAATCTTCCCATTTGTTCTAGAACAGCGGTTCCCAGAACACATTCCACCGGGCATGAATTCCTGGAAATGTAGGCACAAAAGGGTATCCACAGTCAGGTGAGTTTGGAGAACTCCGGGCTAAACAAAACTAAACAGGCTTCTTTACATCAGGCCTTTTTAAGTTCTTTTGGTTGGTGAGCATCTCCTGGGACAAGAGCCCCAGCAAACGGAATTTGGGAAGCTCCATCTTTGAGGCACATTTTGTGGACTCCAAGGGATGGCATAGTCATTATTTACGGCTGTGGAAGAAATGCTCCCCAAACTTGGCAACTTAAAACAACAATCAATATTATCTCACACAGTTTCTCTAAATCGGAAATTCAGAAGCAACTTCGTTGGCTAAGGTTCTTGCATGAGCCATAGTCAGGATGTCCGTCAAGTCATGTGAAGGGTTCACTGACGCTGGAAGACCCAAGATGGCGCACTCATGCCGCAGGCAACTTGGTGCTGGCTGCTGGCATGAGGCCTGAGTTCTACACCATAGGGACCATCCACAGGGCTGCTCAAGTGTCCCCATGATGTGGCTTCCCAAGAATAAGTGACCCAAGAGAGCAAAAAGGAAATGGTAATGTCAAGGGAAATGGCAATGTCTTCTATAACCTAGCAGTAGGAGTCCCAGACGATAAGGACCACCACGTTTTATTGGTCACACCAGGCAATCCTGATACAATGTGGGAGGAATCCTAAATCCTAAGTGTCAAAGCAGAAAGCCAGCCAGTCCAAATTCATTTCACAGGTAAGGAAATTGAAGCCAATGAAAGCGAAGACACTGTCTGGGGTCACAGGGAAAGTCAGTGGCAAACCATGGCTTACAGGCTCTGTGCCCCTTGTCCATCACACATGCCTGACCAGATGTGAAGGTATATCCACTGGCCTGAAATTTCGGGCATGCTCCCCATCTCTACTGAAAGCCTTGAGCTTTCCGCAGACCTGACCACATGGGCCAAGGGTTCAGAGGGCTCCAGGCCAGGGATGGTGTAAGTAGAGACTTTATGGAGGTGGGGGTAGGGGAGAAACATTATGGGGTGGGCCCCGGGTAGCCCATGCGTATTTGTCTGATCTCTGAATAGACTCTGCGACTGCCATCTAAGGAACGACAGGAACTCGGAGCTTTCTCTTCAAAACCTACAGCTTGAGACCCCCCTCATCTCCGAACCCAAGCTCAACCAACCACACAGGCAGTACAGCCAGCTACCTGTGTAGGTGGGAGAGCTGAGCACAGACACCTGAGATGCTTGCTGAGCCTGTATCTCTGGCTTGGCTTGGATTTGTGCAGCATGTTTTCAGGGACGATGGCCTTCTGGGCATGGAGCCCACCCCTCTGGTCAGTCACAAGTGGCAGGTGGAGCCAGTTCTGAGGGGTCTCCCCTCCACTCAACGGTTGGGACTCCAAGTATTTGCCCCAAGTTTCCACAAGCATGTTCTTTCGCTATAAAGTCTATTTGTCAGATGATTATAGTAAACCTGAGATACCTCAATAAAAGCAGGATAAACAGAGAAACTCCATGAGGAGCAAGACTGAATGGAAACAGAAACCCTTGCCTGTTCCTCACTGGTGAAATAAACTCCTTCTCTGCACCCGTGCCCGCTAGAGAGAGGCATGAGCGGGTCCTCATCCCTCTGCCGGCCTCAGCTCAAACCTCACCCTCCTCAAAGAGGCTTCTTTGACCCCTTCTCTAAGGTCTCATCACCTCTTCTTCCTCGTTGTGAATCTTGTTCATTCCTTCAGAGTGCATAATACCTGTTGTGTTCATCCGGGTATTTATTTACTTATTTATCATCTAGCTCCCTTGCGGCAAGGTTCATGGGGATACGACGATGACCCCTGACAGGACCATTTGGTTCTCCACTCTGTCTTCAGCATCCAGCATGGGCTGGCACTCCACAGATGATTGTTCTTGACTTGGGAGAAGAGCGTTTTCCTTTGCCATATGCCGGATCACTGAAGACATCTGGAGGAGAGGCCATCTTCCTAATCTGGCACTGGGACCAGACGAGAGCTTCTCCAACTCACTCCCATAGAGAGACGTGTGCATGCCCTTCCGTCCGGGTCTCAGAGGCCGTGTCTCTGGCATCTGGCAAGGAGCCCTGCCTGTTCGCCGGCTGACTGGCTGGGGCTGACCTGCTGACCCTGCTCTTGTCAGCACCCACATCTCAGGAATGGACTATCTATTGCATCTTCATCCTGTCCAGTCCCAGTTGGATCTTCCAGAGGCTTCTGCCCCCCCGCCTGCTCTTCCTTCTCTAGCCCCCTGAGACAAGCCCCATCTCTGACATCGACGCTTGCTGGGACAGCCTGGATTCATCACTCTCTCCCTTTCCTGGAGGAACCTGTTCTATGCTTGGGGCTTCCTTGGGGGCCAACATCCCACATACCGACTGGCCTCTCAGTCGGCTCCTCTCTCCTCCAGGGCACAAAGGGCCCACGGACCATGAATCCTGATGCTGACAATTTCTCATGATCGACTTTCACTCTAATTTGACTGAGAATAGTTTCTACATGACAATCTAATTCTTGTTTTAATTTTTAGCATGCATTAGAACTTTCAGGCATAGAAAGCAGACCCTGGGTTTTGGGTGGTGCCCAATCTCTAGAAATTCGGTGAGTGTCACTCTTAAACAAATGAAGCATGTGGTCTGCTCTGGCTCGAGGGACTTGGATGTATCATAGTCCTCTCCACCACCAGGGGAGGAGATTTAGGAGACACCTCAGCGCTCCTAAGGCCTGCCTTGCCTTTCTTTATCCATTGGTACCAGAGTCACTTGGAGTTCATGTCCCTTCCCTTCTGGAGTCAGAAGTCAGGAGACACAGAGCCAACGTTCCCAGCCCCTTTCTTTCCAACAAAGGGTCAGCATCCATGATGCTCATGTCATAACCAGAGGCACCTCCTCCATTAAGAAGTTTCTTGGCTCAAATAAGATTCCTATTGTTTTCTAAACCGCCACTTTGTGCGTATCCACTCCGCTTCCTAAAGGCACTCTCCTTTTCTTCCATTCTGAACATTTGTGAAGACAAGTAGAGAGGCGGGTCCACCTGGCCACTCTTGCAGGTACATCCATTGTGGGCGCTTGCCTGGGAACGCCTGAGGCCAGTTCCCATGTCTGTTTGCTCCCCGCGTCATCGCAAGCCCAGTGCCTGGCACATAAATCTATTTGGAATGAATGTATTGGGATAATGGAGGGGGAAAGAGGTCATGGCGATCCCCAAATCACTGCTAACACTAATCACTAAAACATGCCAAACAACACACTTAGTGTCAGCTGATTCAGTTACATTCACATCCAATATGTAGAAACACATTTACCATTCATTCCACAGTCTGTTACATTGTCTGTTTCTATCTGAGCGATCTTTTTTGTGTGTGGATAGAGAACAAAGCCTACACTAACATGGTTTGTCACTGAGCAGGCTGAGCTATTTGCTTTCTAAACAGCCTGGCGGCTTGCACAGGCTGCTGCCACCTAGCCCAGCAGCTTCTGGGGCTTGAGGTTGTGAGCGGCCCCTCCCCCACCCGTGCCGTGCCCCCACCTCTCTGCCAGGTGCCCTCACTCTGCTCAAGGTGTCAGGCCTCAGTGCAGAGGTGTCCCAGCGACTCGCTCAGGATTGCCTTTGCATCAGCGTGCTCCCTGCTCCTCTTCCGTCCACGCCCTGCCTGAACGGGTGCTGATGGGGGCATGTCGCCATGTTGCCAAAACCTAACGTGGGCCTAAAGATAACTACACAGCTCCGAACATCTGGCACCTTCTGAAAGAATGCTATTACTGATAGGTGATCAATTTGACTCTTTTTCACATCTGCCCTCCCCTCCATTAGTTTCCATATTCTTCTGTGTTTTTCCATGGTTCGGCTGCCAGCCCGTGAGTCCACCCACAGATAACGGAGTGACTCTGTTGTAATCAAAGGTAGGATATCTCCGTGTGCTTTGGCTGTCTTGCGGCAGCAGAAGTCCTTCCCATGGCTTACACTTTTCTCCAACATGACTTCCAAGTTCACAGGCAACAAAGCAAAGTAGAAGGGGCACAGGGCTGAGAGAACTCCCTACTAGGCCTTCTCCTCCCTTTCCTCGACTGGGTAGAGCAGGGGAGTTCTGAGTGTGGGGGATGAGAAATTGTGAAACTGGGAACTCCAAGTCCACTGAGCTGTATTTCCTAGGGGGCAGGGATGTGTGCCTTAGAGGTCAAGCCCTGAGCAGTCAGGGCCCAGGGCTGCTCTCCAGCTCTCATTTCCAGGGTCTCAGTCTGCAAGTGGGTGGGTAGGTGGGGGTGGGTCCTCCTTGAGGGCCTGGCCATACTCGGGGAATGTGATATGAGGGGGAAGTCTCACTCATTCCACAGATATTTACGGAGCCCCTACCCTGCACCAGACAAAGCGCCAGTCCTCACGGAGCTTCCAGTCCAGTGGGAGGAGAAGGCAAAAACAAGAGCAGGGATGTGTGCAGGGGTGGGAGAGGGGAAGTGTGGCCGAGGGCTGGGGCTATTTCTGTAGAGCCACGGGGAGAGCATTCATCAACAAAGGTGCCCTTGCTGCAAAGATCTAGTTCATGGTGAGCCCATGATGGCTCCAACTGATCCCTGGCTCCATCTGGTCGCTACTTACTTCCTAAGATCCCTGTAGCTGTAACTCTGTGACGTTTTGTGAACTGAACCTGCGATTCTCCTATGATCCCATCAATTACCTTGGAATGTAGAGACTCTATCTTTGGAAAGCACGATGCCACCTCCTGTGCTCTAACCCCTTCCTAGTGACTCCTCAGTCCTGAGGGGGCGGGGGGCTCATTTGCGATCTTCTGTGCCCTGGGGTGGAATTCAGCCAGGACAGTTGAGTTGTTCTAGTCTGGACAAGGACGGTATGTTCTTTCATTTTCTTCACCCATCCCAGGCTTTAGTTCCTTCTGATCGAGGCTTGCTTTCCGCTCTTCAGTCTGAGGATGATTCCCTTTGACAAAGAAGAGTTGAGAGGTTTCTCTTTGCATTATTTCTCTCTCCCTGTGGCCAAAATAGCCCCATTCCCATGTCTGGGATCTGTTTGTAGTTTTCTTCTTCTTTTTTTTTCTTCCCTGCGACTCAGGTTTCCAGGAGAGCACATTTAGGAAGTGAAAACAAGAAAAGTGCATGGCAACAGCATTTTCCTTTTAAATTTTCAGAAAGCAATCCGAGGGAGTTGGGGGTGGCGGGTCTCTGAGCACACCATCAATTTGCGGTTAATTGGTTTAGAATTCATTAACCACATTTTCCTGCTTGCCTCTGCCTGTCTCTGGAACGGTTCTCCGATTCTTGAGTTGCCAAACTAATAATTCACCTACTTTATTTCCTGACTCGCAGTTAGTTTGTTTTAGTCTAAATAATGCATATTCAGCTTCATTAGCATATATTTGGATCATTTCCGACTTGAATGTATTCAATCCCATCAATTTACCATTAGCGTGATCATTCAGGAGGGAAGTTTCCATATCTTTCATGCTTGTTCAGTCACTCATCTTTACTGGGTGTGGGGGCAGGGCAGGGGAGAGAGGATGGGGGAGAGGTGGAGGAGGGGAGGTTGTCTTCCATAGACACAGAGCTGCCACAGGTACCCCAGATGATCCCAGATTCAGAGGCCCCCCTGATTGAATGGGATGAGTGTAATCCACATGTGGTTGGGAGTTCTGGGTGCTAATGTCTACACCAGGAGATTAAGACCCAAAAATGTGCACATGGTCTAACAGTGACTCTGAAGGGTTTTTTTCTCTACCCATCCCATTCTCTGATTCTCCGATACCAACCGGGTGTCCCAACAATTCAATGCTGTTCTGGCACTAACTACCCAGAGTTAGACCCCACACGTTAACGGCTCAGTCCCACAAGGCTGTCCCCACTTTAGATGACAATTCCAAGTCCTGGGCCACCTGACCTTTTAACACACTGGCTATAAATACACTCAGGTTTCATAATTTGCTAGAAGGGCTCTGAGACCTCAGGAAGACAGTTTACTGACATTTACTGGCTTATTAAAAAGGATACAACTCAAGAGCAGCCAAATGGAAGAGAGGCATCAGATGAGGTATAGCTGAGGGACAGGGAGCTGCCATGCTCTTTCTGGCCATACCATTCTCCCAGCACCCAATGCGTTCGCCAACCTGGAATTTCTTGTAAACTTCATCATTAGGGGTTTTCTGGAGGTTTCATTATGTAGGCATGATTAATGGAATCACTGGCCATTGATGACTGAACTCAATCTCCAGCCCCTCTCCCTTCCCAGGAGCTTGGGAGGTGGGACTGAAAGTTCCAAGCTTCCAATCAAGGCTTGATCTTTCTGGCCACCAGTGCCCACCCTGAAGCTATCTATAAGGCCCATCAAGAGTCACCTTATTAGACCAAAAGATTCTCCTATCTCACCCTTATCACTCAGGAGATTTTAAGAGTTTGTAGGAGCTCTCTGCCAAGAACTGGGGACAAAGACCAAATATCTTTCTTATTAAACCACAGTGATAGTCTGGGGCGCCTGGGTGGCTCAGTCGTTAAGCGTCTGCCTTCCGCTCAGGTCATGATCCCAGGGTTCTGGGATTGAGCCCCGCATCGGGCTCCCTGCTCGGCGGGAAGCCTGCTTCTCCCTCTCCCACTCCCCCTGCTTGTGTTCCCTCTCTCGCTGTTTCTCTCTGTCAAATGAATAAATAAAATCTTTAAAAAAAAAACCAAAACCACAGTGACAGTCTGATGGGTCTATGAGCACCCAGGATTCGATACCCAAGCACTCCGGACATTCAAATTGAAATCAGTATGAGTTTTTTTAGAGAAACAAGATACTCATTCATTCCATCAATATTTACTGACCCCCCTACTATGTGCCAGGCACCACATTAGGCACTGGGTGTGCAGCAGTGAATAGTGAATAAAGCATCCGTGAAGCCATGTGTGTGTATGGAATTTGCACTAATCTCATGGTGACGGTCATCAAACAAATACATCTACGTGCGTGGAACAGAATTCAAACTGATCATTAGATACCCTCTTGCTCTTTTTTACACCTTTTGTTTGGCTGGTGGGCAATGGATTGAAGGGAAGGGATTGAAGAACCAAGGAAAGGCCAAGTTACTCTAATTAAGATAGGGAAATCAAGACCTGGGAGGGAAGGTTCCAGATAAGGGAGAGAAGAAAAGGAGGCACAGGAGCCAGGAAGGGGAGGCAGGATAGCAGCAGCTCAAGAGGAGAGAGAAGGAAGAAGAGAGAGTGGTGGTTGCCAAAGGGTTAGAGCTTTGGGGACAGAGTGACGCAGGTTTGTGCTGGGTGACAGACACGGATCTCCCGCTCCACTCCCCACATTCAGTGTGTGGTGGGGGCATGCGGCTTAGCACAAGGCTAGGAGAGGCTGCACTGCCTCAGGTGGCCCTCGGTGAGGTCTGAACCTTTGCAGCTTTCACATATAATTATGACTCGTAATAAATTCTCCGGAAGAAAAGAACAAGGGACGGAGGTGGAGGAAGGCTCATCTGAAGACATGACATCTACGTTGAGATCTGAAGGACAAGCGTGAGTTGAGATGG
Organism: Mirounga leonina; assembly: GCF_011800145.1. NCBI lineage: Eukaryota > Metazoa > Chordata > Mammalia > Carnivora > Phocidae > Mirounga > Mirounga leonina. Next base: position 66,025,130 of record NW_023270447.1, on the reverse strand, counting down.
ATGCATGCAAGAGCATTCCATCCGAGGGAAGAGCACTGTGAAAGTCCTGAGGCAGGCCACGGACAGTCATCACGGCAGGGGCAGGAAAAAAAGGGCAGCTGAGTCAGGAAGAAGGTGAGTGAGATTCTAGAAGGTGTTCAGGAAAAGAGCGCCATGTCCTAGGAGTCTGCAAGGACAGCAGAGGTGCTGAGGCAGGGTGGGCACAGGCCTCTGGGACATCTGTCCGGCTGCGCGCAAGGAAGGGAAGGCTTAGCCAAGCCCAGGGCAACCCCGGGGAGGGTCAGGGGAGTGGAGGAGCAGCGGGACTGGCTGGATACAGACTCTCGCCCAGGGTCAGAATCCTGCTTCCACACTACCTTGTGTGCTTGCAACAGAGAAGCATGCAGGTGTGCAGGGCAGGGGGGAGCCAGATCCGCACACTCGCTGAGAGAGGGGACGGGGCCTTGGGCTTGGGGTGTGAGAATCGGCGGGACTCCCAGTGGGGGGGTATGTGCGCAAGCGGGGAAGTCAAACGAGAGGAAATACCTCTTTCTCAGGAAGTAGCTGTGCAGGAGTCCTGTGCACCCCCATTTCTTCCCCTTTCTAGATTTTTCCCTGGCAGTGTTACACTGGAAACTATAACTACGCTGAGAGACGTACGGGGGGGCTTCCTGTTTTTCCCCCAACCTGTTACGGAAGAAGAGGCATGTCACAAAGCCAGAGGGATGGCACTGGGAATAGGATGGAGAATCTGAGCGAGCTCCAACCATGGACTAACTCTAAAAGAGTCCACTGAAGCCACATCCCTGGAGCAGAGGACAGAACAGGGACACAGCTTAGCGACACACTCTCAAGTGCTCACTGAGCCCAGGACGAATCAGCTCCCCAGGAAGCTCAGGACATTGGTGGCCACGTTAATGGAAGTAGAGAATCTAGGAGGCAAGAGGTGATATCTTGCTCCACTCCACGTGCACAGACAGAAATGGACTCAGTTTTGAGGTCCAAAAGTTGAAGCCAGAAAATACAGATGTTATCAGACCTCGTGAACTATGCCTCATCACGAGATGACTATCCCAGGCCTCACAGATAAACACACTCAGTCTGAATTTATTGTGATTCGCTGAAACAGAAATCCTGGGAGAGAAAAAGGACCCAGAGACATGCCCTACCCCTCACTTCCCTGTAAGATTAGAGTTGGGGTAAAGGTGGCGAGCAGAGGCGATCAAGGGCCAATTCCTGCCCTTGCAGAGGTGACAGTCCTGCTGAGGAGATAAGTCAGACTCCAAGGAAGGAAGGAAGAGAGGGTGAGAGTGGAAGGGGGAAGGTGAGTGGGAGGGGGAGGGGAGAAGGAGGGAGAGACAGAAATAAAAGGAAAAAAAAAGGAAGGAGGGAGGAAGGGAGGAGCGGGAGGAGAGGAAAGGAGGGAGGGAGGGAGGAAGGAAGGAAGGGAGGGGTTCTAGGAAGCAGGTCTTCCAACTGCTATCACTTCAAGTTTATAATGCAGAGTCAAGTTGCACAGCTAATTCATAATACCCCAAGGATCACTACATGAACTAAGCTAGCTCAAGGACAATGCTCTTATGCAGTCAATCGGGAGGGCCCTCAGATAAAGGCTGGTCAGGCTGCACGGAGTGGTCTCCACAAGACATCTTGGCCCTCTGCTGACCTAATGTTCCAGCATGCCTTCCAAGCCTGTACACATCCTTTTACTAATACATAATAAATGAGCATTCCTGTAAGGAATAGACTGGGTGCCCAGCCCTGTGTCACGTGTTAGGGACAAACCAGTGAGCAGGACCTAGTCTCTGCCCTCCAGACGCTCGTGGATGGTAGGAGAGGACAAGCACCAGTCCAAGGCAGTCCACACCTGCAGGACAGCCAGTGCCGAGGCAGAGTCCGGAGGACAGGGCAGGAAGCAGAGGGTGGCCCCTCTCGAGTGGAAACGGATGGGCACCTCCTCCTGGGTCCTCTGTGGCTGGCTCTAGCCCAAGACCAGGAGGAGGACGAGGACAGGGAGACAGGACCCATTCTGTGCCAGACAATGAGGGTATACAGTTTTCCTTCCCCAGAAAGAGCACTGGGGTGTTTTCTGCCCTGTCCAGCCCCTCCAGAGCCCTGAACTGAATCACTGGCCACAAAGCAAGGATTGGAAGTGATTAAACAGTAAAACCCGGCCTTGCTGCTGCCAGGGAAGGAATCGATAATGTCAGTCAGGAATTCCTTGGTGCCTGCGTTTCTGTTCCTTGGAGAAATGTGTTTTCAGCCTGGACTGACTCTCAAAGTTCTTCTCCTGCTGAAAGACCAGGAGATGCAAAATGGCCCACCTGTGTCCGTCATAAACTAGAATAATTCTGCCCAGCTCACCCCGTTCTCCTGCCAGCCAGGTCTCCGTTACCCCCACATGCCACTTCTTTTAGGACAGTGATCCTCCATGTAGCTGGCCCCCTGCTCGTGGCCTGTTTCTGCCTGGGGACTGCTGTCCTCTGACCTGAGCCAACTGCCTGACCGCAGAAATTGGTGGAAAGGTCAGCAGCCAACCCAAGCATGGTCAATGGAGTCCTTTCCTGGGGACATTCAAATAGGAGGTGGGAGAGAAAAGACCTTTCTCTCTTGACGTAACACTTGAACGAAGGACAGCCTAGAGTTCCCAGAGGCGATGGTTCTTGACCTGATGGAGAAGCCAACCTGAGAGAAGAAAGTTGACTCAGGGAAATGCAGGACTCACGAGCCAGAGCAAGACGGTGGGGGGCGGGGGAGGGCAGAGAGATGGACTTGTCCCCGATTCCAGCTGTCCCTAAGCCTGAGCCCACCCTGCCTCCCCGCATGTGGCTACATGAGCCTGTAAATGCCTCTGTGGACGTGCCAGATGCTTCAGGTGTTTCCCCTGCTTGCAATCAAGGCCCACGTCCCTCTAACACACGGCACGCACGGCGGAATATGCAAGTGGACCGTGCACCCGGGGGGGAGCTGGTGGGGGAGGCCCAGTCCCCGAGGCGCGACGAAGGAAGGGTCCCAACTGCAGCCTCTCTCCTGGAGGGTTGCCGCAAAGGAAGGAAGTCTCCCAAACAAAACAAGAGGAAAGGTCGTGCCCTTGGGCTTTGTGTGTTTGCCGCCGGGAGGACAGACCCCTTCTGCTACTGGCAACAGGGACTGATCCATCACAGCTGAGAAGGAGGCGGAACTGGAGCCCAGGGGAGCACAGAGAAGAGAGTCCACACAGGAGGGAAGACTCAGGAAAAGGAGCGGTTCAGATGGCAGGATGGAGGCTCAGGCAGGAGCTCTCACCCACCCCAGCCCTGCCGGGTGAGCCACCATGGCTGCTCATAATGCTTTTTGAGTTAACCACTGCCATCCTCAGAAAGCCCCCTCCCCACCCAAATCTGCCTTAATAATTGCAACCAGGATTATGCACCCAGAATGTTGCTGCTTCTTATGCGGGTGGAGGGGGTTAGAAGAATTCCATGTGAATCAGAAAAGGGACACAACGACCCAACAGCAGAGACCCGGAAGGAGCTCGAAGAGGAGCTGTTGTACCATCTGCATGCACTACAGCTGTCCTGGGCCCCCCTGACACACTCATCCTTGCCCTGCCTGGACGGGTGTGCAAGTGAGAGCCCTCGCAGACCCCCCGAGGCCGCAAGCCACTTCCCAAGCGTCCACGCATACTAGGTGCTGTTCTAGGAGCTGGGGACCCAGCAGTGACTGAGACAGGCAGGACCTCTGTCCTCAGAGACTCCTGGGACAGGCAGGAGCACTCGCATAGGAGTAAACAAAGGAGCAAAGCAATTACAGACACGATGAATCCCTCGCACCTTCAGTAACTCAGGGAGAGGGGACGGAGGCCAGAGCAGGGCGAGTGGCTTGTCCTGAGCTGCAGCCCCAGGGGGATGGAACCCACCCCCCACTGCTGTCCCCCAGCTGCTTCCCCACCTCCATTCTATGGCCCTGGCCACCCCAGGGAGGCCCTCTGGTTCTATCCAGAAATGTCTGATGCTCTTTTTGGTAGCTGTTCGGAGCGTGCCCCAGCGGCCTAAGTCCCCACTGCCTCTGGCACATGGTCGACTTGAACCTATACGTTTGCTTTGCCAAAGACAGTCTTGGAGTGATTACGAACACAACTCACTTTCACATGCAAAAGTGTCTGGGTTTAGACAATAAATTATACGCACACTCCACCCCACCCCCCATCCATGGAATACCTAAGCTTCTGAATCCCTGAAAATCTCTTCAATGGGCTTCCCTGCCTGGCCCCAGTCCTACCCTCCAGCTATGGCTCTGCCTTGTCCATGGACCCTCGCCCCTGCCAAGAATTTCTTCTGAAGACAGAGCTCCCGCTCACTGCCACAGAAGCTTCTGGAGAGAATCAGCCATGCCCTGGGCATATGGGAGCACCACCAAGTCTTTGCTGAACTGGAGAGGGAACAACAGCCTCAGGTGAGCTATATCTCGGAGAGGAACCTGGGGTTCCTGACTGGACCCAAACATATATGCAATTGAAATACCCCTTTCTCCCGAGAAAACTTAATGACCTCTGACATGGGCATCAGACTTGGCTTGATCGAGCCCCTGATCTCCCGAGTTTTGCCCTCAGGAGTGTCTGGCTTCTTGGCCTTCAGCCTTCTGAGAGCTAGAAGCCCTGTCCTGCCCCCGAAATGACAGGTGTGGGGCAGGTGCCGATCTCTTGGGCTAGAATGATTTCAGCCCAGTGTGGACACCGAGGATCGGCTCTCTGGGGCCAGGACCCACGCACTCTGGGAGGGAGACCCCGAGCTGGGGAAAAGCCGCACCCACCTATATACATCTGTGCTGCCAGGCGTCCTCCTTGCAGCCCAGCCGGCAAAGCTGGGTGGCAGCAGGCGGCCTCTTCATGCAAATTAAATAAAACAACCTTTTTATCTGTTGGCTGATTCCCTCTTTTGAAGAAATCAACTACAAATTCATTTTTCAGGAGAAGCAATTATGATGATGGATGGAACGTCAGAGAAAGGGAATCAAGCAGCAGCCTAGAAGCCCAGGCTGGGGGCTGTCTCCTGGGGCAGGAGAGTGAGGCCAGGATCCTTTTTCAGCTCCCATCCTGGTGGGCTCTCCCCACCTCCCTCCCCTGCCCCTGTTCTGTGCGGTAGGGATGATGCCGAAAGGGCCCTTCCTGCCACAGCTAACGGTCGTCTACTCTGGCTCTGTGACAAGAGGTCAGAAGAGGCGTAGTAAGAGCCTATAGCCAATCAGTCACGAGCACTTATTTTGCCAAGCACTTTCCAGTTAGGACTTCGTTTCCTCTGCACACCTGCTCTGCATGGTAGAGATTAGCATACCCATTTCACAGATGGAGAACCCGAGATGCACTGGCCGCCTTGCTCAAGATCATGCAGCTAATAGGGGAGCAGACTCAGGACACAGTCTCCATTCCACTGCAATATAAGCCTTTCCAAGGAAAGTAGAATTAGCTCAGAACCCTACAGACCAAAAAGCCCACTCCTCTCCCACCCACCCTGTCTCCAGTTTGCCCATGGAAATGGAGCCTGGCTTAAGATGGCAGGGCCAATCATTGGAGGAATCCACATATTGATTCGACTAATAATCACATACACATTTTAAGGCACAATTCAAGGATGCACGAGCTCCAAGTTCACAATCAAGGGCTTCAGCTGCCCTAGCCGGTGGATTGGGAGACTTGGGACAGAAAAATCCCACGGACTGGACACAGGCCCCCCCACCCCCCAGGGGGAGCCCAGCTCCACTGCACCACCTCCCTCGATGCTGGAGCTGCTCTGGTGGGGGGACTGCGGGAGCCCCAGGATGCCAGCCCGGAGCCAGGAGCCCCTGGGGCTCAGAGAAGGGCTGAGCGGTGGTGTCTGCCAGCCTGTCAGTTCTGGGGAAATCCTTCACAGAGATGGGTCTGGGCTCCCACTTCAAAGGCTCCTCCGGTGAAGACCTGCTAATTGTTCGAAACACATTTTCACTGAAGTGTGAATTCGCTCTCTCCAAAGCTCCTGGGAGTTCTGGAGACGGGCAAGCTGGAAGGAGCCAGGGAGCCTGCTCCCTTGCTGGGAGCTAGAGGGCAACTGGGGTGTCAGGGACCAATCCCCATCCCCATCATTCCAGGTCCCAGGGGCGTTGAGGTGACAGCCTGGGAACTGTCAGCCGTGAAGAGGGGAGGACCAGCTCTCCTGAGAGGGAGCTGGGGACCGAACCCTGAGGACTCGTGGGCCGAGGGCTTGGGGCTCACCGCAGACTCCACCTACCATCAGGTGACAACAGGTTACCCAGCTATTAAATATAATAGCCAATGGGGGTGCCTGGATGGCTCAGTTGGTTGGGCATCTGACTCTTATTTCGTCTCAGGTCATGACCTCAGGGTCTTGAGATGGAGCCCCGCGCCCCGCGTCGGGTTCCCCGCTGGGCATGGAGCCTGCTTCAGATACTCTCTCCTACTCCCTCTGCCCCTCCCCACTCATGTGCTCTCTCTCACTCTCAAATTAATTAATTAATTTTAAAAATAGCTGACAATTTCATGCAGCTTGCTGTGTGGCAGGCACTGTTCTAAGTGCTGTGTGTATTACACATCCCTACTCATCAGCATCCTCACTGCAACTCATGAAAAAGGGACTATTATTTTGTCCCTGTTTACAGACGAGGACATGGACGCACTGAGAGTTTAAGTAACTTGCACAAGTTCACTGTCCTCTGCTGAGCAGAGGAGAGAGGACCAGCCCCTAGGCGGTCAGTCTGTGCTCGGGGCGCAGCAGAGCTGAGTGGGCAGGACACACAGGATGTGAGTGGCGGCAACTCACCCTCCCTCCCGCGTGCCAGGGCCCTGCTCAGAGGTCGGGCAAGGCAGGGAAACTGAGGACCATTCCGAGGGAAGAACAAAGACACTGGAGTCACACAGATCTGAGAATACATATTTCCCAACCAGGTGACCAGGGGAAATAAATTAGCCCCTTTCTGACCTCATTTCCTCATCTCTGAAATGGAAATTACAATACCTGCCAGCAAGGTTATTTTCAGGAGCGGAGATAAGCAGGCACTCCCATGACCTCCAGAGCGAGTGTCTCCTTAAATTTTGTGCCCAAGGCACCTCATTAGTCTCTCCCTAGTCCTGGCCCTGGAGATAATTACATGTTAAGAATCTGGACCAGAAAATTCCTGGCAAGAGCAAACGATGAACGAGCAAATGAATAAAGGGAAAATTGAATCGTAGTCAAGTTAACAATAGCTACTGTTCACTCATTCATGGTTTGCTCTCACCGGGCAAGACAGGAGTCACGGGGCGCCGGGATGAGAAGGCATGGGCCCTGGCCTCGAGGAGCTTCCCATCCTGTGGGGGAGCCCTGTGAAGCCGGGGAGGCCCATCTCTGCTGGGTGCTGCCCAACCAGGGGCTGGTCTGCTTCGGGCATTGGACCCACGCAGTGTGACTGGCCCGGCAGGTACATGCTGGGTACCTGGCTGCAGGTGAAGGTTTCGCTCCCAGTAACCCCAGCTGGGCCTGTAGCAGTAAGAGTTCTGAGGCTCTAGGCCAGCTCAGGACCTGCATCTCCCCCAGGACATCAGAGCAAACCTGAGCACTGCCCCCCTGGGGCTTAGGACCCGATCCCATTCTACCTGGGACACACACAGCTGGCCCAGACGAGGGGCTCCTCAAAGGGCTGCAACCATGACTTCTAAATCCCACCCCACAGGAGGAAGGCCTGGAATAAAGATGGAAGGAGAGAAAGGAGAGAGAACAACTTTCCCAGAGCTAGCCCCGCTAGTGAACGGAACCTCTGGAAGGCATGGGGGAATCTGAGCATCTGAGAATCATCTGGAGATCGACATTAGAGATGGCAGAGGGGCCTCCTTGCTGGAAGGCCCTACAGGCTGACAGGCTCACAGGCCTCCCATGGATCTCTACAGCCCCCCACATAGAGGAATCTGGGGACAAAGCAGAAAACTGAGGGTTGCAGGATGTCAGAGCAGGGGGAGCGAAGGGGGGGCAGGCAGAAGAAAAGAGGAAGGAGACAGGAGGGGAAGAGGAGAGATAGCAGTGGTCTCAGGCTGCAGAGAACCCGCTCCCAAGACGCAGGACGGAGGCCACAAGACAAAAGGGAAGAGGAGTGGGGCCTCCAAGACCTGGCATTTCCGGCAGGGAGTCTCTGCGGCAGCCCCCTTCCTCCCGTCCTCTTTCCCTGACCTCCATGGGCTTCTGAGCCAGAGAGATGCGGCCCTCATGTCCCCTGATCTGTAAAATGGGGAGAGCAACGGCTTTGGCCTCTTGCAGTTGCTCCCGTTTTCAGTGAGGCAGTGTCTGCAGAGCGCTCGGCCCGTGCTTGGCAAGGGACACAGGCAGAGCCTCGTGGTCCGTGGCGGGCGCCACCTTTCTCTTCCGCTCAGTAGCAGCTGAGCTGCCCCTGTGCTCTCTCCAACCAGAAGGCGGGCTGCCAAGCCCAGGGCCAAGACAAAGGCACGGCGAGGCCACCCCGCCTCGCGGCCTGTGGGCAGGTGTGCCGGGCTGCTCCCCTGCACCCCCACTGGCTGCTGGCCACACTGTTCATTAAGCAAATGGCCCACAATGGCCAATGATCAGTGGAGCTCGCGGGTGGACGCTGCTCCCAAGTTGGCCTCATCAAAGGCAGGCGCCGAGCTAATTTAAAGATCTAAGTGGAACATATTTCTCCTGATGCGGCAGTTTCAATGGGCTTGTATTGTCTCCAAATAAACACTGGAGTCACAGCAGTTAGTTTTCTGGACGAGGTTCCAAGTTAGGGGAGCAGGGGCAGCACAGGGGGAGGAACTGGTAGGAGCCGACCGGGACGGGGCAGCTGGAGGGCTGGTCTGAGCCCTCGGCCTGGGCAGGGCTGGGCTCTCTGGCCTCGAGGTCCCCGCCAGGGAAGGGAAAAGTCCAGGTGTCTGTCACAGGCTTTCAGAGCTTGCAATAGCATTAAAACTGATCCTGCAACATTATTCAGACTGATCCTTTATGCAGTAGAGAGAGCAGGACCCCGGGGACCCAAGAGAGAGTGCGGATGGCTCACAGTTGTCCATCGATTTAGTCAGGGCCTGGGCTCCTGACTCAGGTATTAATACATAACCCACATTCCCCAGCATGCTGCAGCTTCAAAGGTGCTTCCGGTGTTTAAAATCTCATTTAATCAACATACTGGCCCTGATGGATGGAATGACTATTCTCACTTCAGAGGTGAGGAAACAGAAGCTCAGAGAAGTTAAGGGACTTGCCCAAGGTCACACAGCTGAGCGGCAGCTTTGGATGTTCTGCTCTTCTTAGCGCCCCATGCTGGGTGGGGATGTGTCCTTCATCCCTCTGGGCCCCTGTGGAGGAGGACTTGTGTCCCACAGAGTCTCACTTTATGGAGTACCCTTGTTTCCCTAGGGTGACAAAGCCCCAGACACCTGGAAGTGCCTGTCTGATGGCAGAGGCAGAGAGAATTTGCCCAGGGTGAATAGACAGGGATAGATATGGGAAGGCCAGAAAGTGACAGAGGAGGACAGAACTTTGGGAGGCAGGCTCTGGAGTGCAGGAGGCTGGCTGGGCCTGCGTTCTGTGGGAAGCCAAAATCCCCATCATTAAAGCTACAGCCCAGGCCCCAGCCGAGGGCAGGCCCGGCCAGGGACGGGAGCCGGATCTGCACCAGAGCCTCCCAGGAAAGCCCTGACACCTGCCGCCTGGGGCTGAGAGACAGGGCTGCACCCTGAGAGAAAAGATGGGATACCTATCCTTTGCCTGAGGGGCCAGAGGCCCTGGGGCAACACACTGCAGGCGGGGGGCATGGCCATGGGATAACGGAGGGCCTGCAGCTCCAGCAAGCAGCAAGGAGTCTCTAGGCGCCCGCTGGACCTGCTGCAGGGAGCCTGGGGTCTAGGGCCTACTGTGCACTGCAGAAAGGACAGGGGCTACTTTCTCCCGCGCCAGGTGGCCTGAAAGGACACCGGGGTGAGCACCTCATCAGGAGTCATTTGAGCAGATCGACCTGATTCCAAACCACACATACTTCCCTGAAGGCGGCTCTGGGACCCGAAGGACCTATCGGGGTGACCAGCCTCACGTGTAGATAATAAATCACAACAATAAGAGCAACATCCACCGCCCTCTGAAGCCTTCCTCTGGGCCAGGCTCTGGGCCAGCACCTCCATCCTCACACAGAGGACACACCGGAGGCTCACCCCATGTCACACTGCTTGTAAATAGCAGAACAGGGACTGAAAACCCGACTGTCTGGCATAAAACCCAGAGCACTTAGCTACTTCTGATACTGTCCACATCCCATCGGGCTGTCAGGGGCCCCACAGAGACCCGGGCTAGTTGATTTTCATGATCTCCTCCAAGAAGGTTGGCTCAGGAGGGTTAAGGAGGACAGAGAAGGAGAAAAAGACACATGGAAGGTAAAGGCAAGATACTCCTTGGGATTTGGATTGTGGAGTCTGCCGACAGTAGGGGAAGGCACTGGAGGAGGAGAGAAGAGGATGGGTTGGGGGGTTGCTGGGGAATAAGTGGGGGGAGAGAGAAGCAGGGGCAACCACCATTCCAGAAGGAAGGGACCATCTGCTCCCCAGTCCACTCTGGGGCCTGGTGTTTCCCGCTCATTGAGAGGGTCCCACTCACCCTCATCTGCCCTGTTGCTTCTTCTCCTCCTCCTTCAACCTCAGGCCACCAGACAGCTCCACTGTTGAAGGCCTATGGCATCTGCCCCCTTGCCCACACCACCGTCCTCTGGGCTCTGTCCTTCCCCACCTGGAGCTGCCGCCACCACCCCGCTGCCCTCTGCGTCCAGTTCTGCCTCGGCCCCAGTTCTGCCGGGCTCTGCTTCCAGAGGCTCTGATCATGTCCATCCTCCACTCAAAAGCCTTCAAAGGCAGGCCACTGCTTAGAGAGTCAAGTCCAAGTTCCTCATGCTGGCGTTCGAGGCCCTTCCCTGTCTGGCAACCACCCCAGGCCCTCCCTCTCTTCTGTCTACCGACAGGATTCTCTCCCTAACGCCACATGCGCTCTCCCCTCCTGGATTCGGGTTTGGCTCAAATGTCAACATATCATACTGGGGGACCGTCCAAAGGAGCCCACCCCTTCTGGGCTTTTACCCCTTACCCGGCTTTAGGTTTTCCTCAAAGCAGTACCAATAGTTAACATCCAATAGACCAGATTTTCGATCTTCCCGCCCCCCTGAAAGCAGGGATGGTTTTATTCGTGGCCATATCATCATAGCCTGTCATAGGCATTTGGTACTTGTTGAACAAATGAATGACAGCCCTGACACCCCACACTTCAAACTCTGTCACAGCGATTCATGACACTGCGGCTGTCCTAATGGGCCCTCCCCACTCTCTGTCACTGGCCTTTGTACTGAAGCTGAAGTGGGACCCGTGATCCATTTTCGGTGCCTCCTCTTCCAAGCAGCCCCCCTCCTTTCACCTACCCCAATCAGCTACGTGGTAGAGTCTTTATAAAGAGCTAATATTTCGTCACTTGGCTATAGGTTCCTTAAGTAAGAATGGAAGGACTGTCTCTTACCCACCCTGTTCCCCCCACGGAACACCTGGTACCAAACCAGGTACGTACTAGGTATTCAGTAATTATTTCTTGCATGTAGCACAGATATAGAGGACTTGATGCAGCAAGCATTTTTCTGAAACTTACTTACTCTGGGTTGGCTGAGGTCCTACTATGTGCCAGACACCATGCTGGAAGACTTCTGTGTGCCAGGTCCTATACTGGGAGAGACCTATTGTGTGCCAGGCTCCACGCCAAGACAGCACCCCCTGCGGGCCAGCCTGAGTTGGCTGAAAGCCTACTGTGTATAGATCTGGTTTGGATGAACTCCTCTGATGGCCGACAGGGGCTTCTATGTGCCTGGTTTCATGCTGAGAGTGGACCTACTCTGTGCTAGGCCCTGAACCAGGCACTGGGGCAGCAAGATAAGGAAGCACCTTATCTTCAAGCACCTCGCCATCAGCCCGAGGCAAGCAGTAAATGGGAGAGGAAGGGGAAGAAGGAAAGCACAGGGGAGATTAATAATAACTATTTATTCTGGCAAATTATGAGCGCACGTAGGACCATCTGTGCACACAGCTCCATGCCCGCTCGCCACCAGTGGGGCCCAGCGCAGGAGCCCAACTCGGCTCTGGGGAGCAGCTTGGCCTTCCATCAACTTGTCCCTGCTGAGGGAAGAGACGCCAGCCTCCTTGTCTCCAGCCCTCCAGCCCACTGTCCACCAGGTGGACGGGCAAGAGTGATGCTAAAAATACAGCCAAGGCCTGGCACAGGTGTGACGAGCGTGCTCCTCCCTCCTGCCAGAGCTGAGTTGCCTCTCCTGGAGCTGGATGACAGGGGACCAGGACACAAAGGGTCGCTCCTGAGGACTACCTGAGGAGGATGGAAGTCACTGCACCCAGCAGAGCAGCTCCAGCTGTTTAGACAGGAAGGTACCATATAGCCTCTGGGGAGGCTGAAATGGGCCTGAGGATGAATTCACTGAGGGGTGAGCTTAAGACCCAGGGAAAGGCCCTTCCAAATGTCCAGCCAGCAGCATGGAGCAGGCCCCAGACCCTGCCTGCTTCCACTGGAAAGCAAGAGATGAAGCTGGGCCCCTGCCCCAGAGACCTAAATCTTTCTGCACATCAGTCTTGATTCTGACACCAGACTGAACCTTGACTTTAACCTCTTCCTGACCTTGGACCCCAGCTATATATTGAGCCCCAATTTTACTTGACTGAAGCTTCTGGAGGATCTCTGTCTCCCCTGACTCTGGAACAGACAGGCAGAAAGAATCCTCTTGGAGAAAAGCAACCCCATGAGTCACACAGGGCTCGGAATCCTAATGGTCTAGAAAGAACATAAAAGAACATGTATTCAATAATAAAATATTAAGAAGAAGAATAGCATTTATTGAGCCCTTGCTGTGTCCAGGTGCCACTTTAAGTGCTTTGCATGGATTAATGCTCTTATTCCTGATGACAACCCCATTTCACAGACAAGAAAGGCAGAGAGTAGTTAAGCAACTTCCCCAAAGACACAGAGCTGGTAAGTATCAGAGTCAGGATTCGAATCCAGGCCACCTGGCACTAGAGTGCCTGTGTGTGCCCATGATACTGGATTGTTCTAAACACACACCAGCTCCTGCTTCAGTGCATGCATGTGTGCACGCACATACACGCACACGCACACACACGCACGCACATGCACGCACAAAATCTCCTTTTCCTTTCTGGAACAATGGTATGAAATGGTTTTTATTACCCCAGTCCTAGAGGTGTAGAAATTGAAACTCTGAAAGGAGAACTGGCTTGCCAAAGATAGCACAGCTGAGACTCGATCAAGTTGGCCTTCAAATTTGGATTTTTAAATATACTCATTCCTGCTTACAAAATACGTGCACACCCTATAATATAAAGGAGAAAAAATTAGCAATACTTATAATTGCACTATCCAGAAAAATCACTGTTCATATTTTGGTACAGGTCCTTATAGTCTTTTCCCCATTTATAAAATAATATTTTTTCAATAAAATACAATACTTTTCCATAAAAATGTGGGTGCTGCATAATTTCCTTGACCAATCCTAACAGTTGGGCAGCTAGGTATTTAAGCCCATCTTCCCCCACTCCCAGATAGATCAGATTTCCAGCAGACCAGACAAGAATGGGCTTGGCTGTGTGGCTGGCAGACAGGGCAGAGGCATGCCACGCAGAAGATGCTCAGCCCAGCTGGTGCCCTTCATCCCACTACACAATATGCTCTCGTAAAGCAAGTGCCTCCCTGAGATTTGTCTGTTGATTCTAGGGACTATCTTGATAAACACTTGATGTGAACTCTGCTGTAAAACAGAACTGGGCTGGGACTTTGGGGTCACAATTTGTGGGAGCAGGTTCTCATGAATGACTGCGTGCTCTCACCTACCAATTACACACTTAGCTCCCTGGGATATCTGGGGCCCATCATGCTACAGCGACTGCATAAGGTCTGGAGTGGGGCATGGCAGAGCCTCAGCTACAGGCTGGGGTCAGAGGTTTTCCTAAATATTAACCAAGGCAGAGCAGAACAGATGTACTCAGACCCAGAAGGAAAATGTCCCGGAGCAGGACCCAGGAAAGGAGGAGGCTGGAGGCTGGAGCCTGCAGCTGGGAAGAGGTGGCTTTGTGGAGGAAGCTGGCTGGCCTGGGAGGCCAAAGTGCTCGGGGTCACCCAGCGCTCCCACTGTGGGGCTGTCGAGGCTCACAGCTGTGGGGCGGGACCCAGGAGCCCTTTGAGAGTCAGTGCATGTGAGCAGAGGCTGGGACAGGTGACTCAGAGCCCCTGCAGCTCCCTCTGAAGGGAGGGAGCCACGCAGCCCTGCATTCAGGGTAAGGAAGAGTGAACCACAATCAAGAACACAGGTAAGAAAGGGACAGCAAAATCCCGGGGGTCCTTAGGCCAGGAGCAAGGACACAGGGAGGAAGGGACAGCAGATACCCTGGGGTCTTTGTTTCTCCTTTCCTCTCCTTTGTCTTCTTCCCACCGTACACCTGGGGGTGACCATGTGACTGCTGGGGACCAAGTGGCCAGAGCCCAAGGCCCCTCTCCACGGCAGCAGGCTTCTGTCCTACTTACTTACGTCGGCCCCGCCAATGCTGGTCTCGTGCAGATTAATGAGGCCACGGCTGAGGCCCTGCACCAGGGGACCGGCCTTGTTTCTAGGTGACCAGGCACTTGAGCCTAAATTAACTTTGACTACCCTTTGTGCTCTCCCCCTTGGCAGGGCAGGAGGAGGAGAAAGAGGGAGGAGGCGGAGAAGGGGAGGAAGAAGAAGAAGAGGAGAGAGGGGCACACGGAAGGGGGCAAGGAGGAGGAGAGGAGGGGGGACAAAGCAGGGGAGGACAAGGGACAGGAGGGAGGAGAAACAGGGAGAGACTGAGGAGGGCGGAGAGGGCAGTAAGAGGGCAGGAGGCAGTGTCCAGGGGCAGGAAGCATGCGGCTGCCCCCTGCTTATCCCACCCCACCAAACTGCCCAGCCAGGAGCTCCGGGAGGTGGTCTCTCTCGTGAGGGGCAAAGGAAAATGAATGTCCTGCCGGTCAGCCACTTCGCTTTACAGGTGTGGAAGCTGGTTCGGGGGGATTTGCCTGAAGTCAGGGGTGGTGGGCAGTGGTACGTGAGCGCAGCCCAGGCTGCTGAGCTCCCCACCTGCGCAGGCTGTGTACCTCCCTGCCGGCACTGAGGCCACGGTTGGGGGGCAAGCCCTGACCCCGCCGTGGCCTTGCAGCCCCCGTGGTAGGGAGGGGCTGCCAGACATCGGGGAAAGAAATAATCCATCCTAAGCATGGTGCTCGGGTTCTGGAAGTGCTGAGGGGTGCCCAGTGTGATGAGAGCTGGTGGCAGGAGGACCCCACCAGGCATGACCAGGGTGGGGGCAGGGGAGGGAGCGCAGGAGACGAGCTGTGGACAGGAAGTCAAGTTGACATCTGCAGAGGAAGGGAAGTCTATGGGTTGAGGGGTCTGGTGGACGGAACAGAGAACTCGGGGCTTATTCGCAGGGCGATGGCGAGCAGTGGATGGCTTTCAGGGGTGAGCCTCCAAGACTGACTCTATAGATACCGCATGTGGGGTGGATGGAGGGGAGGGGCCAGGGCAGATGCAAGAACAGCTTTGGTGGCAATCACCGTGGCCCAGGGGGGCGGCCGTAGACCGGATGGAGAGGAGGAAACGGACCTAAGCATGCTTAGAAGAGGAAACCTGCAAGAGAGTGATGGACGGGGCCGGGGCAGGCGAGGCGGGCAGGAGGCCCCTGTGATCCTGTGGGTTCCCAGCCTGTGGAACTAGACACCGGAAGGCGCCATCCACTGCGAGTTGGGTGCTTTCGAGGCATCCAAGTGGAGATGCAGAGCAAGGACTGGGACACACGGGACTTGGAACTCAGAGGAGACACTCACTCAGGCTTTATTAGCTTAACATCTAAGTGTGGCCTGGGAAGCGCTCCCCTAGCGGGAAGGACAAAGAGAGATCCCAAGAGAACAGCGTGAATAAGAAACACTGCCTGGGGTGGGGGGAGCACAACCAGAGGTTAGAGGACCCCCCAGGACGGTGCTGAAGACAGGGAACCACAGCCAGGCCTCTCTCTCTGCAGTCAGACAGCCCCTGGCCTCCCTCCTCTGTGTAGGCTGCTGTGCCCAGCCCCAGTTCAAGAAAACTACTGTCCCGAGGAGCCAAAGGATGTCCCAGAGTGTGAGGTTGGACGCTGCTGGGTGGGCACAAGGGGAGCAAAGCGTGCACCTTCCACTGGGGAATCAGCAGAGAATCCAGGAAGAGGGGCTGTGAAGGGACTCTCAAAGACAAAGGGCTTTTCTGGGGCCGAGATGGAGGGAGGGAGTTCCTGCTGGGAAGACCTAGGCGTCTGGCATGCCTTATGTCCTTACATCCCGGTTCTGGCCTTGTCACTGCACCAGCCCAACAGGCCCTGGGGTGCTAGGCGGGGCTCGCTCCTGCCTGCATCTCCCAGGGCCCAGCACATACCCAAGGACCTGCCCAAGAAAGTTCACAGATGCCCTTCTGTGCAGGAAGTCACAAGCGAAGGCAGAACCCCGAGAGCTCATCGAGGGGGCAAGGGGAGGGATCCATAAGCAGCCTCGCCTGGAAGGCAGGTGGTCTGTACTGAGCAGGTAGTGGGGAGCCGTGAGGGTTTTGAGCGTGCTCACCGTGTTCACCCTCAGCCTGGGGAGCAGGGCCCCCGGGGAGCTCTGACATGCGCCCCTTCCACCACCCACCTCCTCCCTCTCCAGGCAAGCCCGCACATGGCCGAGCCAGGGCGGCAGAGCTGGGGAGAAACCCCAGGAGGAGACGGGCCGGGGCTGGGGCTGGGGCAGGCGGGCGTGATCCGTGGAGCCAGCAGCCGCCTTGGCTCGACGCTGGGCAGAGGTGCTGCGTAAGCAAGCACAAGCGCAGAGGAGGAAAGTTACTTAGGAAGATTAAATGAGTCAGTGTAGCATCTCACCACCAGCCATTTAAATGACTCAAAGCCTCGATTGCGAAATGGCCACAATTTCCCCGGACGGCGACATTCCAAGCGCACACCAGAGAGAGGGGAAACGCCGCTAACTCCTTCCACGCCGGCGCGCACGCAGCCAGCCTCTGTCTTTGGGGAAAGGGCTGCCCGAGGCCATGTCCACTCCCACACCACGCCCTCAGCTGGCATGCTGCCTCGCCATCTCTGCAAGGTCCCGAAAGACGCCTAACGGAGCCCAGCCCTGAGCACCAGCCTCCTCGGGCAGGTAGAGTGGGCGCAGAGCGAAGCTGGGCCCCGGAGGGGGACAGGGACACACGAAACCACACTGGCCACCAGCTGACAACTGATGACAACCGGCCGATGAGCGCATGACTTCCAGTCTCTCTACTTTGGTATATTCTGAAATTTTCTAAAATACAAGTTTTTGTTGTTGTTGTTTTTTAAGCTTTGGATCTCCTCTCTTAGAGATAATATTCATTCATCATTGGTTCACTTAATCACACATTCATTCGATTGGTCGGCTGCTCGGGGGCCCTGCCTTCAGAGAGCTCCCTGTCCGGTGGGGGAACCGGCCTGTGAGTGGACTCGTCTGCATCACGCTGGCTGAGGCCCAGCACCCACGGGGTTCAAGAAGCAAGAGGCCCTGTGCTGGAGCTGGAGGCCTTGAGCTGGTCTGGGGTGCTGAGCAGGCCATGCCTGCAGAGGGAGGGGGTGGTGGCAGCTTCCCCCCTAGAGCAGCCGAGCTGGCTCCTCTGGGGACCTGATGCCGTTTGCTAGCCTGGAGGAGAGTGGGGCTGAGTGGGCAGGGCCCGGCCAGTGCAGCGGAGGCTGGGCTTAAAGGTAAATTGCTAGATGGGTCCTTTGTAAGATCTGGGCACCTGGCACAGGGCAGGGGGGGAAGGATGGTGGAGAGGCGGGGGGCTTGCTGGTGGCAGGGGGAAGAGAGCAGGTTTCAGCCACATTTTGAGCCCTGCAGTGTGCCGGGCACCATCCCCACCCCCACCTCATTTACATTCCCGGAAGCAAGGCATGATGTCCAGGGATAGGTGTAGAAACAGAGGCTCTGACACAGGGGCCCCAGAAAAAAGCCGGGTTGGGTCCTGAGCTTCATGGGACTGATCAGGGCCTGCACTCTGACTAAAGAGGAGATGTTGACACTGCAGGGAACTGGGCAGAGCAGAGGTGGGGAGAGGTGTAATTCTGCATGCTACACGAGGGCGGGGATGTCACCCTGGGGCTTGGCACCTGCTCGATGCTGGAGAAATATCATCGAGAGCATGGAAGTGAAAGGCAGGTGAGGGACTGGGGGCCCCTGGAGAAGGAGGGGACATCAAGGACAGGAGGGAGGTATGCGAAGGGGCCTGGCTGGCTGGACAGCAGCCTCAGGGGCTCTGGATCCACTCCTGGGCTGAGCCCATGCTCCTCTGGATCACTGCAGAATCTGAGAAGCAGGAAAACAGGCAGGGTGGCCCAGAACTTCACATCAGTCCATCCCCTCCCCATCAGCACCTCCAGGATTCCCGCTGCTAAATCTGGCTCCTTAGGGGATCACTCCCCCCAGGACCCCCAGGACACAGAACCGCCCCTCTGGCCCTGCTGCCTGGCACAGCAGCACCCCTGAGCCCCCACCCAGTGATGACCCACGGTGCTCAGAGAGTGAGCACCCCGGAGCCCCTTCCAGCCAGGACTGGCTGGGGAGCTGCTGGTGGGGGTGGGGTACAGTCCCCAAAGAAGAAAGAGGGCTGATTTGGCCTTTACCAGGGAACTGCCATGCACATGTCAGTACCATTGTTGCTTTGGGGTGTGTCAGGGGTCCCCCCAGAGCTGGAGCCAGACACATGGAGATGACCTGCTCTCAGCAATCACATGCCAGGGATAGCAGCTGATTAGCCTCTCCATGTTCTGCTGGTTTCCGCAGACATCCAGGGCGATGTGTGCCCGTACACAGAGGTGGGCCCTGTGCAGTGCAGGTGTGCGTGCATGTATGTGCACACCCACACACTCCTCCACACCCTCATCCTGCCACTGCCCCCAGGAGCCCCCCCGAGCACTCCCGCGGCAGACCTGCCTGGCTCAAGCCATGCGCCGGGGGTTAAAGGGCATGCAGAGGCAAGCAGGAAAGAGGCCTCAGCCTGAATTCCCAAGTCTGAAATAGTCCACCACAATTATCTTTGTTCTGACAGGCTGATTAGCATAATTATCCCATCAGAGGGAAGAAAAACAGGAGGAGAGGATGAGGACAGTGGCAGACCGTGAGACAGCCCAGGGCAGATGAAGACAGCAACAGGCATGGGCACCAAGAGACAGGGCATCTCATTGGGAACAGAGAGAGCAGAGCCCCGAGGGGGTCTTTCCATCCTCCGCTGCCGGGCAGGCCCGGCTGAGTGTGGGCTTCAGGGCCGGGCTGTAAGCAGGAAGGGCCGGACAGAGCCGTCTCTAAGGTCCTGGCAGCCCCGACATGAGTGCCTCGAGATGGCAGAGCAGGGACGTGTGAGACAGAACCATTTCTCCAAAGGAGGCAAAGACCCTTGCAGCAAGGTTGTCCTGCTTTAATTCCAGTCACACCTCCTTACTTCCCAACCCCTCCTAGGAAGAGCCCAGAATGTGCCCCTCCTCTGCGCCAGGCCCAGCTAGGCACTGGGGACTCAGCAAGGACCGGGACAGCCAACCGCCTGATGATTTCAATACCCGGTGACGGCCGGTCTGAGAGTCTGAGCACAGGTTTCTGGGACTGCAGACGAAGGACATAGGGTCCAGCTTGTCGGGGGAAGGCATGGAAAGGCATCTAAGGAAGGGAGGCCCAAGGAAGGACTGAGTGAGGGGCAGGGTGGCAGGTGGTGGTGGGACAAGGCCGGCCCTGACAAGTCCGGGCATCGTGGGGATAACCGTTGGCTCTTTAACCACCTGTGAACCAGTTCACGCCCATTAGCTTCTCCTTGGCAACTAGATGGAAAGATCCTTGTGAGCAGGCCCTCTCCCCTTCCTCCTACACCTCCCACAGCCCTGGGCACACAGCGGGCTTAATAAATCCTCACTGCATGGAAGCTCTGGCCAGGCTAGAGAAGGGCCGCAGGTGGGGGGGTCCTAGGCGCAGGCCTCTGGTGCTTCCACTCTCTCTCCTCCAAGTACACACTGTAGGAGGTCAGTCTCAGCCCCAAGGCTGCCTTCCAAGAAAGAATCAAAGTGATGCTTTGGCTTCTGGGGGAAGGCGCAGGGAAGGAGAAAGAGAGCCAAGCAAACCAGCTGGTCTAGGAGAAGAGCTGGGGAGTCCTGAGCAGAGCCCTGCCCTCCCCTGCAGTAGAGGCTGATTAACCCTGGAGTGGGGGGTGTTGGAGAGGGAGGTAGTGCAGAGGGGTTGAGGGGTGGGGAAGGAGGAAACAGGAATATATATATTAGAGAAAGAGATGTAGAGAAAGGAAAAGAAAGAGCATGACAACCGAAGACACACACACACACACACACACAGAGCCAGAGAGATCAAGAGACACAGAGAGACAGAAGCCAATAGAAGGTCAGGAAGAGGGGGAGAAACGGAGAGGCAAAGAAAGGGATCAAGCCAGATGGAGAGAGGGATAAAAAAGGGAAGGAAGGAAAGAAAGAAGCCAGAGAGGCAGAGAAGTGGAAAAAGGGAGACAAACGAGCAGCCCAAAATGATCTGGGGTGGTTGGAGGCGGGGAGGGGCAACAGCAAGGAGAGAAAGGGATGGAGGGAAAAGGACCAGCAAGCATCAGGGAGGAGAAACAACCAGCAAAGGGGCAGAGGAGGAGGAGCGTCCCTATCCAGGCCAGGCCACGTCTGGGTCAGGGTCCCAGGCAGGGAGGCCACGTGCCCAGTGTCCTCTACTCCGTCTGTCCACAGGAGCCAGACCAGTCTTCCACTCCATCAAGCTGGCAGGTCTCCCTCATACCTCCTGCCCACTTGGCTCCTCGAGTATATCTGGGGGAGGTGGGCAGTGGAGAAAACAGCTCCAGGAATAAACAATCTTGCTCAGCCTCCTGAGACCAGGACACTCAGGACGCCAGGCTGAACATGAAAGTCACACCCGTCATGCTTCCTGATGGTCTCCTGCAGGCCGGGAAGGAGGCTGAGGAGTTACATTAATAACCACAATGTCGAGGAATGCTTTCCATGTGGCAGGCACTGTGCTAAGCTCCGTCCGTGCAGGATTTCACGGAGTCCTCCAACAACTCTCTAAGCTGTGTGTCTTTATCCACCCCTTTGCACATCAGAGGCCCAGAGAGGTTTGGGAACTTGTTCAAAGTTGCACAGCCTTGAATTGGTGGAGCAGGATCTGAACCCCTGCTTTGAATTCCTGTTTTCTTGTGATCTACAAAGAGGAGTGAGAGGGTGCTGGCCTCTGAGGGGCGCCCCACCTACTGAGGCCCAGAGTCCTTTAGGAAGCAATCCTTGGTGAGAGGCCCCTGTAGCCCTCTTCCTACTCTTCAGATTGGCATGACCCAAGAGGCACCTCGGCATTGAACAGCTGTCATTGACAAGGGCATTCCAAAGCATTCAGTATCAAACTGGTCCCAGATTGCCTGTCAGCTCCCATCAGCCATGGGGACGAGGAATTAGCTGGTGAGAGTGCAGAGACATTGTGTAGAGCCAGAAGGCTTCTCCTCCCAAGCAGAAGCGCACCACCCTTCTCTCTTCACACCCTTGACCATGGAGGCCCCATGGGACAAAGCATGGGGATGCCGGAGGTGCTGAGAAGCTGCGGGCTCAGCCTGAGCAGGAGGAGAGCTACCCACGAGTCTGCTCTCTCAGCCATGCGAGGCCTGGGACAGACGGGAGTGTGTTGGGCTGCCGTACCTCAGCCCTCTAGACAGCACTGAAGTCCTTCCCCAGGCAATACCTCCTACCCCAGAGAGGTACTGGCTGAGGGTTCAGGATTTGTCAGCGCTCAGGTGACCTCTCCTGGAGGGTGCCTGTGGGCTCTGGCCCGGCAGCCTCAGTTAGTGCGGCTGATGAAGACCCCCAAGGACAGGAAATCAGACCACAGGCTCCATGTGACCCAGTGGTGCCCCCACAACGTAATCCCGCCCCCCTTCTTTATACACAGAGCATCCACAGACAAGTTCAGGTCACTGAACACCAAGAGCCCCACATCTCCGCCTTTGGACGCAGCCAGCATGGACGGGGGATCCCCGTGTGCAGGCCCTGGCCTGGGTGCTTTCTCATGCCTCATCTTTATGGTGTCCACAGAAACCCTATGAGGGAAAGCTCCTGATGCCCATTTGACAGATGAGGAAACAGAGGCTCAGTGAAGTGACTTCACCAAGACCACACCCACAGTGAGTAGCAGAGCTGGGATCCAAGACTATTCGTGTCTTTTTTACTATGCCTGCAACTACCCCGCACGATAGGACCAGTACAGATCCATCCAACAGCATCAAACTCAAGCCTCAAGTGCTACTCTGAAAAGTGGAGTCCTGAAGGGATCTAACAAAAGTCCTATGCCTGAGCCCATAAGGAAGGTCCCATAGCTGCCGGGGTCACCATCATAGCCCCAGCGCATGGGTTGCCTGGGTTTCCTAGGGAAGGAAATTTCCCCAGTTATAAGATACATGCTTGTTGATCCCATTAAGATTTATCACACAGCAAGTGACGGCTAAATCCGAGAGCCTGCACAATGGAAGGAAAGCATGCAGCACCCAAGAAAGAGGACTCTACTCTCATGCCAGAGCTGCCCTCATTCAGAGTGTGACCTTGGGCAAGTCACTTAACCACACCAGACTTCTGTGTCCTCATCTGTCAAATGAAGGAGCTGAATTATGTGGTCCCCAAGGTCCCCTGAAGGCTGAACCTTCTAGGAGCCTGTGATTCGTGATTCAATTAAAGTTTACCAGGCTGCCTATCAGCGAATTTAATGACTCTTCAAAGTTGACCAAGGCAGGCAAAAAAATTATAAATGTAATTTCATTGAAATGGGAAAAAATGAGAAAAAGCCAGCAAATAGCTTCTTAACACAGAGGCCATGCTTACCAGCATCCAGTGAGTCACTGCCTTTGCATGGGGGACAAGGAGGAATGAAATTGGATTCTCTGGAGCTCACGTGTGTTTGTCTTCCTAGAGCCTTGGAGAGGACTGGCCATAGCCAGGGGCCAGATGGGACCCTTGGGGTTAATTCAAAATGGAGGAGGGGGGAGGTCCCAGGAGAATGTGGATTAAGCCTGCCTGAAAGAGGAATTTATGACAACCGCAGTCAATTCTTCTCCATTTGACCTAAAGGCCTCCAGACTTGCTGGGGTGCCTCTGAGAGACTCTGAGATGGTTTATATTGAGTCCCAAAGGGAATTTTGGTCCCAGAGAGGTTAAAGGTCCTCTATGGAACCGCAATTCCCCAAGAAACACTGCAAAGAGGGTAATTTAAGCAAAAATACTATTTGTTTCCCTATTTACAAGCAATTACACGTGATTTACAGCCCAGCCTGCCTCTTGCACAAGCAGCTCTGTAATTTACAAGACCATAAAGTTGGGGGCTCCCATGCTCCCTCCACCATAAATCTGGCCAGGATGGTGACTCCGGGCAGAAGTGATTAATCTGCCCTTCCAGAAATGAGCCTTCACACTGCTATATTAGCCGGGAAGCATCATGCTGAGATGGCACTTCTCAGCCCCACCCACAACACAAGTTTTGCTGTGGAAAAGAAATATGGCCCATGGTCCCAAGAGACTGGGCCATAGGGCATGCTGGCCAGTGAGATGTACCAGCCAAGGGTGCAGATCCAGCCAGCTGTACACTGATGCATCCTATCTTTCGTCCTCAGGCGTCACCTGTGACATAATAAGAAATACAACATTTGGTCTCTGCCTCCAGTTCCTGCTAATATTTGGCCTTTGAGTCTGGTTCCTGACAGAGTTCCCAAAATCTAACTTCCTCAGTGATAAACTGATGGGGACGTCTTACAGAGAGCCCCTAAATCCTTTGGAATTTTCGGCATCTGGATTCCTGAATCTCAGGCATCTGGAATTTCCAGAAAGATTGAGCCAGGATTAGAAGCTTGGAGCTTTCAGCCCCACTTTAGGGGCTAAAGACTGAGCTAATAACTGATCAGGTCAGGGCCCTGGGTGGCTCAGTGGGGTAAGGTCCGACTCTTGATCTCAGCTCAGGTCTGGATCTCAGGGTTGTGAGTTCAAGCCCCGAGTTGGGCTCCCTGCTGGGAGTGGAGCCTACTTAAGAAATATAAATAATGATTGATCATGTTTACATGATTAAGCCTTCATAAAAATTCCTAAAGTGTAATGTTCACAGAACTTCCGGGTTGATGAACACATCCATGTGCTGGGAGGGTGGTGCAAGCCAACTCCACAGGGTAGAAGCTCCGGCATGGGGGATCCTTCCAGACCTTGCCCCATGTACCTCTTTATCTGGCTATTCATCTACATCCCTTACCATATCCTTTATGTTATGCTAAGCCAGTAAACATAGGTGTTTCTTTGAGTTCTATGAACTGTTATAACAAATTACTGAACTTGAGGAGGGGTTTTGGGGAACCTCAACTTACAGCCAAGTCAGACAAAACCGTGGGTAACATGGGGACCCATTACTTGAGACTGGCATCTGCAATGGGGGTAGTCTTGTGGGCCTGAGCCCTTAATCTGTGGGAGACGATGCTATCTCCAGCAAGACTGTCACAATCAAATGAAATGGTAGGACATTCAGTTGGTATCTGCAGAGAACAGAAGAATGGATTGGTGCCGGGGGAAAGCTTCCAAATCTGATGTCAGAGTCAAACACTGATTTTAGAGCACAGAGGAAAACCAGTGAATTTTCCCATCATTTTCCCAATCTGCTCTCCACAGACCCAGTCTGCATCAGCTGAGGCAGCTCATTTGCGATGTCTGAAGCAGGAGATGAGATCAGACAGGCTACCAGACAAGTGTCAGACAGGCCAGCATTTGGCCTGGACTGAGCCTAGAGACTTTGCCAAGCCAACAGGGCCCTTGGAAGGTTCAGTAGAACAGGCCAGCTTGGGCTGGGTCAATTTGGACCACAGCCTCTTTGCCAGAACCAAGGTGGGGCTAGTAGGTCAGCACCAGGGACAGCTCCCAACAAGGCTCTGCTTGGCTAAGGCTGAGGAGGACTACAGCCTTTGACTTTCCACACAATTCAGGTCAGCCCCACTTGGCGGGGCAGGTGAGAGAAATTCCTAGTTGAAAGGCCAAGACTGGTAAGGCAGATCCTGATCTTTCTGGAAAGGGTTCATCCTCATCCACACCAAGAGCCCTCTCTTCCCCCCCCCCCCCCCCCCCCCCCCCATGAAGCTGGTTGTCTCTGGACACTCCTGGACCACTCTGGACACCACTGGTCCATCACGGTTTCAGTGGCAGCTTATTTCCCAGGATTCTCATCATCAGAACCTTCTTCCTGGGTAGAGACCACCCCACCCTGCTCCCCCTGGCACTTACCTTCATGGGGATTCTAACCTTTAGACTTGGACCCAGGGAAGGAAGGATTAATAGAGTGCTGAGTCTCTCATTCATTCATTCATTCCACAACTATGTACTGAGACTCACTGTTTGTCAGGCAACATGCTCCTTTCTGAGGATACAACTATTTAAAAATGTACAGAATATTTGTCTTCTTAATAGATAAAAAGAACAAATAAGTTAAAGAAAATTATCACAAATATTTGATGAATTCTAAGTAGCAAGATTTGTGTTGAGACCCTCTATAGACAGCATCTCATTTAATTTTTCTAAGAAGCCCTATGAAGGAGGTGTCATTATCATCAGGGTCACAGCTAGCAAGAAGAGGAGCTAAGGTTTGAACTCAAGGCATCCTGACTCCAGGGCCTACCCTTTTAACCTCTAGACAATAACAATATAGTTTAGTTTGTGCTGTGATAGAGTGGAAGAGGCCCATAGGTGCATAGAAGAGTCCTTCTGGTCCTTAATTCTCTTTCCCAGCCTCCTGTCCTCCCTTCTCCACTGACAGCTGAGAGACCAGGGGCTCAGGCCTGAGTTCCTTCTGCTAGGCACCACAAAATCCTGAGAAGTGCTTTGGACTCTTGCTTTCCTCTGGCCTGTCCTGGCTTTCTACTCCCATCTCCATGCCCAGCAGGACCTGACTACCCCCTGCCAGGAGTCACTCCACAATGCAGAGCTCAGACCCCTTGGAAATGTAATTAGAAACGAGGGAGCAGAGACTCCTGGATCATCTGTGGCTAGCTGGAAAAGCCGACACCAGGACATCTAGCCACTAGCTAT
Source organism: Mirounga leonina (assembly GCF_011800145.1). Lineage (NCBI taxonomy): Eukaryota > Metazoa > Chordata > Mammalia > Carnivora > Phocidae > Mirounga > Mirounga leonina. Next base: position 65,998,975 of record NW_023270447.1, on the reverse strand, counting down.
GGTCTGGAAATGTGGGAGGTGACAGAACAGGAAGTAAAGAGGAAGCAGGATGGAAAACAAGAAAAAAAATCCAACATGACAGACACAGAGTGGTGTGGTCAAGGGGAGGGTTCCTTAGGCAGTGCCCATAGAAGGTATACGATGAGCAGTAGAGGACAGAAGGGTAAAGAAGATGCGCTTTGGTGCCAGATGGGCCTGGGTTAGATGCTCAACTTTGCCACCTATAGGCAGGTTACTTAAACTCTGCAAGACAGTTTTCTCATCTATAAAATATGGCTCATTCTAGCAAAAATACATCCTTCTTGTGAGAATTGAGATCACAGATCTATGACCCATAGTGAACACTCAATAAAAGACAGGAAAGCCATTGATAAAAATGACATACTTGTCCACTGAGCTTGTTCTGAAGGACCTTGCTCCCAGGCACCTGGGAACAGATGCCCAGATTCACCTCCAGTCTCTCTATTGCACGGAAAAGCTGAGCTCGCAGAGTGTAGGCATTCTATGATGGTACAGACACCCCCTCCCCCACCCCGCCCTAGCCGCCCCATCTATATCTGTCTCTTGCAGTTAAGAGTATCCTTAGAAACTTCCACTGCGAGCCATGGGAGCTCTATTATTCACTTCCCCACAGTTTCACCTGCTCTTATGTCTTTCTCTCTATGACCCTGTGTTTTCTGTTTTGTCTCTCTCTGTTCATGCTCTCTCTCCAGTTTTATTTTTCTCCCTCTCTCTTTATTTCTCTTCTCCCCCACCCCCATCATTACCATTGTCCTGCAGGGCAGGATAATTGGTGGCCACTGAGATTGACACGTTTCTGTAAGGCAAGTCAGAAGCTCTTTGTTAAGGGTGGTAATTGGGTATTCTTCCCCCCAAAAGCAAAGAACGTTTTAACCTGTTTCCAGTCAAGCTTTGGACAGCTTGGAAGATATCTTAAGCTGCCTTTTTAAAGGTCTCTGATTTATAGACCCTCCCCCCTCTTATATACATATCAACATCCCACCAGTCTAGTAGTATTGGGACATGGTCACAGTAGCTGCATCCTCCTCTCAGCCTGGAACCCCCCACCTCCCCATCCCCCAACCATAGCTCCATATGGCGCTGGCCAGGCCCTCATGGGGCCCTTGCCAAGACATTTGGGCCAGTAACTTGTTAGTAACACGGTCCCCATTTCCCAACAGTGGGTGTCTCAGGAACAGGACAGGACCAACCCCTCTACCCAGGATGCACTCTTGACTGTAGTTTGACAGTTGACAATTTGAGCAAACACAATGACTCATCCTGAAGACAAAACCAAGGCAGAAAGCCTTTCCAACCCTCTCCCAAGGGAAGCAAACTAATTAAATAGCCTCATCAGAGTGCCCACTGTGGAACCAGCCCCCACTCTCCACTCCCTCTGTTCCCCACAAGGAGGCCAGATTAATGGAATTGACTGCAAATGCCATCCTCCCTTCCCCCAAATTACTCTGGCTCCCAAAACAAAGCATCCTTTCCAGAAAAACAGGCAAGCATCCTCTGGCTCATCTTCTTAATCAGCCCTTGCTGATTCCCTCGCCAAGAATCTCCTTGGGGGGCTGAGTTGATGGGTATCCACGAATGGCAGGAGCCTGTCAGGACAGCCAGGGAGAAAGGGGAGGAGTGAATCCAAACAACTCAGAGAGATCAACCCTGTCTCTAGCAACCAGCACAGGGGGCTGTGTCTGTTCATCTTCACCCCATTATATCCCTGGGGAGATCAGTGGCAAGCATTAACAAGGAGTGTGGGACCTGTGTTTGAATCTGTCACCTGGGAACAGACCTGGCTTTTGTTTTGTTGGGCTTTTTTGGGAAAAGTTTGCAGAGTTTTGATCTCGACAGCTTAACCTCCTCACATACAATTACAAAGATAGCTTTGTTCATTCATCCATTCAACATTTTTTGGCACCAACCGTGTGCCAGGCCTGTGGCGAGGCCTCGGAGGTACCGAAATGAAAAGCTTAATGATGGAATTAGTCAGGAATTAGGATGAAGCTACGTGCAAGGTGCTCTGGGAGCCTCCAGAGGGGAAAGAGTCACTACTTCTTGAGGTTATTAGAAAGGACTTCATAGCTGAGGGACACGGGCACGGCACTAGAAGGATAAGTGGGAATTCATCAAGGGGAGACACGAAGCTCATAGAGTTCAGTAAAAATCATGGGTCCTGGCTTCAGGCTGCAACACAAGTCTTAAACCCATCTAGGGCATGGCACACCCAGGAATCATGGTGCTTTCCTGGGAACACCATGAAAACGTGGATGAACAGAACTCCGTTGCATGAGCTAAGAACAATTCAGCTAACAGACATGATCATATCAAAACTAATAATAGGAAGTACTTAAGAAATCCCAAGTTGGCAGGGGGGAAACATAGAACACCAACCTCACCAACAGCAGGGTGAAGGGTGAGGTCAACAGGCTGAGTAAGGTGTGATACCTCAGAACTGAACAGCTCCTGTCATGTCATCTGGTACCACTCACTGGGGACCCGTGTTGGCAGGCAGCAAAGGTTTAATTTTAAAAATGTGTAAGAGTTGGGGCTCCTGGGTGGCTCAGTTGGTTAAGCATCTGCCTTCAGCTCAGGTCATGATCTCAGGGTCCTGAGATCGAGCCCCACATCGGGCTCCCTGCTCAGTGGGGGGTCTGCTTCTCTCTCTCCCTCGGCCTGTCTACCCCCCACCCACCCCTGCTGGTGTACTCTCTCTCTGAAATAAATAAAATCTTTAAAAAATTTTTAAAGATGTGTAAGAGTTGTGGTGATTGAGAATATCTTATCAACTAACTGCATAGTTTCTGTGATTTGGGAAAAGAACACTATGTTTAGAGCACTGGAAGGTCTCTCTGCTCATGAAACCCGTATCCCGACCTAAGAGAATGTCCCCATGGTGTCCATGGGTGGTGAGTGGGGTCAACTCCCCATATCAGGAGTGGCTTCTCTCAGGGAAATCCTTACACCCCTGAGTCTGGTATTTGAGGTCCCCATACTCTGACCCAAACTACATTTCCAGCCTTTTCTTCTACCAGATTACTCTCTAATCTGGCTGGGATGTTCTACTCATTGTCCCCTTGCATATTGTATTTTCTGATCACCACTATTAACTCAATTTCTGGCACATATATTGTACCCAATAAGTATCTTGTAGAATAAATAAAAGGGTGGATGAAGGATGAATGGTTGGGTAGGTCCTACCACCATGTCATTGGCTCTGCCTGGAACTCTTTATCTAAATCCAGACTATCCTTGAACTCTTGACTCATAAGACTTCTTCCCTCCCTCAGCTCATCCCATCACACAGTGGTTACTTGTCACTCTTAACTCCTGGGAATGGGCCTACCATGCTCCCAGGGATATGACTCATGCTTTGATTCTGCAGACTGGCCCTGCAATGTCTTACATCCCTCTTGGTCTTGCAGTCATTTCTCACATCTGTTCTCCAAGTAGCCTACCACTGTCACAAAGGAAATACCCTGTGTGTTATCCCAGGAGAGTGCCAGACCACTGGGCAAGTCCTAGTAGGAACATGGTAGGTGGACGAGGATCATAACAAGCCCTCACTGGGGAGCCATGCTGAGGCCTGAGAAGCCACTAGTCAAGCAAAGTATAATTTCCTAATCCCAGCTCTGCTGCTGCATGACCTGGGCTGGCCACCTCTAGGACATGCTTGCTCTAGCTCTTCTGCAGCTCTTTCTTTGGAGAACCACCTACTCCTTGTGGTTCTGGTGGAACTGTCGATCACAGAGCTCTCTCTCAAGCACAGAGAAATGAATAGTGTCCACACTGGCCATCAGCATTCCCATTGCCACAGAGATCAAGTCCAGGATGGGCACATGACCAAGTCCAGGCCAATCTGGAGGATTTATGCTAGCGCGAGCAAGGCAACATCTTTCCTGCACAAAGGGAGGGAAGCCTATGCTATAGAAGAGAATGAGGCCGCTGCTGGGCCTCACAGAAGCAAAGTCAAGGAATGGCATGGCCTGATTCCCTAGGTTTACTCCTATCTGAAGCCAGTCTGTCCTGAGATTATCCAATTCGGAGGGCCTGCCAATTCTCTTTTTACCTAAGATACTTTGATTTGGGGCTTCTAAAATCAAGAGTCCAAGGTCTAAGTTCTCTATCTGTACCAGGAGGGAGACAGAGGATGGGCCAATTGCTCTGCTTTCAGAGAGGACCTGGGGGAAAGTTTATGCTGGGATGGCAGAAGCCTCTTAGGGGCTCTTGGAGGCGCCTGGCCCGTTCACTCTGTCTTGCCCCAATCCCACGCAGGCTCTTGAGTGGGCTCTCGTGACTCTTGGCAGCTCTGATCTTCTATCTTTGAAGACCTCCAGCAGAGTCATCAGCATCCCTGTGCCCCTAGCAGACATCCTCCCTTCCTTCTGTTCTTCTTGCGGCCGCATTATGCAAATAGACACACTAGTCACAGTGCCCTGGAGACAACCGTTTGGAGGGAGAAGGAGAACATCTCCAGCTTACCTCTCTGCAAAGTACGTCTGCGGCAAAACCACTCCCCAGGGCCAGGCACCATCTGTTGTTAGAAAATCCCCTTTGCTAATTATTAAACTTCTCCGAACGGAAATGAATCACAGAGCCAGGCAGGAGGGGGCTTGAGGAGGCACTGGCAATTTACTTAGCAGCAGTAATCATCCCAGCCGGGCCACACGTAGAGGCTCCTGATCCATCTTTGGCACGGGCTCCACCACGTGCTCAGCATCCCAACAAGGCCATTATTTCTGAAGGGGAATTCACAGGGCTTGGGAGCCCTGGGAATTGCCGTGAGAACCTCGCTGGGGCTGGAGCCATTCTTTCTAGGTCCAAAGAGCCCGTCCAAGCTGGAAGTAGACAGATCCTGTTGGAGTGGCCGAGACTTTCCTGACTTTAGCTCCTTGGGAGCAAAGTACCCAGCCCATCCAAGCTCAGCCAGCCCCTGGATGAGGATACAGTGCCCACTAACAGGGAGGATGGAGGGGGTAGCAGCAGACTCTTGAGCAATGGAAGGTGGACCCTATCTTAATAAGGGCTGTCCCTACCTCCAGGGGTTCCTTCTGCCACTGATATGTGACCTTTCCCTCAGGCAGGTTGGGCCGGGTTATGTTCATGACACCAAGATGAGTGTGGGTTACTAGGAAAGGAAACCCCCCTGTCTTGAACACTTATTATGCTTCCAAGCACTCTGCTGTACTCTTGATAAAGTTTTCTCATGGAATCTGCCCAACAGCCATGCAAGACAGACATTATTACTCCCATTTAACAGACTAGGAAACTGAGGATATGGGTGAAAAAAAAAAGTGAATTTTTTCAAGGTTCTTCAGCTAGCTAGAAGCAGAGGTAGGACTCAGTTCCATGGAACCCCTTCCTCTCTATTACACTGCAGGACAAAGGATGGGGTTGAACACATGTGTCCAGCAAAAGATCTGCTAACACTAAGGGAACTGCATGGGGGGGTCTGGCCTACCCAGGGTGTCTCAAGCCCAGGGTCTCCACCATCATCACCATCAACTCTGAGCAGGTACCAGGTGCCAATTGGGCCCTGGGAGTGAAGAAACCTGAGAGGCTCCCACAGTAGTCCCCTGGAAAGGCATTCGGGTCTGGTGAGTGAGTGACCCATGATAGTCTAGTCTCTGCCCCAGGAAAATGGAACAGAGACAAAGCACCAGGTGGCACTGGTACCCTAACCTTGTTGAAATCCTTCCTAGGCTTCCCATGGCTCTTAGGAAAGCATACAAACATCACTGGGGCCCTCAGGACCATCCACACTCCATCCCTTGCCCGCTTCCCCTGTTCCTCCTCCCTGTTCTAGCAGCTCTGGCATTCTGGAAACATGCCCAGCTCTGCTGTACTCCAGGCCTTTGTCTGAGCTGTTCCTTCCACCAAGAACACCCTTCCCATACTGTTTGCCTGACTAGCTCCTAATCTTTCTTCAGGTGACAGTGTAGACATCACTTCCTTTAGGGGCCAACACTCCCAAAGCAACAACTGAAGTATGAGGAATGTTTTTAGGTAACGCAACAGACGTTTACAAGGAGTCCATCAGCTGATTTCAGCACAGCTGTAGGGAACAGTTCCCTGCCCATGTCCCACTTCAAGCACGGGTCCCGGAGTCTCCCTCTTTTACTGAACTTTGGAAAGGTTGCTGAGCCCCTCAGGAGCCACCAGGAAGTGCAGGGGGAGATAAAGCAATGGGTGTTGGAGTTGCAGGTATGTGCCTCGCTTTCCAGTCCTCCAGTCGGATAATTCTGAGGGGTGTTCTACTTGGTTCCTCAGAAGGCTGTAATGGGACTGAGCCCGAAGTGCCCACAATAACCAGTTTATTATTTCATTGGCTTCTATCCTGTCCCAGTTTCATTTTCTCCACTCCTTCACTTCTGTTTCCTAGAAGTACTTCCCAAATAAACTGCCTACACCCAAGTCCTTATCTTAGGCTCTGTTCTCAAGACAAGAAATCACAGAAAACTATCTCTTTACTATTTATGTATATGTTTTAACATAAATTAAAATACAAAAAGGCACACATGATATAGCCCAAAGGTGAGAACAAGTCGAATGTCCATCACAGATGAATGCATAAACAATGTGCTATATACACTCAATGGAATATTATCTGGTCTTAAAAAGGAAGGAAATTCTGGCACAGGCTACAAAATGCATGAACCATGAGGACATTATGCTCAGTGAAAGAAGCCAGGCACAGGGCACCTGGGTGGCTCAGTCGTTGAGCGTCTGCCTTCGGCTCAGGTCATGATCCCAGAGTCCTGGGATCGAGCCCCGCATCGGGCTCCCTGCTCTGTGGGAAGCCTGCTTCTCCCTCTCCCACTCCCCCTGCTTGTGTTCCTGCTCTCGCTATGTCTCTCTCTGTCAAAAAAAATAAATAAAAATCTTTAAAAAAAAAAAAAAAGAAGCCAGGCACAGAAGGACAATATCATATTATTCCATCTATATGAGCTACAAAGAATAGGCAAATTCATAGAGATAGGAAGCAGAACAGAGGTTACCAGGGGCTGGGAGGGGTGACAAAGTAGAGTTGTTGTTTTTTTATAATGGAGAATTACTGTTTCACAGGTACAGAGTTTCTGTGTGGGATGATGAAAAAGTTGAAATGAACAGTGGTGATACTTGCAAGATATTGTGAACGTACTTAATGCCATGGAACCATATGTTTAAAGATGGTGAAAATGGGGGTGCCTGGGTGGCTTAGATGGTTAAGCATCTGCCTTTGGCGCAGGTCATGATCCGTCCCAGGATCGAGCCCCGCGTCAGGCTCCCTGCTCAGCAGGGAGTCTGCTTCTCCCTCTGCCGCTCACCCTGCTTGTGTTCTCTCTCTCTCCCAAATAAATAAAATCTTCAAAAAATGGCTAAAATGATAAACTTGGTTATGTGTACTTTACCGCAATAGGAAAAACTTTAAAAATATATAAATAACACATTAAGACCCATAATTTCACAGATAATACTGCTTAGGACAAGGCTAGGAGGTTCAGTAAACCTTTTAATGTTTATTTTCCAAAATGAGAAGTAAATAATAGCACAGATGGTATGCTGATATGGCAAAAATTGTAAAGGTGGAATTTCAGTGATGGAAGTTTGGAAACTCCACCCTAGATAAAACGAAATCCCCACTGCTACATGGGCCCAGAGCACTCTCCACTTTCTCCTTTTTATAACACCCATTACACCTGTAAATGCTTATTTCCTTGTCTGATCCCCCACTGGCCTGTAGGTCACGTGAGAACAGTGAACCATCCCTCCTGCCCTTTTCTGTATCCCAGCATGTAGCACGTGGGAAGTGTTCAATAAGTAAACACTTGATTGAATGGGACTGAGTTAGAAGTTATCACAAGGGTCTCCCAGAAGAGGAGAGACTCCAAAAGTGGGCAAGATTCACCCCTAGCAGCAGAGGCAGAAGAGCATGGCAAGCAGAAGCCCCAAGTAGGGAGACCTGCATTGCGCTCTATGGACAACGAGCTGTCAGGCTGGGCTGGCAGAGGACAGGTGGCTGGGATGTGGGAGGGAGTGCGTACTGGGGTGGTTGGCTGGATGATGGAAGGCCACATGAGCCCTCGAATGTCAACCTGGGGCAGTTGGATGAGTCCTTACAAGCCCATGGGAGGCCTCCCCTCCTCTTCCCTTTTGCCAGAGTCTCAAGTCTCAACTACTTCCTCCCCAAGACAGGAGGCTGTACCAGGGGACGGTCTCCAGGGCATCTGTGACCCTTTATTTTGTATGCAACTCATTATATGAATGTGCATTTTTCTGGGGAAAGGGTCCATGGCTTCCATCAGATTCTAAAAGGACTCTGTGATGCCTCAAAGGGTGAGAAGTTTCTAGCTCTGGGGAAAAGCCATTTTGGCAGAGTCCCACACCACTTGTCCCCCACCCCCACCACTTGGCCCCGGACTTTGGAGGCAAGGGTAGAGGGCTCATGCAAAGACTCAACCACTCTCCAGACCTCAGAGCCATCCGGATTGAGGACTGGGACTTAGGAAGTGTGAAATCAAGTGCATCTCAAGGGGACACTGCTGGTCCCGCTCCCCTCCCCATGGCTCCTGGATCTCTTGGCTCCTCCCTCCTTCTTGGGGCTCTGAATCACCCCCACTTCCTTCATTCCATACCACCCAGTCCCAAAGCACCAAGACACTAAGTGCTCTCCTCTGTGAACCCCACTTCAGGAGTCAGGGAGGGCCAACCGACTTCCTCCTTGGTTACTCACATTTCTGAATTGCATGCCTTTTGCCAGAAGGACCCCTGGCCACAGGACACAAAACAGACATCTCTCTGTCTTGACCTCAGCCCCGCCTCTCCAGAATGAACTCCCTCAGACAGTCAGGGTCCTAAGCGACTGAGTGGGTGTGACCAGCAGCAATTGTAATCATCCTCAGTGTGGTCTGTTCCTCCAAAGGCTAGCTGTCAGTCCCCTCCTTTCCCCTCAGGAAACCAGTCCAGATCATCCCTCTGGTGTGGGAGGGATGTGGATTAAAATCCCACCTGGGCCATTTGCCAGCTCTGTGCAAATTACTTCCTTGTGAAGCCTCCATTTCCTTAGCTTTGAGATGGGGTTAACAATCCTTATGTCACAGAATCCCTATAAAGCAACAAATGAAACCATGTCTTCCTCTCTCAAACTAGGTTCCATTGTTTTAAAAGGTTTGACACCATCTCCCTCTTGGAGATACTTAAGATTCATTATTATACTAAAGGTTCTGAGAAGTTCTGCAAAAAAAAAAAAAAAAAAGGGGGGGGGGGGGGAAGAAATCTGTCTCACTCTGTTTAACCCAGGGCTTGGACCATGAGACCCAGCATCAGGGCACAGCTGGTGGAGAAGCTCTGAGCTAATAAAGACAGTTGACTGGCAGGCAGTAGACGCTCAATTAGCAGGCTCTCTCTTCCCCAAACACCCCCCCCCAAAAAATAGCCCTGCTGGGGGTGGGGGGGGGCGGGTAAATCCTGTCAGATTTGAACGCTTAACTAATTCTTCCGAGGATTTCTCTTCTGACAGCCAAGACCCACCCACCCATTAGCAGGACTCCGTGGCCAGCACAGTGAGAAGAGAAATCAGTGAAAAGGAAACAAGCCAATAAACAGAGTCCACCCACTGCCAGAGCCCCAGGGCCCCTGGAGGCAAGTCTGAGGGGTGGGACTTGCATGAGCAGGACCTCCCTTGCCTGGCCACAGGGACCCAATGGGACTGCTCTCGGAAGCTCCCAGGCTACTCTCTGCACATCCCGCCCCCCACCCATGATGTCCGCTGATTAAGGCAGTGTTCTCTACTACAGCATAAACGAATGCATTATGTCTTTGTTATGCTAATGCCATAGCACGATGCAATTTAAATAGCACTTCCAGAAAAATTAAGTATGTTCATTGACACAGTGAAATGTTTTCACCCTCGATGTAACCTTCACAGATTCTGTACAAAATCCATCAGTCAGTGAGCTATTCATTTGCGAATGCTTAGCAATTATTATGCTAATGCATCACAATGCATTACAGCAAATTCTCTGTAAGTGGCAGGAAGTGCAGCTGCCTGGCATATCGCGCCCAGATTACGGGGCATCTATCAATATACAGAGTCATCGCTGCAACTTGAGTCCAACCACGGTTTACGTCCTGCCTTCAAGGAGTGAACCTCCCAGGCTCAGAGGCTGAGCTAGACAGCACTTACCAACACATCCTTGGAGGTCTCCCAGCAAGGAGGTGTATCAGTTAGCCAGGGCTGCCTAACAAAGCACCGCCAACCTTGGTGGCTGGAAGCAATAAGCATTTGTTACTGCTCAGGAGTCTGCAGATCATGGGGATGGTTCTACTGATGTGGGCCAAGCTAGACGAACCTAGGCTGGGCTTGCTTACGTGTCTGTGGTAGGTAGGGGCCAGCAGGGGCTGCCTCATTTGACGACTGACAAGTGGCCAACTGTGTCAACTGCAGCAGTGGGGTGACCTGGCCACCCATCTCTCATCATCCAGTGGACATGCCAGCCCTGTTCACATCGCAGTCGCAGAATTCCAGAAAGTAAAAGCATGCGAAGAGCCTTGAAGCCCCAGTGTCCCTTCTGCCAAATTCCACTGGCCAAAAATAGCTCTTGATGGGAGATACTGCAGTCATCTTAGGTAGATCAGGAATACAGAGAGGAATGAAAATTCATAGCCTTTTGCCATCAACCTACTACTGGAGATGCATGGACAACACATATTTGAAGACCAAGAGAGGCTGGCATTGACCATGCTCAGACACCGCCTTGTGATACTGGAGCAGTACAGTACGGCCTGCTGGATGGGTCAGGGATCGATGAATGGTTATTGGTCACGGTGACCTCTATAAACTGAATTTCCCCTCTGAGAGTGGTATCCAGCCCTAGTCTAATGGGCCCATCACTGAGAGAGAAAAGGACTCTAGATCCACCAGCCCTCACTACAAGAGGTTCTCTAACCCTGAGGTTGGCCTGCAAGGAACCAGTCACACTCCCTTGCTGGAACCAATGGCATGGGCTGGAGAGCCAACAGGCCAAATTTTAGTCTTACTATGGCTAGGGATCCAAGTTCAGCTCTGGTCACTCAGAGCTCAGCTTAATCACCCAGCACGACTGATTAAGCGGTCAAACCCCGAAGGCCTGGAGTTTGGAGCTCTGGTGCAGGAATAAGCCGGTTATGTGCCTGCCCTATCTGCACCCTCTCCAAGGGGAGGAGCCCCATTCATAGTGCTTGCTGCCTTGGAGGCCGTGTTCTAGATCCACATCCTCCTTGGACACAACCGATCAGAAGAAGGGGCAGACACTCGACCCAAAGACAAACCATCTATGACTGGGCTCATAAAGAAGAGTTGATCCAATCAGATATCTTCTCTTGGGAATCTGAACTAAGAAACACAGAAAAGATTTGCTGGTCCGGCAGGAGCTGCCGATGAAAGATGAGGAGGTGCGGTCAGGCCAGAGAGGGCATGATGGGCCATGGAGGCCGAGGGCTCCATGGGGAGCAGAAACTTTGGACTGCAGAGGGTGGAGGTGGCGGGAGGAGAACAAAGAGGACTCCTACATCACAGGGCTGAAGCCACAGTGCCTGAGATAGAGTCGGGGAGGGGGGAGGGTGGGAGAGGGACCCAGATCGAAAGAGAGGCTGCTTCCAGAGGCCTCTGGATTCCCAAGGCTTTCCAGTTACAGTTCCAACCCACATGCATTCTGACAGTAAGTCCTTTTAAGTGGCTTTTATTTCTTGCAATGCACATCTAAGCACACACTCCACAGATACACGTTCCCGTATGTTGGGGTCTCCTCGTGTCCTTCTCCATTTCCTAGCAAAACCCCCTTTGGAAGAGCCCGATGTCCCTGTGGCAGAACCAGCAGGACAACATCATGGACCCCAACCATTCTCCACATTCAAATCTGATCAGGCCATAGCCCTGCTTAAATCCCCATCCACTTCCCATTGCTCTTAAGATAAACCCCAAATCCTCCCAAGGCCTATGGAGCTTGGTGTGGGTTTGCCTCTGCCCAGCCCTCCAGCACACCTCCCACCATAATGCCCATCCCCTGCGAGGTGGGTCCCACGCAGGTGCCCAGCTTCCCTGGCTTAAATGTGCCATGCTTCTTCTCACACAGGGTCTTTGCTCCTGCTGCTCCCTCTGCCTGGGGCACTCTCCCTCCTCTTGGGGTGCCATCTGCCCCCCTGACTACTGGGATCAGCTTGTCTGGTTTGGACACTAGACATGCCTGAGGACACCTGAACCCTGCCATGCAGACCCAGGAACCAGCCTCCCGCAGTTGGCAGGTGCTAACAACAGGCCAAGGGAGCTCAGGCCCCGCCTACCTGGAGTCAGCATCACCCACCCCGAGTCCCAGGAAGGTCTGGCTTCTCTCAGCAGGGCTGGCTCTTCCACCCCAGGGAAGAGGGGTTAGAACACAGCAACAGATAAAAAAAGGCTAAGTTAAGGGTCCACAACAGCAGGAAATCATACGAAGGACCATCCTGCTCTCTTATTTATGGAAGAGGAAACAGAAGCTCCTACCATCCATCTATCCCTCCTCCCCATTCCTGGCTCATTGGCTGGGCTGTGTGAACAATGAGCTATGGCCAAAGGAAATAATGCCACAGCTGCAAGGGACTCAATGTTGACCATATACCAAGCACTGAGCTAAGTGACCTGCCATCACCACAGGGCTCTGAACTGGGTCACTCATCACCACACCCCCTTAGCTGGTTGCCTAGTGACCAGGGAGGTGGGGTGGTGAGGCAGCCAGACAGGTCAGGGGTGACAGAAGGGAAGGTAAAGGGAACCCCCATCAAAGTTCCCTTTAAATGACGCCTTGAGACTCCTCACAGCCACAATGAGCTGGGGATCATTGCTCCCATTCCACATTTGAGAAAACTGAGTCATTGAGAGAATTTGCCCAACAGCAGCACCCAGCTCGTAAGTGGCCACGCTAGGGAGTGCTGCCAGGCTCGTCTGATCAGAGTCGGCTTACCATCTGCTCCATTTTACCTCCCAGAAGCCAGCCCGGTCTTTCCTCCGGGAGGTAATGGCGGGTGAGGGGCAAGTCAGCCTTGAATTGATGACTCTTGTTTATTCTTTCTAGGACGGTATACAGGCTGCCTAGGGCATTCACGCAGTAAATGTTCTTGAGCACCTACTCTGTACCAGGCACTGTTCTAGGCAGTGAAGATGTGGCGTTGAACAAAGTCCCTCCTGGAGCCTAGAGTCTTGTTGAGGGGTCAGACAATTAACCAATAAATGCAGAACATAGGTCAAGGAGCCAATGACACCCCGCCCAGCTGCAAGGGAAGAGCATGTCTGTGTCCCCCTGGGGGGGTGCCTGCAAACAGCATGGGAGTGGGGGGGGGCTGTGGGTGCTGGAAGAGGCACTGTGAGTGGCCAGGAAGGAGTCCTCTCCACCGCCCCAGACTCCCTGACCTACTCCTAAGTCCTCCCACTGTCCCCAGCTCACGGATCCCACTCTTGCTGTCACCACCTCAGCCAGCTCAGCCAACACAGCTTAGAATGCCCCAGAAGGCATGTTTCCTACAGACTGAGGATAGCATCCCGCTCTGTCCAGCTGAACTGGGTGGGGCAGGTGGAGCAGGTACGTGGTGCTCCCCAGGAGAGGACTCCCGTGGTGGGTTCCCAGTCCGGCCAGCCAGAAGCACATGTGTGCTGTCCCCCAGTTACTCCAGTTGGTAACCCCCAGTTACCCCCAGGGTCTCCGGTGCAGCTACTTCTCCCACAGCTTCCAAAGGAGGTGGCCTGCCTCGGCCGGCCACCCAGAGAGGAGGAGTGGGGAGGACATGGAGTCCTTGAGAAAGGCCACTTGGTACACAGCTGGCCCCTGCAGGCCTCTGGTCCTCCTCACTCACCATGTGGACCTCAGGCCAGCCCAGCACCACCCCAAGGGTTTGTTAGAAATGTCGGGTCTCAGACTCTACTCCAGGCCACAGAATCAGATGTGCATTAGAACAACCCACGTGTGGAGTCGGAGAACTGCCTGAGGTCATTTTCTGAAGAAAAGGGTCTTCAGGGAACAGTGCCCTGTTCCTGGGCCCATGCGAATCCCTAGAGGGAGAACGGAAGGGGCAGCCCCAGGGCCGAGGGTCTCTAAGCAGTAAGGAAGGTGAGGGGGAGGGGGAGAAGAGGTGGAGAGGGGGCCAGACACAAAGCTTTGAGGAGGAGGAGGAGGCCAGGAGAAGGAGGGAGCTGGGAGGTGAGCAGGAAGTGGGCAAGGAGGGGAAGGAGGAAGGAGAGGAGTGGCTGCCAGTTGAGCTAAAGGATGTTGGCCTACAAGTAGGGCAAGGAGCCCAACGACGGCTCTCAGAGGGCTGCTGACAACTCCCCAGAGCCCCATCCTCTCCACGGACAATTAAAACCCGGCTGTCTCGGAGTGAGACCTGGTGGCCCTGGGCCCACCTGCTGCTGCAGTGGCGCTCGGCTCTGGCTCCAGCCCTCCCCTGGTCCTGCTCCATCCTGCTCTCGCACGCGTGCGCACACACACACCCCAGCCATATCATACCTACACTGTCCCATACACACGAGAGTTCCTACAAATACACACGGCTGGGACCTATTGAGCTGCAAGCACACCTGCTCGGTCACATACACTGCCTCACGTGCGTACTCCTGCTCACACCCACACACACACACGACACACACACCCAGCCCTTCCAGCACCGAGGATGGGGGAGACAGTAATCCCAGGGAGCCCTGAGAGCTTCCTAGAGGCCGGCCCCATCCTAAGTGCTTCCCACGGCTTTACTCCTCACCGTGACCCTAGGAGGCAAGAGCCGTAATCATTCTCATTTCACAGATGTGGAGGCACAGAGAGGTCAAGGCATTTACTCCCATCACACAGCTGGTAACACGGCAGAGCTGGGCCTCAAATCCGAGCTCTTGACCAGGACTCTATCCTGCTCCATCCCATGATGCTCATAGCAAGAAACCTTCAAAACTGAGGCCCTCCTTGACCCCCAGTTTAAATTATATTGCTGTAACATATGGTCTTGGTGCGCTCTGGGCTTTTCCTCAAAGTCAATGATCACAGTTAATGATGTATTTATGGGATTGTTTAACTTTTAGTTGTTCATTCTACAAACCCAGGCCCTGTTCTGGGAGGGTTTCTATCTCTCCCACCACTGCCCACCCCACGGGGATGCGGATTCCATCCAGACTGCCCTGCAAGTGCCTTTGACACAGAGCAGATGCTCTGTGGGAACCGGACAGAACAAACGAGGAAGACAGACAACACCGCAGACACACATTCTTGCATCTGCATGCGCGCGCTCACACACACACACACACACACACACACACACACACACACATGCTCTCAGGCGAAGAACTGGGGTTCCAGGCCTCGCACACTGGCCACGTCACGCTCAGCCTCTGCACCCACACGCGAGCACTCCACTCACATCCCCACAGGTGCCCTGTCTCACACACACAGACATGCCCATGCACCCTCACTCACACCCACCCACCCCCACACTGGTGGGGACAGAGGGGATGACTCCAGGAGCTTCACCAACTGACAGAGAGCAAAGTCATAGCTCAGGGCACCTGGCCCCAGGAAGTGACCCTCTCGGGCAGCCAGAGATCTTGCCCCCAGCTCTCTAAGTGGCTACTCCTTGTTTGCCCAAACTCCAGGACATAGAGGCTCTGGGAATCATGAAGATGAGCTGGTGTGGGTAATGAGGTGCTTTGTGGGTGGGAAGGGTGGGTGTGGGGTGGGAAGAAGGGGGGGTGGCAGCCAGGAGGGAAGAGAGAAGGCAGTGGGTGCCTGCCGGGATCTGCCCAGGGGTAAGGGCCAAGCCCCTCCTTTCCATGGTGCCCCCACTTCAGCCTGGCTAAAGGGTCAGCATCTCCACGCCGGAATCATCGGGCCACGTGTGCGGCTAGGGTGTGGGACCCAGGCCAGGAGGGCTGCGGTGAACACAGGGAGCGGGCCAAGGATTAATCAGGGCGCTCTAGGCCTCAGGGACATCTCAAACATGCTGGGCATTGTCTCTCAGAGCACCCCCTCCCCACAAACAGGGTCACCCCCACAGTGGATGTTCAGCATCCACAGAGGGCAGGGGAGGCTTCAGGCTTCAGGCTGTGGCCATGCGGATGGCCAGAGGGATGAGAGAGAAGACTGGAATCAACAAGGACAAGATGGGGGAAAGGAACAGAGGGCCAGGTGACAGCAAGCAGAACCTCCTCTTCAGAACTCTGGGAAGAGAATGGGGGGGTGTTTGGGCGCTGCTCTTTCTCTGCCTTGTCCCCTCCTCAGGCTCCAAGGCAGGCCAGGATTTCCTGCCCGTCCCTAATAAAGCTGCCTGAAGTGCTGAAAACCTGGCGTGCCCCTGCAGTTGAGGCTCCCCACCATCCACAAGCCCCTCGTGTCTGCCTGCCTCCCAGGGGCTGCCATCAGTCTGGGGCAGGGCTTGAGAGCAGTCTTTGTGGAAAGCACCTTGAGGTCTGGGGCGGAGGCAGCGGGGGCAGGCGTGGTGAATTTCAGACCTGCGTGCACGGTGCCCCGCATGGGCGCATGCACCTTGCAGCTTCTCTGGCCTCCTTTGTCACTGCTGGCCAGAGGTGTGGGTGTGGCCCATTCCCGAGGTGGCACGGATGGGTCTCAGGTGTGGCGGCGGGATGACCTTTCCTGCTGGGACATCTCAGGGCCAAAGGAAGGCCTTGGGATCTTGGCCAACCTCCCACATGGTGCAACCATCAAATGGCAAAAGGCGGCTTTTCAGAGGCTGCACCCTAAGTCCCCAGCTACTGTCATTAAACCTCAAAGGCACTCTTGCCTCCTGCCCTCTAGGCTGTTGCTCTGCCACCCCCTCCACCCCCCCCGACCTCCTGCCACAGCGCTGGAGCTGTGTGTGGGCTCCCTCTCCACCTGCTGAGCATGCCACACTTGGGGCTCTTCTCTGTCTAGTTTCCCCCCAAGTAGGACCTCAGTAAAGGGTGCAGGCAGTCCCCTCCCAGCTGAGTTTCCTCCCAGCTCCTCCCTGTGGTGTCTTTGCAAAGCAGTAGGTGGCAGGGATGGTGGAGAAACAGGCAGGCTCCAGGAGAAGGTGGGGGAGGGTCTCTGAACCACAGCTCCCAGCCCAGCTACCTCACCCAGAGGAAAGGCCCCCCTCCCAAGGACCCAGACTCACTACCTTCTCCTCTCTGAGTTTCCAGGGAAAATCCTGAGGAGCCTACTGCCCAAAGAATACAATACAGACTCGTTGGAGAAAGTGGTTGTTTCTTGGTTCTGAAGCTCAACTTGAACACAGCATGCCACAATTCCTCAACATCCACCCAACAATCTGCCCACCTTCCCATCCACTCACTCACCCACCAGCCCATCCCTCCAATTCTCCCTCCGACCATTCATCCATTCATCTCTCAGTCTATCTATCCAACCAGCCATTTATCCCTCCCTCAGTCCATCCATCCATCCGACCATCCTTCCATCCATCCACCCACCCATCCACATCCATCCGTTAATTCAGATCATATTTCTTGAGCTATGGCTGTGCCAGGCCCTGGGCTCTGTGGAAAAAAAGATGAATCAATAGTCCCTGCCCTCAAGGAGCTCGCAGCCTGGTCGGGGACCAGATGTGGAGACAGATAAATGGCAAGACAGTGTGGTAAGTACAATTAGCAAGCCCTGAACAAAGAGTTGTGGAAACACATCGGTCAGAGCCTGGAGGAGTTGGGGAAGGCTTGGCAGAGGAGGTGACATTTCAGCTGAGTCCTGAAGAATGAGTGGCAGTCTTCTAGTGGGAGATGTGGGGGAGAGCTCATTCCGACATCCCTCACAGGTACCTTGTGACAGTTTCAGCTCCACAACTAATAACTCTGGGGTTCAAACGAAATCCTCCCCAGCCATTGAGCTCGGACCTGATGTACTCATTTTAGACCTTGAACTAGGAATTGGAGCCTCACAGAAAATAGTCACTCACCCTTCCCAAGGACATAATCTTCCTCTGAAAATCCCAGCACCTTCATTTAGGGAGCTGTGCTAGCTGAGCTCGGGCTAGCTGAGCACTCCATCCCTCTCACAGAAATCCTGATCAGGGTTGAACTGTCAAGAGCAGAGCCCAAAGCAATGGGCATGCCATGTCCCAAGTCCAAATCAAGCCAGTGGGTTGGGGAAGCAGAGTTCAAGGGCCAGCACCCCAAGTCTATCAAGTGGACAATGGTAGGGCTCGGCTGCGTATGTGCCTATTAAAGCCTCTAAAATCTGCCCGAGACATGGATCTGAGTTCCAGTAGTTTCTTTGGGAGGTGAGGCCAGGAAATACTGGTGAGGGGCAGTGAGGAAGGGAAGGGAAGGAAGCCAAAAAAGGGGGTGTTAATGAGTAGACTATGGCCAAGGGCAGTTTAGGCTCAATCTCACTGGGTCATGCTGGGAGACAGAACATGCTATGCCCCAGGATTATCCCACCAGAGGAGCAAAGAAGCCAGGGTATTTATCTTCCTATTCCTATCCGTTGTTGTCTGAGGGCTGCTCCTGAGGCATCTGCACCCCGGAACCCTGGCCTAGGGAAGGAGTCTCAGGGGCTTGCCACCAAACCCTGCCAGCATCCCCGGAACGGTGAGTGCGTGGGTTCTAATACCCAAGCCAGGACCCCCTCTGCTCACAGCCGGGAGAGACGGGCTATCTTCCAGCATGAGTTAAGTTTCAGATGCTCAAAAGAAATCTAAGTAACTGGAAGGTTCAACTCTGAACAATGATCAGTGACAGCTCAAGCACATCAGTGACATCGAGATGACCAGGGCCTGCCCTACTGGAACTCGGGCAGGTACGAAAAGGCACCAGCACAGCGATGCCTAAGAGCAAATGAAAACCCAAGCCTGGGTGCCATCCTCCCAGAGCCCGGTCCCCCTGCCTCCACCCCTCTCCCCTGCATCACCGAAGCCCGAGGGGGGATGACGGCAGAGCAATGCTGTGATTGGCAGAGCCGCCGTCACCCCCCCCCCCCCCACGGGGCAGCAGGAAGCAGTTGGGCTGGTCTGGTGGCGAGAGGCACCCCAAAGCTTTGCCGAGCACGCAAGCCCGCCCAGAAACCCTGATGGCAGGGCCAGAAGAAGCTGTGGCCAGATGGGCAAAGATCAGAGAGCGCCTTCTGTGAGAGGACTAGCAATGTGCCCAGATCTCGTGTCAGTAAGTGCGGACTAACTTCACTCCTGAGTGTTGCAAAGAGAAACTCCACAAAGTGCAGAGTCACAGAAAACGCCAAGATTCTTCACACATAGAATAATGAGGCAATAAAACTCAACTACAAAGTTAAATAATTTACCATAAATATCTAAAGCTCTCAAATTATTCTCTACATTAACTGCCTATGTTTAAAATGATCTTTGCATTCACTATGTCACAGATGGCAAAAGCAGACAAGAGAGTCCTTGACAACTCTAACTGCAATTAGCCCTTCCCAGCTGCGGTGATTTAAAGGCCTTTTCAGTTAAGCTGAATGAAACACCCGCGCTTTATAAATAAAGGCTTTACCAGGACTGACAATGAAGTATTTGAAACGTACAGGCCCGAGCTGGTGGAGAGGGGGTGGGGGGGAGCGTACTGTCACTACATCCTAAAACTGAAGCTCCGCACACCCCTCCAGCCACCTCCCCCTCCGGAGCTTCAACTCCCGTGATGCTCAGACCCACTGCCCCCGCCTCTCCAGGGAAGCTCCCAGTCCCTTCAACGCATGTCCCCCACTCCCACCCACCCGCCCCCCACAGACACATCCCCCACGCCCCCTTCACATTCCTACACACTTCGTCCATGCTCCTGCAGCCGAGCACACACAGCCTCTCCCTTCACGCAGATGCATACAGGTGTCTCCACCCCTGCACTTGTGGGCACATCCTCCATCCCTTCTCTCCTTCGTGTGCATGCGCGCGCGCGCACGCGCACGCGCACACACACACACACACACACACAGCTGAGGATGTTGTGCATCTCTAAGAAAGGCGCCCAGGGCTAAAGCGCAATGAGGCCGGCTGTCTCAGTGGGAGACCCAAGAGCCAGTGTTGGTGGCCTGGGATCCTGCGCCCCCTTTTCTGCCGGCAGAGGGGGACCAATGCTCCCTGAGCGGGAGAGGAGCTGCCCTTCAAAAGCACCGGAGCACCTTGGAGATGGGAGGTGGGAGGCGGCTTCAGCAGTGTGCAAAGGAGGTCAAGGTTACCCTCTGATTGCTGCCAAGCGCTCCTCCCAGGAGCCTGGCTGGTTAATTGCTTGGAGTCTGGTGCGGCAGAGGGAGCTGTCAGCGAATTGGCCCCTCTGAATCACATGCTCTGATCTCTGGGATCCTCCTGGGGAGCCCGAGCCTGGGCCCCCACCCCTTTCCAGCCCAGCCCCACACATCTTGCAGTGGACACCAGCCAGGTTGCCACCTGGCCCAGGAAAGCTTGGCTGCCCTCATGCTGACCCACTCTGGAGCCCACAGGGTCCTCTTCCTACATGTCCTGCGGGACCACAGCGTGTCCCGACCACAATCTTGGCCTGAGGTAGTGCTAATTCACAGCCTCTCCGGCATGGCCCCCATAACACAATGACAATGACACCCCCCCCACCCCGACTTCATCCCAGGCACCATGCTAAGCCTCATGCTGACACCATGCCCCACTGAGCCTCACGAAGTTCTGTGAAGCAGATACTTACCCTCATCTCCAATTTTCAGAGGGGGGAACTGACATCCAGGTAGGCTCTGTAACTTGTCTAAGATCTCAGACCAAGTACAGAAAGTAAGGATTTGACCCCAACAGCCCAGCTTCAGAACACACGTGCTGGGGAACCAGCACACTTAAACAAGGCTCTCCCCACTGGTCTGCCAGGTCCCTTTCGTGACTGCAGCCCTCCCGAGTCCAGACCTGGGGGCTCGAGCCCTGAGCCCCACCAGCCCTCAACCACCTCCCCTCTTAGGCTTCAGGTCGGGTTTCTGAAATACGAGCCAACCCCGCCCGTCAGGACGCCCCACCTGCCTGGACACCACCTGCCCACCCCCCCAATCCTGCTGCATCCTCTGGGCTGGTCCTCCACACAGTCACAGCTACACCGCCCGGCTCTTCCATCACGAGATCCCGCCTGGCTCCCCAGCTGGGAAGGGCCAGTCCCCTAGCACCAGGGCCAGCAAAGGGCCCCCATCCCTGGGGGCTGGGAGAAGTCCAGGCGTTGTTAGCTCCAGACAGAGGCTGCTGGGAGGGCTAGCAAGAAGTCCCAGAGAAGACTTTGGACCCGTGAAGGGCTCCACCCAGACAAGTTCCCATTAATTTGCTGGTTTTAATAACTGAGTTCCAAGGAATGGCCTGGGCCGGGGTCCAACTTAAAAAGGGGGAAAATGGGGGTGCCTGGGTGGTTCCATCGGTTGAGCGTGTAACTCTTGGTTTCAGCTTAGATCATGATCTCAGGGTCATGAGATCGAGGCCTGGTGTTGGGTTCCATGCTCAGAACAGGGAGTCTGCTTAAGATTCTCTCTCTCACTCTGCCCCTCCCCCAGCTCGCACTCTCCTTTTTTCTCCCTTTCTCTCTTTCTCTTTAAAATAAATACATAAATCTTCAGGGGCACATGGGTGGCTCAGCATCTGCCTTCGGCTCAGGTCATGATCCTTGAGTCCCAGGATTGAGCCCCGCATTGGGCTCCCTACTCAAGAGGGGAGTCTGCTTCTCCCTCTGCCTCTCACCCCACTCGTACTCTCTCTAATAAATAAATAAACAAAATCTTTAAAAAAAATAAAATAAATACATAAATCTCTCACCCCACTCGTGCTCTCTAATAAATAAATAAACAAAATCTTTAAAAAAATAAAATAAATACATAAATCTCTCACCCCACTCATGCTCTCTCTCTAATAAATAAATAAACAAAATCTTAAAAAAATAAAATAAATACATAAATTTAAAAAAGGGGGGGAACAAAACAAAATTCATTTTCTCTAATGGCAAATAAAGACATTTACAGTATCTTCAGATCTGTTAAGGGAATGGATGGCATCATTCCTTCGTGAGCGTGGACACAGTCATAAGGGACTGCTGGGAGGTCTCCAGCATCTGGGCAGCTGCAAACCTCTGAGCCTGGGGCTCTGGCTGCCCATGGAAGCCAGAGTTCCAGGGAATGGGGAGGATGATCCCAAGGGCCACTGGGAGCCGAGGAGAAGGCAAGGTGTTTAGCTGCAGACCCAAGTCTGGGCCTTGCTGGGGCCATGAGCTTCCTGAGAAGGGACAATGATTTGGCCTCCGTAGTCCATGTGGGTATAGAGACTGGGTCCTGGGTCCCAACCCACCTGTCCGTTCCCCTGCTCCCCAACTGCCCCTTCCTGGGTGCATGTGGGAAAAGGGGGCTGTAGGTTACCCTGAGCTACCCGAGGGAAGCACAAGAGCTCCAGAGTCAGCACCTTCACTTCCGTGCTATGTGACCTTAGGCAAGTCACTGTATCTCTCTGAGCCTGTCTTCTCATCTATAAACTAGGAAGAACAGCCCTCACCTCATCGGATGCTCAGGCATATAGGGCACTCAGCACAGTGCTGGTACCTCACTGGTGCTTCCTAAATGTCTGTTCCTCCACTCTTCCTCTCCCCTCTCTCAGACTCCCCTTCGCGGGAGTCCTAGACCATCACAGGTCAGGGTTTGAAGTGGCCGCAGAAACCATCATATTCAGTGCTGCATTTGGAAGGCCCAGAGAACACAGAGTAGTGAGTGGCAGAGACCAGACTCAAACCCAGGTCCCAGTCTTCCCTTAGCACCCTGGCTGCCCCCCTGGGCTCACCTCCATGAGAGGCTGCCTTATGAACCTCCTGGCAACAGCCCCCATTTTACAGATGACAAAACCGGGCTTTGGAGAAGCGCTGTGCCTCACCCTGGCCACACCCCCAGCAAGGGGAAGGTCTGGGGTTCGAACCCGTGTCGCGGGTTCCAAATGGAGCTCTTCCCAGGAATCTGCCTTTTCCCAACTGAACCTGAAGATCCTGGAGGGCTGTAGCTTCAGGCCATCTGCCTCTCATCAGCTCAAGTCTCAGCCCAGGCCCAGGAAACAAAAGGCTGAGTGTAACAGCAAAGGTTATCAATCGCGTGGCAGAGAGGGCCGGGACCAGGGGCCACCCCCGTACAGAGGCCTGCTGTCTGTATCCCAGTGTGATGGAAGAGGCTTGGCCCGTGTGGCCAGTCCTCAGCTGCTCCCAGCAGCAGATAGTATGTGGCTTGCCAGGGAGACAGACGGGACTGGAATGGAGCCTGGGGATCTGGAAAAGATGGGACTTGACGGGGATGGCGCCCAGAAGACAGCCTCACTCTTGCTCTCCATTGGAACTGGCACCCCTCCCACTGTTCGCTCTTCCGATGCTCAAGTTTACCAAACTGTAACGAGTGGACCCCGAGACACAGAGATGAACAATATACCATTGTCTGCCCTTCCTGGAGTTTGGGGATGAAAGGAGACCGAACTCAAAGAAGAGCATCCAAGTGAGAGAGGTCATAAAGCAGGATAGATGCCAGGCACTTAGGGAGGCAAGATCGGGGGCCTTCATGGGCAGGAAGAGGCTGTGGGTGGGATGGCAGAGAGCCACAAACACCCACTTCAGGAGGCTGGACCTTACCCTGAGAGCGATAGGGAGCCATGGAAGGACTGGAAGCCAAAGAGAGCCATGATCAAATATTCACATCAGAAAAGCCAAATTCTGGTACCCGAATAGCAGAGGATGGATTCGGCGGGCTTCCTAGGAAATACTGAGTCCAGGTGGAGGATGAAGCTGGACACTCCTGAGGCAGTGCTGATGGTCGGGGCGGGGGGTGAAGAGGGACGTGTGCCCAAGACAGGGAGGCAGAGATCAATCAGTGTGCAGGGCGAGGCAGCACCTGCCCCTACCTGGGCCTCGGCAGACGGCCGCACTCGTAAGCACCCTCAGGAGCAACGGTCCGAATGGCTCTCACATTTGCAGACGGCTGACCACATGCCAGGCCCTGTTGTCAGCACTTTACGTGCATTAGCTCAGCTGACCCTCACACCTTCATGAGGCCGGTGCACGCCACGTTCATCCCCACTTTACAGATGGGAAGGCTGAGGCACAAAGAGGCCAAGTAGCCTCCCAAGGCCGTGGCGAGTAGGTGGTGAGCCAGGATGAGAACACAGTCTAATCCCAGGACCTGAGCTCATGCCACCTCCCTGCCCTGCAGCCTTGAGGTCAGATGATAAGTCCGGCGCTGGATATGGCAAGTCCAAGGTGTCTCTGGGACATCTGGGTGGCTTAAGAGGGAGAAAACGTGAGCCTGAATCTCAGCGGGGGAAGGGGAGTTCTGGAAGCACAGATAGGAGAGATGAAGCCTTGGGGATGGGGGATACAGGGGACCTTCAACAGACCGGCCATAGAGGAAAGTCAGCAAAGTGACCAAGTGTGGCACGTCCAAGGTGCCATCAGCACGTGTGCCACGGGGGAGCACCCAGGGCCTGGTTCAAGGAGCACTCCAGCCAGGGGCAGGAGGCCCCCTCTTGTTGGATGTGCATCCTTGGGCCAGTATCTTAATTCTGAGCATTCGAGCCCATCTTCTTTTTTTAATTTTTTTAAAGATTTTATTTATTTATTTGACAGAGAGAGACACGGCGAGAGAGGGAACACAAGCAGGGGGAGTGGGAGAGGGAGAAGCAGGCTTCCTTCGGAGCAGGGAGCCTGATGCAGGGCTCGATCCCAGGACCCTGGGATCATGACCTGAGCCAAAGGCAGACACTTAACGCCTGAACCACCCAGGCGCCCTCGAGCCTATCTTCTATCAAGTGGGGGCGTTAATCATACTCCATTCATGGGGCATTTGGGAGGATAAGAGGCAACAGAACATTGAAGAGCCTTTTGTTAGCAGGAAATCTGATGGATATTAATAAGCACCGTCACGGTAATGGTGAGATGACAGGAGTCTGGGCAAGGTGTATGAAAGACAGGGAGGGGGTGTGATGGCTGCTGGGATTATTAGAAATAAGAAAGATTATCCCCCACTGCTGGAGTGGCCCCCAGCCAGCAGCCCGCTTTGGGGATTGCCTCTCCTGTAGAAAACGTCCTTACCCAAGATCATGCCTCCAGTGGTGGCCTGTGCAGAACACCTGATCAGCACAAGGGTGTATGGGCCGTGGAAGGGGCACCCCAGCTCCGAAGCACCTCGTGGGGCTCAGGGCACCCGGGCTGCCAATGCACCCCAGCAACATGGCTCTCTGCAGAGCCCTGCTTCCCTCCCTCCCTTCACAGGTGTGGGTCCCAAGTGCCCTCCCTGATAAATGCCCTGCCAGGAGCTCACCAAGCCCACGCCTGCCCACCATCAGTGCCAGAGGCTCCA
This sequence comes from Mirounga leonina, assembly GCF_011800145.1. Taxonomy (NCBI): domain Eukaryota; kingdom Metazoa; phylum Chordata; class Mammalia; order Carnivora; family Phocidae; genus Mirounga; species Mirounga leonina. Next base: position 65,973,704 of record NW_023270447.1, on the reverse strand, counting down.
CTTTCCTGGGTGGCCTAGCCCATCAGTGGCCCGGGCCAGCCATTATCAGGTTCTTCCAACAGGCAGCTGCTTTGACCACTCTGAGTGTCCCACACATCATCCAGCCAGGTGGTCAAACCAATCAGGGTCACCCCCTTTCTCATTTCTTAGCTCTGGGACCTCGGACATGTTAGTTCACCTTGGTGAGCCTTGGCCTTCTCCTCCATCAAATGGGCACAGTAACCCCTATTGCGCACAAGTGTTAAGTGTTCTTAAGCTATTCCTGCGCTGCCCAGTATGTAACACAGGCTCTGCCTTCAAACCATCTGGCTGTTCCATTTTCTCACTCCCAATTTCTCAGGTAATTTATACAAATGCCCAGGTTTCAAGTTATTTTAAGCTGAGCAACCTTAAGCAAGTTACATAATCTCTCTGCTCGTCAGTTTTATGAGTTGTGAAATGGCATCAATCTCATAGAGAACCCCCGAGCGGTGTCTTGCACGCAATAGGTTCTCAATAAATGCTGGCGATTATCTTCAGAACTTCAACGTTCATCAGTTGGTACCCAGAACCAAATGCAGTACTATGGGCTGGGGTCTCTCCCGTGCCGAGCGGCGTGGCCCCATCACCTCCCTTTCAGATCCTTTACTTTGAACAATGCTGCCCAGAATTTTTGGAGAATGGGGCTTTTGAGCCATCACATACACTGAGCATCATTCCAAGACTCCTGGCAGAAAACAGAAACAAAAACCAAAGCCGCCTGTAACACTCACATACTTTCACAGCGCGTCTTTGCCTCTGGACTCAGGTTGGATTCTGCACCTGCGTGCAAGGCACCACCTTTCACTCCATCCCAGTTAGGCTCGTTCCATTTGGTTCCGCCTGTGAAGCCCTTCACGAACGCAACGGTGGACAGAACCCACAAATGAGACGGACCAACACTGCCAGTGACCTCAGCAGAGCGGTGGGGACGGAGAACGTGCTGCCCAAGACAGGAGGTGCAGATGCCCACCAGAGTGAGCGTGGTTACAAAAATGACAGAGCCATCAAGGGAGTCCTGCATGTTGCTGCTGTCACCCAACGTAATTGCAATTTCCCACGATTTCACGTTACAATGTGAAATTAACATCCTTGTACCTGCCACACCATCAGTAATAACTGATCATTATTGTTCATGGTGGTTTCATTCAATCCACCACACCTGCCAAAAGGACAGCCCTCGGGCCCCTCTCTTTTGCATATTGTGACCCCTCCAGCCCTCATCCCCCTGGGCTTCAAACGCTTGACTAAGGCTGGAGGCCCATCCACAGCTGGGCCAAGGCCCACGACAAGGGCCCTGTGTGAACAGTCGATGGTCTCATCGGATTCCTTCTGATAGGAGAGTCAACGAGGCAATGCTGAGCACGAAGCTTTACCCGTGGACGCTAAAAGGCCACCAGGTTGGACAGGAGGGAGAAGTCATGACAAACCATGCACAAGTGACAGGCACAGGGGACCAGGAATGACGTGTGAGCACAAGCTCCGAGCCAGAGAATAGGATGAGGATGCAACGGGCAGTCAGGAACACAAGACAGAAGCCGGGGAACCCGAGTCCTGTCTCTGGGGCACCCCTGTAGCTGAGGTCCCCAGACCTTGGTTGGAGATCTGAACCACTCCTCAGCTTCTCCCTGCCAGAGCGAGCCCTGGTTCTTTCACTGTTACTGGGTCCTACGCACAGGAACCTAGCAGCCCATACTCTATACCTGTGAGTCAAGGACAGAGCCCTGTGGCACTCCAGCAGATCCCCCTTACTTGTGGACAGAACCATTAATAAGCAAGCACCCTTGGAATGCAATCATCGGGCCAGTTACCCGCACACCGAGCTGTCCTTGATATTTGAGCCTCTCCACCTTGTCCACAAGGACAGTTGAGAAGCATATCTGAATGCCTGCGGAATTCAGGCAAATGCCCACCCCTGGTCTAAAGTTTAATGACTCTGTCCAGGAGAGCAAGTAGAGTCTGCAGAACTTGGCCCCACACCTAACATGACGTGTGCCCCATAAGAGGTCTTCAAGAAAGCTTCATTTTGGTTTATGAGTGTTCACAAACCTCAGCCTCGAGCAAGTTCCCTGATCTGTGGTTTCTGGAAACCACTCTCCTTTCTGGGATCCACCATCCCCGGTCTCTCAGGGCTCTCCTGTCCTCCATTCTCCAGTAGGTGGTGGGTCAGGGATGTGTGCAGCAGGTTGTCTCAGTGCCCGGGCCACCCTGGGGCTCTCTCTCCCTGAGGTCTGGGTGGCCCCTTTCAGGCTGACCACCCTTCCCCTTAGTGGTGTGAAGGGTCACCTGTAAGTCCCTTGTCACCCATGAACATGAAATCCTTCTCTTGTTCTCCATAGAAATTGGAAAGACTTGCACTCTCCTCCTGCCTTACTTTTGCTCCCTTCTTCTTCCTCCCCATAGCCCATTCAAGGGATCCCCCTCAACGTTGTTATGACATTCCCATGGCAGGGCCCTTAGGCAGAAGGGACCTCTTGTTCCCTGTACAAAGGCTACAGACCCATCTCTGTGTTCACATGTCACATGGATGAACAAACAAGCTTCGATCTAGAAAAGAGACCCTGATAACTGAGTCAAGACTACACAGCATGTAAGGAAGTGGCCAGACCGTAACTTGAACCCAGGTCTGTGGGTTCGCAATCCTGCTTCCACCAAGGACTATACGCGTGCCTTTGGGCAGGTGCCGCTATTTGCCTCTGTTTCCCATCTGAACAACCAGGGTGGCCAACACTTCCTACCTCCTGTGCTGTTGTGAGGACTGTTCTGGCCATGACATGGAAGCTGTTTAGCATCCCATCTGGCCTGCAGTAAGCACTCAATAAAGAACGGCCGTTATTATGCCTTACAGTTACACGTCTCTAAGCATATTCTATACACTACCTTAAGTCTCAGCATTTGACACTCCTCCTGGGGACAATGTGTTCCAGGAAGCACATCCCTTCTGATGTGCCTTTTCAATTAACCCCCCTTCTTTCCATCCTTGGGATACAACCACTGTAAGTCCAGCCTATCCAAAATGCTCCTTTGTGGATCATTCCACAAAGGAGCATTCCCATCATGCCGCTTCACCAGCCATCTCCTTGTTGGTGAGAATTTGGTCCCAAGTGGCTCTTCTGGTCACATTCTTTTGTTCTGGGAGCTGGAACTATCAGCAGGCAGGTCCAGAACTGACCAGAGGCTCTGTGCAGGACCAGGGGTATGCCTAGCTGATATTGGGAGGTCTGGCTCTCCTGCCCCCACACCCCTGCCTCTGTATCAGGGGGCAGTAGCATCAGGAAAGAGGCTCCACTTCCTCCATGGCCAAGGCCAAGGCCAAGGAGAGAGGTTTTGTGTATCGGAACCCAGAGTGTCCAAGTCCTCCCTTTCCAGGATCTTATGGAAAAGGTACATGAGAGTGGCGTGGCCAAGACAGGCCTGGTTCAAATCCTGGCTCTCATTGCTTACCGTGTCGCTGTGGGCAAGTCTCTCTGGGCCTTGGTTTCTTCACCCAGAAGATGAAGCTCGTAGCCTACCAGCTTGCGGAATGAAGGGAAATGATGCCCGTAGGGCCCATGGATTCTCAGGAACAACTCCTCCTTCCAGGGCAGTTCTCTTAGCCTGTGAGGGACCCTGCAGTGGGATGAGCAATGGACAGGCCTTCCCCACCATCCCACTTGGCTCCATGGAGTCTCCGGGACCTGGGACTTTAAGTGCTAAAACTGGAGAAGTCACAGCAAACCAGGGCAAGTTGGTCGCCCTACCTTGAGGGTCTACTCCACGAGATCTGGTTCCGTTTTGTCCTAAGCTGAGCACAGCATGGGAGAAAAGCGGCAGACGAAGAAGCTGTGAAGACACGCTGGTTCTCCAGGCAGCGATGTGTGTCCGTGGGCTCTGAGGCAGGGCCCTCCTCCTCTCTCAGCTTCCCCACGACACACTTTCCCAGTGTCCTGGAGTGGAACGGATGCACTCTATGGCCTGTAGCTCCCCATTCTGTTAGCGCTTGGTGTGGGGGTGAGGGTGAAAATGAACTTCCGGCGCCTGCCGAGCTGTGCCCTGGCTCCTGGGGATCAGTGGTGTTGGGATGGCACCTCCCTTTAAGACACTGGTTCTCAACGGGAGGGGGGTATTTTGCCCCCCAGGGGACACTGGGCAATATCTAGAGACATTTTTGGTTGTCACAACTTGGGAGGAGGGTGCCGCTGGCATCTCCTGGGTAGAGGCCAGGGAGGCCGCGGAACACCGTACAACGCATAGACAGCAACCCACAATGGAGGATCTGGCCAGAAATGCAAATATTTCCGAGGCTGAGAACCCCTGCCCCGGAGAAGAGGCTGCCTCTGGGTGGGGAACTGAGGACCAAGAGTTGAAGGAGAAGCCCATCCCCGCGTCTCTAGGTCAGGAGCTCAGCATCCGAGCCCACCCCCTACCCCCTCCCTGCCCCCAGGCAGGAAACTGGATTTCCGCCCCCATCCACCAAGTCAAAACCGGAAGTTGGAAACACCAGCAGCAGGAAAGGGGTGGGGGTGGGGGCAGGGATAGGCACTTTTGGCACGAGGCTGGCAAGAAGCAAGCTTTATGACTTGTTCCGTTCAGAGTTTTAATTAAGCGTCTCAAATAAGGATTTAATTGGGCTGTAACAAGTCAGTCTATTGTATGCGAGAGAAACACCTGGGGATTATTAGAAAACATTTTTAAGGCAGTAAAGCCACAGCAAACACTTGCAGTTGTTAAATCAGGAAATATAATTCCAGAGCTCAATGCCACCCACAGCGAGGGGGAGCCAGCCCCCCAGCTCCGCGGCACTGGCCAGGAGGGGCAGGCTGCCACCATCCCGGGAGCACTGGAGGCGCCCCCGGGCAGAGAGACTCAGTCCAAAGCCCTTGGAATAGAAGAGCGGCCAGACCAGCCCAGGAGAGGCCGGGGGTGACTGTGCCCACTTACTGGCCATCTCTCCCCCAACTGGAACAAACTAGAACAAACCGAATCCAAGGACCAGGATCCGCTTTGCTACCTGCCATAACTTCAGAGCATGAAGCAATGCCCAGCACCCAGTAGGCGTAAGCTGAACAAATCCAGGGGAGGAGGCAGCGGTGTCCAGGCCCGTCTTAGAGGGACCAGAACCGGCCGGGCCACTCCCTTCTGCCCAGCTTTCAGACTGGAGGAGCCAAGGACACAAGTGAAAGAGGCGGCTGTTCGCCTGATCCTTATTTGGGGATGGAGAGCCCTGGCTGGAATGTTGGCCTAAAGCCCCACCATGAGGGACCCTCCCTATCAGGTTAAAACAGGAACCCTTCCCCGACCTCACCCTATTTCCAGTCTCCGCAGCACTTCTCCATCTCACTCCGGGGACAGCCTGACCACACAGCCTTGGAACGTAACACCGCCTCCCCAAGAGAAAGAGCCCCACGTCTACTTTATTCTCCCGTATCAGCAAGGACCTAGACGCTTAGTGCAGGTGAGGGGCATCTATAAAAGACCCCATGGCGGAGATGCCGGACCAGCAGCATCTTCGCTGCACCTGTCGCTGGCTGGCCTCGCCACCACGGGCCAAGTGCTGGGCGCAGAGCTTCCCTTGCACATCTCACCCAGCTCTCCTGATGGCTTTGTGATGTCTGCTTATTCATTTTATGTTCTTGTAAAGATTTATTTATTTATTTGAGGGGGGGAGCAAGAGAGAGAGAAAGAGCAAGGCAGGGAGGGGCAGAGGGAGAGGGAGAGAGAAACTTTAACAGACTTTGTGCTCAGCACGGAGCCTGACGCAGGGCTCGATCCCATGACCGTGAGATCAAGACCTGAGCTGAAACCAAGAGTTGGACGCTTCACCGACTGTGCCACCCAGGAGCTCCCAGCTCCATTTTATTGAGAAACTCCCTTTCCCCCTCCACTGCTCTTCCCAAATCTCCCCATCGAGCTGGTGGGGAAGGGAGCCCCTCTCCTAGCCTGGGAAAGACCGCTTGAATGTCAGTTCGAGGCAGGAAGCAGGGCAGGGTAAGTCCCTAGGCCCCCAGAATCAGTGAAGCACCGGGGGCTTCTGAGCCTCCTACGTGTCCCTGGATGCCCGCCTGCAGGGTCTGCAGTTCCCATCACACCCCCTTGAACCCACCCCGTTCTGCTCTGCTGAACTTCAGAAGTGGGGTGCGTGTGGATGTGTGTGTGCTGGGGGGTGGGGAGGGAAGGAGCAGGGATGAGGGCCACTCGGGGGGAATAGGTAGGACATGGGGTACAGAGCAGAAGGCTAAGGTGCCTGAGGTTGGGAGCTTGAATGCCTAAGGTGAGTCCATTACGTGTGGAAGGACCCCGAATTGCAGAGGGACGCTTGGGAACACAGAGCTGGGGGTGAGGTGCACAGTCTGGGGAAAGGGTCCAGGTGCACCAAGGCAGAGAGGCAGCTGCAGGGGCAGATGGAGGAGCAGGTCACTCTCCCAGACCAGGACCAAAGCTCCTGCCTCAGAAGAAAGGAAACTGCAAGTCAGGAGCCAGATGTGAGGAGCCAGGTGAACACCAGGGCAGGCAGAGAGCACAGCACTCGGCATCTGACCTTCAGGGCTGCTTTCTGAAAAGGTCCTTTCTGGAGAGGACCCTGAGGGCCCACATAGAAGTCAGTTTCCCAAAGAGGCCTGAGGCTGCGGGAGAGGGGCTTTAGGGAGTGCTCCCTTCACCTGCCCCACCTAGCCTAGATTTTCCAGCTCCCTCCCCCAGAAGCATGGGCCTACGGCCATTCCAGGGCAGGGGCCTCAGGCTGGGCCTCTTTTTTTGTTTTATTTTATTATGTTATGTTAATCACCATACATCATTGGTTTTTGATGTAGTGTTCCATGATTCATTGTTTGCGTATAACACCCAATGCTCCATGCAGAACGTGCCCTCTTTAATACCCATCACCAGGCTAACCCATCCCCCCCTTGGCTGACCCCCCCGCAGAAGGCATCTGCAGGGAGGGGCCACCCCGGCCCCTCCACCTTCGAGGCACTGAGCTTCAGGTCTTTGTTCAAACAGACTTCTCACCTAGGTCCTGGGTGGCCCGGACCTTCATTTCACATGACCCTCCCCTTCCACCTCCTAGTCCTCAACCCTGTATTATTTTGTCTCCTAAACACTTGATATGATGAAGCACACTCTATATTATACTGTAATCATTACGCTTGCAGTTAAGGTCCCTGCTGGAACATCGGCTCTCTGAGGGCAAGGATTTTGGCTGTTTTGCTCTTTGCTCACTCCCCAGTGCTCAGGACAGGACCTGGCTCCCAGTAAGCACTCAAGAGATACCCGATGAATGAATGACCTTCAGAAATCACGGTCTTAACCTGGTCTTTCAGCCTTCCTATCGTTAAGGGTGGACAAGACAGGTGTTGCTTTTATTACTGCTATCACATATGTGAGTGAATAATAATTACATATATATGACTGAATAATAATTACGGTGCTAATAGCTAACTTTATTGAGCACGTCCTAGGTGCCAGGTCTGGTGGTCACTGTTGCACATACATAAATCTCGTCAATGCCATCTTCCCAACAACCCTAGGAGGTTAAGTGCTATTAATCCAATTTGACAGATGGAGTAAGTGGACTTCAGAGAAGTAAGGTCACTTGCCCAAGGTCCCCACAGCCACGTGCTGGGCACCATGCTGAGTGCTTCACCTAGATTACATCATTTAATGCTTACCACTATCTTACACGGCAATAATTCTATCTTATGGAAAAGGAAACGGAGGCCCAGAGAGATGCAGTTACCTGTCAAAAGTCACCCAGGTAGCAAGGTGCAGAGCCAAGATTCAACCACACATCTCTCTGAATCCAAATTCACCTCCTTTTCCCTATGTCCACCCGGACAAGAAGCTTCCCATCAGAAGTGGGCATCCAGAGGGGCTTGACATCAGAGTGGGCAAGGGTAAGCTTTGAAAACGATGGCCTCGATCCCAATTCCTTTCTTGGGTTAAAATGCCTGTTGGGAGTTCTTCCACCTCTAAAATCCACATTCCATGAACATCCACGGGCACCCACCAAAGCACTGCACGGGGGACCCTGATTTCACAGAGTCCCCAGCGAGGGAAGCTGGTAGCAGTCCCTGGCTGCAGAGGTGAACGAGTAAAATGCATTCGGCTGCAACAGCTCCTGTCTCGATTCTGTCCATAACCATGCAAGGGTCTTCCTGAGATGACCAACCAGTCATTTTCATTCCTAACTTCAAGAGTCAAAATACCTTTAGGTGCTGCAAATCTATGTTCCATGTCTCCTGGGGACCCCCGCTGCCCAGAGTACTCAGAAAGATGAGCTCCCATTGGCCAATGGTTCCACTGTATTGTCACAGACCAGGAGTGGCCGTGGATGAGGGGTCCTTCATCTGCCTATTGTCAGAAGGAATTGTCTGAGATCAATGGTTCTAAAGCAAAAATCAATTGCATTTGGCAGTTGTCCTCTCAAACTAATGAGTTTATATTCAATAACTCTGTAGGGCTGGGTACTTAACTTACTCACTTGGGGGGGATGTCCTGTATCTGATTCCCTGGCAGGAAGGCACAGGGCTCCAGCGCTGGCCCGCCTCGGGAGCGTTACAGAATTTCTCCCTGCTCACGGACGGGGCCTGGAATGGCTGGTCACGGAATCTCCCAGGCCGGAACCATCATGCCAGGTTTAGGACTGTCTGATTGGGGGAAGAGATACAGGACTGGTTTTGAAGAAAAAAAAACCAGGGCCCCTCTTCAGGCCGAAGTAAGAAGACGAGAATCTGTATAGGTTCCTCAGTTCCTCAAAAGAAAGCTTGGAGGGAATCTGAATTTCTCCAGAGGCAGAATCCAAGACAAAGAGCTGAGTGCCAGTGGTTTACTTGGGAGGTGATCTCGGGATGCACTGGTATGAGAGGGAAGTGACAGGGCTAACAGCAGATGCTTTCTCAAGTGAATTACCACTGTGGGCAGCTGGGCGCAACCCAGCCACCATGGGAGACATCTGGGAGATGGCGGGGAACCTGCCTCAAAGCTATCCCAGCGGAGGGGAGAGAAGGCAGGGGTGGTGATGGGAAGCCCTTGCCTGCCAGTGGGGGAGAGTTCAGTCCACGCTCCCAGTCGCAGCCACAGGTATGGGTAAGCAGTCTGGGCTTGCAGAAGAACCAAAGGAGAAGGTGTCCGGCCTGGGAGGGCATCAGACAAGCCACTGGGAAGACGAACAAAACATTAGCTTCTAGGAGCGCCTGGGTGGCTCAGTCGGTTAAGCGTCAGACTCTTGATTTCGGCTCAGGTCATGATCTCAGGGTCGTGAGATTGAGCCCTGCTCCTCAAAATATATATATATTACACACACACATATATGTATATATTAGTTTTTACCTACATTGATCTGAATTTCATCCATTTTAATTACTTATTTCCACAGATGAGGTATAAGGTACATAGTATGTGGACCTGGGTGTACCTGTATACAATACATAAAGAATAAACAACATTTATCTGGGTGAATGCTAAAGTCTGTTAGTAGAGGGTGATCACGATCAATCAAAGAATCCTGGTGATCACTGCTCGCAATGAAATGGAGCAGCCCTCAACCAACCACCATCTGGCTGTCAGATCTTGCCAGAGAAGGTGGCATCAGCCATCTCTTGCCCAACACAAACCCAAAGTCTGATGGAGAAAAATAGCATTTTGGAGAATGGGCCAAGCAGGCCAGCGACCTATTCCTCCAGCCGATCTAGCATTTCTCCTTGATCAAGCTGTGCACTTGGAGCGTACGTAGGCTCCTGGCTTCGATTTGTCATTGTGAGTTTTGTCATGTGGCTTCAGCTGACGCGGAGAGCAGACAATACCCAGCCTCAGTCTTAGGAAATTTGTTACTGCCATTTGCTAGAAGGATTTTGCAACTCTCAGCACCTTCCATATAAAGCCCTAAATGAAGAAATTACTTTAAAATGAAGGTTAATAGAAAGCTTTATTTTGTCCCAGAGATACCAGGGTGATCTTTCTATAAAGAAAAGGTAAAATTTTTATAACCAGTAGTATTGGCCACTATTATGAGTCAAATATTTGGCCCCATTATGGCAACTGTCATGGATATCACGACTTAACAACAGTATTTTATCATTATTCCCAGGAAACATTTTATTTCTAATTTATATTTTTCCTGGTCCTGGATTCTTTGAAAAGTAAGTTAGCTACCTTATTAAATGTAATTCTTGTAAACAACCTCAAGTTATTTCCGTGGAATGAGATGGAGTAGTTCCTAATTCATTAATTAAAAATTAACCCCAGCTGATAGCCCAAATTGCACTTTTGGACACAAACATAAAACATCAACAATGCCTCCTGGGTCAGTGCCATGAAATTTCAGATGCTGGGTCTGCCTTGCACAGGAGAAAGAGAAAGATGTTTGCTTAATGTCCATGATCTCAGCCTCGACAAGTGAAAAGGGCTGAGCTTCAGGATCTGGAGTGTGGCAGGGGTCTGAGTCTGGCCAAGAGGCACCCAGCCCCCACCTCACTGCCCCTCCCCTAAATAGAATCACTACTCACTTTGTTTTCATTTGTACCCTGAATCCACTCTTGGCCTTTCTGAGCAACTGACCGAACCACATGTCTCTCCAAAAGCCTTTTAACGTCTTCTTTGAACTTCTGGAACTTGTCCTTTGGGTTCCAAGATAGACCCCTTCAGTGGCTCCTAGAGAGCCAGGCTGTTCTACTTCTCTGCTCCCTCCAAACTGACAGATTCTGAGTCCCGTTCCACCACTGCCACCCTTCTGGGCTGAGAGGGCCATCTCATCTTTCCTCCCCCACCCTGTCACCCCACTTGTTCCCACTCTCTTCTTTCCAGTGCGGCCCCCAGTGGGCACGGAGGGGGGGAGCGAGGGTGCTGGGATGGGCACCTGTTGCCATCAGGACCCCCAAAAGCCAACTTGAAGGTGGGGGGATGGAATACTTAAGAGAGCCCTTGGCCCCACCGCAGCCCTCAGCACCCCACCCCCTCGGACACACACACGCCCCAGGAAACATCAGCAGGGACGCCCGCAGGCCCAAGAAGGCTGCTCTCCAACGCAAGCACGCATCAGAGGGCAGAGGCGAGCTCGACAGGGCAGAAAGGCACACGCTCCCGGTTCTAATCCCCGCTGCACAGCCCACCCTCTGAGGGGCTTGGTCAAGCCAGGCACCTTCTCTGAGGTTCGATTTCCTTATCTATAAAGCAGAGATAAGAATACCTGCCTACCTCACAGGGGGGATATCAAATTGAAAACTGTGCACAAAAGGGCTTTGAAAAGGATAAAGGATCACACAAAGAAACAGAATTGTTCCCTCTGAGAGCTAAGTGACCCCAGAACCAGGGAAATATTGAGTTTCAGGATCTGGAGTGGAGCGGGGGTGGGGGTTTGGGGGCTGGCCAGGAGGCTTTCAGGCCCTACCTCCCCATCCCTCCTCCATGTAAAATCACCACTCCCTTTGTTCTCACTTGTACCCCTGAATCAACAAGCTCGGTCTTCAGAGAAGGGGCCTCCAGAGGCACCGGAGGTCGGTCGTCTGGTCCCTCCCCATGCTCCATGCCTGGCGTCTCTTCGTTGTCATGAACTGTGGAGGGGGGTCTGTGTGCATTTGTGTGTCTCTCCACGTGTGTGCATGTGTATCTGTGTGTATGCAGGCACGTGTTTGTGTGCACCTGTGTGTCCTCTAAAGTGTGATTTGGGCGTGGTGACGGCGGGAGTGACAACCATTATCTGCAGTGGCCGAAGCCCACGTTTACCAAAACCTGGGCTTGTTTACCTGGAGCCTCTTCCTTCCCCTTCCCCCGTGAGACCCCTGGATCCCTCCCCACCCCCGTCTCAGCTCTCCGGACCTCTGGGCCCCTCCTCAGCCAGCCAGCACAGCAGAGGAAGCCCACTGTGGAGCCGGCCCTTCGGCCAGCTGGAGCCCCAACCTCAGTCGCTGGGTGTGACTCGGGGTTGCTGCCTTAGGTCCTGGGCTTCAGTGCCAGTCTGGGATACCTGTCTGACAGTCCCTTCCTCCTAAGGACAGTTTCTCCAATGACAGCACCCCCCATTCCTGGCTCACTTCTGCCTGCTGCCTTGAAGCGCTGGACCTCCCCTGCTTCTGGGACTCCTCCTCTGAACTCTGCCACTTTCCGGGCACTCCTCTGCCCTGTGTTGTACCTCTCGGTGGCTCTCCTTGTCTGGGCCCCCACCTGATGTTTGCTGCCGGCCCCTCTGGACATCACGCTCTGCCCAGAAAGAACCAGGCCCCATCCCCCACCTGTGGCAGCATCTCTGCCCCACCCTCCACCCTGCCAGGGAGGGTTCTGCCCTCCTGGACCGCCCAGGTCCCATCCCATCGGACCAACCTTCCTTCTCACATCCGCTAAAAGCCACGTGGGACTCTGGGAAGCACTGAGAGGCCAAGGGTGTGGAGGCAAGGTGTGGACACTCACCCGTCCTAGACCTCAGGGGTGGGCAGCCAAGGATAAGGGCGGATGAGGCCTCTAGAAAGCCAGATAACAAGGAAGACACAGCGTGTCTAACAACAGATGGTGACAAAGCTACCAGGAGGGGTCACCGGGGCCGGGCTACCAGGGAAGGGGTCTCGGAGGAGGCAGGACTTGATCTGGGCTTTAAAGTGAACACAGCGGCGCCTGGGTGGCTCAGTTAGTTAAGCGACTGCCTTCGGCTCGGGTCATGATCCTGGAGTCCCAGGATCGAGTCCCGCATCGGGCTCCCTGCTTGGCGGGGAGTCTGCTTCTCCCTCTGACCCTCCTCCCTCTCATGCTGTCTGTCTCTCATTCTCTCTGTCTCAAATAAATAAATAAAATCTTAAAATAAATAAATAAATAAATAAAGTGTAGAACACAGGTGGGCAAAGAGGTGGGAAAGCTTGCCTGGCAACACATGGCTGGCAGAGCAAAACCATGAGGGTAGGGAAACTGCAGATCACGGCATCATTCATTCATTCATTCATTCATTCATTCAGCAAATATTTATCAAGCACTTCCAGTGTTCTAGGCAATCCTCAAGGCACCAGGCATATTATGGTAAACAAAGCAGACAAAAGCCCCTATGCCCGTGGAATTTACTCCCAAGAGGGTTTACGCTTGCTGGTGAGGATGAAGAGGTAGATGGAGGCCAGATCATGGAAGGCCTTGAATGCTAAGCTGAGGAGGTTGGGCTTTATCATGTAGGTACTGGGGAGCCTTTACGGATTTCTGGGTGAGGATAAGCTGACCTGCAGAGACATACCAGAGACTGAGAATCTCTGACACGGAAGACAACCTATGTCGAGGTAGGGATGAAAATGTAGCAACAGAAGGGCATAGGTGTGAGTCAATGGGGAGTGAAAGGGGGACTCAGGAGGCCTGTGCTTGGGAGAACCTCCTCTGGAAGGCCGTCTGTTTCCTTGGGGTCTGTGGCCCTCTCTCCCTGTCTCTAAATACACACCTGTCAGAGCCAAGCACGAATCCCAGACCTTGCAGGGCAAACTCCTGCTCCGTTCACTGGGGTGGGGCTCCCCCCGCCCCCGTCCCTGCCCTGTGAGCCTTAGCTCAGAGCCACTTTAATATTGCAGTGGGGAAGAACTCAAAGGCCTGGCAAGCCCTAAATATAACCAGCCAGGCCACGTGCAGAAATGCTCCCCTGAATTTACTTAAGAGCAGAGCTTGGCATGTTCCACTGGGGACTGCACTTTGTTTCAGGATCACGCCAGCCAGGCCGAGCCTGATGGGTCCTCAGAGCTTTCTTTAAACACAGAGAAAACATTAAATGATTTTTCTGCAAAAGCCTCAGCGTGAGAGGAGGAGGCAGCTAATGGAGGTTCAAGTCAAAGACCTTCCTGGTCAATGCCCCGTAGGACTCAGGTGAACTTATTTGTAAAAAATCTAAAAATCGAAATCCCTCTGGACAAAGGGCAGTCTCCATGCAAACCAGGCACGTGGGTCACACGTTGGCGCTCTGCTCCCAGTCACCGGCAGGGCCCCTGGTGAGAGAGGCAGGCAGTCAGGACAGGTCTGAGCCGAACCGTCCGAAGCCGTGGAAAGTGCCAAAAGCACTGCGGCTTTTGCTGCACTGAACACCCTCGGAGGCCGGATGACTGCTTCTACCCTACACAGGAGAGGAAACTAAGGCCTGGGAAGGGCCACAGGACGAGCCCAAGGCCACACAGTGAACCAGCGGTGCAGGCGGGACTTGAACTCAGGCCTAGCTGGCACCCCCCAGCACTACAGCCCGGGAAGCCTGCGTCTTCACGGAGAGGACCCTGTGCCGGACAGAGGCCCCTGCCTCAGCCCCGCCGTATGCCCGCTCCCCGCCCCCATCCACCGACTGCCCTGAGTTTTGCCTTCTGGAGGAGCATCCTATCCACCCACAGGGCCTCCTCCTCACCGATTCTCCCACGTGGGGGCCGAACGCAGAGTCAGCTCAAGCTCAGCAGAGAAGCACGGGAGGCCCCCCAGGGCACAGGCTCTGACATGCTTGGAGCAGGCACCGGGCAAATGTTCTTTCACGTTGTTAACTAGGGCAGGTCTCACGAGGAGGGAGGGACTATCAGCGTACCCATTTTGCAGATGAGGAAACTGAGGCAGAGAGCAGACAGGTAACTTACCCAAGGTCAGACAACCACCAAGTGGCAGAGCTGAGAATCAAGCCACGAAGCCCCGGCATCGGACTGTGCTTATGGTCACGGAGCTCAGGGGCCAGGGAGAAGGCGAGAAGTCATTCGTGCGGGGGGGGGGGGGGACACTGGAGAACCTTCTGGAGAAGATGAGATCTGACCTTGGTGGATGTTGGGCAAGGCATTCCAGGCAGGGAGGACCAAAGGAGCAAAGGCAAGGAGGCCTGAGTGTGCGGTGTCACTGGGGAGCCATCGGGCCTGGCTGGGGACAGGAGCACAAATCTCGTTGGGAATCTCCAGCCGGCCAAAAGAACAGTTCCCGTACTGTGTGCACGCTGCGTGCCAGGCCCGGGCCAAGCACTTTCCACACATTTCCTCAACACGCTCAACCACGTGTGGTTGGTCCAGCAATTACTTCTTCGCATCACGGTTGAAGAGTGGCCGGTCCAGGTAGGGGGCTGAGCACAGTGGGAGTCAGGGAAGGCTTCTGAGGAGGGCGGCGAGGGGTCACAACCCTAACCCTAAGCCAAGCAGGCAGCCATGGGAAGGTGGGAGGACCCTGGAACCCAGGAGCTGCCCAGCCGTCTGAGGGTCGGCTCTTCAGAGCTCTGGGTCCCGCGTGGGCCCAGAGTCTCAGAAGAGGGAGCGCCTGTCATTGAGGGTGATGTGCCCAGCACAAGCCTGCCAAAAAGGAACACCCAGTATCTTACCTCCACTTCCTTTCTGCCCTCTGACCACCATGCGTATCTCCTCCTGGCACCCAGAGGGGCCTGGGTGAGAATGGCTTTGCCTGCCATTAGAAAGGGGTCTTATCGTGGGGATAACAGACAGAAGAGTGAGAAAGAGCAGCCTTGGGGGTCAGAGAGCTCTGGGTGCAACTCCTGGCTCTATACTTGCCAGGCTGGGCGGCACTGGACAGGTAACTTTGTCTGAGCCTCAGTATCCTCATCTGTAAAATGGGTGTGAGAAGCCCCACTCCCCTGGTCCTGCTCAAGGGCTGAAATGACTGTGGACGCTGCCAGCCTCGGCCAGAGCACAAGGCAGACGGTGACTAAAGAAATACTGTGTGAGTGTCTGGGTATTCACTGTAAAATTCCTGCACCTTTTCTGTACATTTATATTTTTTCATCATTAAAAGGTGGGGGAAAATAAATACCCTATTTTCCTCCCCCAAGACTGCAAACCGAGGGTCAACCCCAGACAAAGCCCCCACCTAGATGCATCTTTCTGGCTCTTCCACACGTGGGAAGGTCACGGTGAGAGCCTGGGCATGGCGCAGGGTCAGCGTCCCCCTTTCCTGGGGACCTCTGTGCTTTCATGGCATCCATCCCAGACAAGGGTGGGCCCAGCTTACTCAGGTGGGGTCTGCGCTCTAACACCTCGAGCCCTCCAGTGTGTGGTCAGAAAACTCTGACCTGCTGATTTCTGAGAAACATCAGGGAGATGGACAGTGACCAATCCCTTGCTCCTGAGACAGGCAAGAATGAAGTTATTACCACAGAACTAGAACCATGAAGCAATTCCAGCCCATCTCCTTTGATTCTTTCCTTGGTGAAAAGGAGGAGGCAGCTGTGTTATAGTTAAGACCACAGACTCTGAAGGTGGACCATCTGGAAATAAATCCCATTTCCACCATTTGCTCGCTGTGTGACCTTGGGCAAGCTATGTACCCCTCCGAGCCTCAGCTTCCTCATCTGCCCAGTGGGGATGTCGTAATTGTAATACTGACCTCAAGTTGTTGCCACAAGAATTAATTAGTTAATGCATGTGAAATGCTTAACATAGGGTGAGCGCTCAATAAATATTGAGGTAGGGGCGCCTGGGTGCCTTAGTCAGTTAAGGGTCCAACTCTTGGTTTCGGCTCAGGTCATGATCTCAGGGTCGTGGGATCAAGCTTGTTGTCGGGCTCATGCTCAGTGGAGAGTCTGCTTGGGACTCCCTCCCTTCCTCTCCCTCTGCCCCTCCACCCACTCTCTCTCTCTCTCAAATAAATAAATCTTAAAAAAAGAAATATTGAGCTATTTGTTGTTTTTTAAAAAAACCTGTTTTTTAGGGAAGTTTTAGGTTCATAGAAAAAAATGAGCAGAAAGTAGAGAGTGTTTCCATCTACCCCTCCCCCACGTGTCCAGCCTCCACCTCGGTCAGCAACCCCAGCCAGAGCGGTAGGTTTGTTAAAACCCATGAAGCTACACTGACATTACTCTTGGTGGTGTACATCCTGTGGTTTTTGACAAATGTGTAATGACCCGGATCTACCATTGTAGTATTATACAGAAGAGAGTCACTGCCCTAAAAAAATCCCCTGTGCACCACCTATTCATCTCTCCCTCTCCATCACTCGCCCCCCCACCCCGCTATTTTATTTTCATTTGATTAAGGAAAAAGATTTCCACATACTTCATTTCAGATTGCCTGAGTATGAACGGGTGGAAGATAATGGCATGATGTGGACTTGAAATTTTTATCTTGCAATGATCTCAAGGAGGAGGGGAAACTGAGGCACAGGTAGGCTCAGTGACTCCCCAGGGAGGCAGGTCGAGGCTGAGCCGGAGCCTAGTTCCCCTCACTCCCCCAGCCCCAGATTCTCCATGGAGCCCAGCTTTGGCAACCTCTCCAGACACAAGCCCCAGGGGGCTCGCAGAGATAAGTCTGCATACAAATCAACTTGGAGGAGAGAGAATTTTTTTCATTTTTCCCTTTTCATTTAAAAAAAGAATCCATGAAACGGGGGCTGAAGGCTGAAATGGCAGTATGTGTCTATGGCTGGAGGAGTGTGTGTGTGTGTGTGTGTGTGTGTGTGTGTGTGGTCCATTTGTGCAGAGTCCATGTTACCAGAGTTCGGGGAAATGTCAGGTTCTTGGAGAAGGAGATTTTAATTAGGTTAGAGTTGCCTCCAAAAAGTACTAAAATTAAATACGAATCCATAATGCATGGCATCATAGCTAATGGTATGCAAATGGGGCTGGGCCGGGCTAGGTTGAATCAGGAACTTGGTTGAAAGCAGTAATTGGGAAAAATGTCCCCTGGCCTGCAGCCACAGTCCCCAGGATGCGGATGGGTGAGGGCAAGGGACGGGGAGCAGGAGAGAGACAGAGCCTGGAGGGGTTAGCCAATGTCCCCATAATGAAGAAGAGGAAGCAAGAACAGGGCCACCCCTAGTGACAGGGCGGCGCTGTGCTTGCAGAGAGCGCACCCATACTGGGGAAGGGGGAGAAGTGGCCTGGGAGGCCAGCTCTGCCGTATACCAGCTTCCATCGGGGGTGGCTGGGTCCCCTGCTCCATCAAGAGAAGGCTTCTCTGCAGGCCTGCGGATCCTTTGAGTCTGGCCTCCCTCTCACCCACCAGCTGTGTGACCCAGACCTGTCCCCTAAGCCGGACCTCTCTTTGCTCAGCTACAAATTAGCAAGGACCCAACACTACCCGTTCTGTCTTCCAGAGCTGTCTGAGGGTCAGAAGGAGCTGTAAATGTTTAGAGCTGTACAAAGGGACGTTTATTCTTGTTATGTCAGTGTTTATTCTGGAGATGGATAAATATGAGATAACATCTACTGAGTGCTTGCTACGCACCAGGCATCTTCTCCCGCCTGGTCCTTTCTATAAGCGAGGGAAATGAGGTATGGAAAACATGACCGCTGGGAAGTGGCCGATCCAGGCCAACAAGTCTGACTCAATAACCTACCCGCTTAGCAGCTATGCTGGGAGCTCTCAAGATGTTCCTGGAGGGAAGGGGGCATGCGTGGCCACGACAGCCTGGCCCACGTCTGGACACACGATCCCTGCCTACAATGCACACAGGAAGCACCCAGCAGTCACCCACCCAACTGTGTGCTCTCAGGCAAGTCACTTTACCCCTCTGGGCAGCAGACTCCCCCTCTGTACCACGTGTACTCTGCTGGCCCAAGCATCTCCAGGGACCTTCCAACCCCACAACATCACGCGATTGCGCCACGCACTCCAGCACCACAGAAAAATGCCCAAGGCTGCGGTCAGACCAGCCATGGCCAGATTTCTGCTCCGAAATCCTGGGTGATCTACCTGGCCTCAGTTTCCTCATCTGTAACATGGGGAGGCTAAACGTTCCTGCCTCAGCATTGTTGTGTCGATCGGGAGAGACAATGAGATTAGCTTACATGCTTCAAGCCCTGTGTGGCAGACACCGTTGTAAGCACTTTAGCCATATTAGCTCACTGAATCCTCACCAGCTGAGAGCAGCCAACACTTACATGGTGCTCGAAAGTTCCAGACACGGGGTGCTTACCCACAGTAACTCAATCTGTTCTACAACCCTAGGAGGCAAATATTTCTTCACCCTCCTTTTACAGATGGAAAAACTGAAGCACGGAGAAGTTCAGAACTTGCCCAAGGTCAAGAGCCAGGATTTGAACCCAGGCAGCGAAGCCCCATGTCTGGACTCATAATTAGCCGGCCCTGCTGCTTCACCCAAGGTAGGCACACTTAGCCCAGCACCCGCCTTCCCTAAGCATGCAATAAAGGTACTGTTATGCCTAAAGGAGGGGGGTGAAAGGTCAATTTCCGAAACCTGCCTTTTGGTAAGGATTCAGTAAGATGACACACAGAAAGTTCCCAGCACAGAGCAGGGGCTCAAAAAAAATGTCACATGAATGGATGAATGAGTGAATTGAAGGAAAGACCATGGGTCTGCTCTGGCTTCCTGGTTCTTCCAAGCAAGGAGGCTGATGCTGTAACTGGCTGTCATTCCCCAGCAGGGCTGCTAATGAGGAGTCTCTCACAGATGGGAGGACACCCAGCAGCAGGTGGCTGTGGGTACAATTTGCCCTGGAAAAGCAAGTCTGTTCTTGGAGGCTTAGGTGGAGGCAACAACTAACTTTCCTGCTACGGAACCTCTATGCCATGGACCAGAAGCCCTGCCAGTAGTCCCAGAAAGCTCCCCATCCTGTCCGGGTGGGTCCTGGCTCGGGCAGTGGCCCGGGGAGCCGTACGCAGAGAAGAAAAATGGGACAGGAAATGGCACCAAGGTTTTTGAGAAGTGAAAAGTGTAGAGCCCTGTCTTTGTGTGGGAATGAGTGCCAAGGGGACACTGCCTACTGAGTTTTCATCAAAGTAATTTATTGATCAATACAGCTAACATGGCTAGTTCAGCGATTTTGTACAAAATAACCACGTGTTGGATGCAAGGAGCACTTTACTGGATTGCAGGGAGAGGGGCCAGGCAGAATTGCCCGTGTTTTATGGGCTTCTGGGAACCAGACCCTGGCAGTTCTGTCCCCGTGGCTTTATCTTCATGACACCAAAACACTGGGATGGAGAGAACAAAGAGGGGCCGATCTTCCAGATGTTTTGTCTACCTGGCAGCAAATATCAAGACATTTCTGTGCAAAGTCACAACAATGAACCTGAAACCCTCGAGGCAGGGAAGAAGGGTTGGGCTAGAAGAGGCCCAGGCTCAGAGCCGGGTCACAAGGCCAGAGGGAAATGGAGCTGCACATTTCCTAAGCACCAACTCTTCACCAGAGCCCCCACTAAGTGCTTTGACGCTTAGCATGTCTCCTGCATTTATAGATGAGGAAAAATGAGGCCGGCCTTGTGCTCCCGAGGCCGCAGAGCCCCTAAATGGTGAAGGAGTGGTTCACATTCGGGCCTAAACCAGGGTTTTCCTGATCCTACTCATGTGACTTTGAACTAGTGAGCTGGTCTCACGGAACATCAGTCTCTTCAGTGCAGACTGAGGAGCCTCCGTCCTCCCCCGCCTGCCGAGCTCACCAGTGGGAACACTGAAGGGGACAAAGATGCACATGCGCTTGGCAAACCGGAGAGAATTCTGCTACCTTAAATGACGGACTCTCTTCTGAGGGTTCCCCAAAGCGCCCAGCCTGGACCCAGACACTAATATGTGTTGAATCATTTATCAGGGGGTTGAACCAGATGGCCTGGTGTCCCATCCTCAAAATTCCAGATGCCTCGAGTAGCGTGTGTACTCTTCCCCCCGAGACGTGGGCCATACGTAGGGGTACACACTGTGGTACACACAGCATGGGAGGAGCCAATCAGAGCCAATCAGAGCCAATCAGAGCTGTTTAGCTCCCACCTGCCCCCAGAGTCATGAAGCCCCTGGAGACCTCCACCGGAAGTCCACTTACCTGGAGGCTGGGGATTTGGCAGAAGACCTCATCTCCCTGGAAGCGATGCCCCTCCCCTGCAGAAAGCCCGGTCCTCCGTGGGCTAGTGCTGTGGCCCCCCCACCCCACTGCTCTACCAAGCAAGTGTATGCTTGGGACACACCTGAGTGAGCCCCTGCACTGGGAAGAAGGGTCACTCGCCGAGAGCAGCTCCACGGAAGAATGTACCAAAGAAGAGAACGAGGCTGAGCCCCAAAGCCTAAGCCGGCCAGAGGAACCAACGACCTAAAGTATGAGGCTGGCCTGTACCTTGGCCCAGAATCTGTGCCATCTTGGTTCTTGGGCACAGGACCTTGGAAACCACCTCCTGGCTTCATCTTAGGCCCACCCCCTTGTTCACCACATGGGCCTTCTCTCTTCTTCGGCCACACTCTGGAACGCTCCCCTACATCCTTCACATGGTCTTTCCTCTCATTCTGCAGGCCTCCGCCTGAATGCGACCTCCTCGGGGAGGCCCTCCCTGCTCCCAAAAGCATAGAGTTGTCGCTCAAGTACGTGCCTGCAGAGTATTTGCTCTAATCCCTAAGTGTGCACTTACTTGCTTGTTTGCTTGCTTACTGTTTGTCCCATCCCAGACTAGACAAGATCCCACGAAGAAGGGAATCTCGTCCCTCTAGACCCAGAACCTAGTGCACCTGGCGCATAGTAGGTGCTCAATCAGCACTTACTGAATGAAGGAAGGAAAGACGTGGGGAGGGAGAAAGGGAGGAAGAAGCCAGGCAAGCAAGATGAACTGTAGGCCGGCTTCGGAGAACCAACCGGGATGGGTGTATTCCAGCCATACGAGTTCCTTTTCTGGCCGATTCTCAGACATCTCTTCACATGGATCCCATTTAGATGATCTGGTTCCTCCAAGATAATGCCATCCAGTAACTCAATGAACCCCACCCTGCCAGGCTGGTACAACCTGAAGTCTTTTACATATGGCACCCATCCACCAACAGACGGTAAACCACACCGAGTGGCCTCTGCTGAGCAGCTAGGAACTCAGGGAGGCCTGAGTTACTGGTGGGGCACCAGAGAGAAGCAATCCCCAGGGGGTGTCTAGACATCAGAACCTGCCATTTTGATTGTGAGGTCGTTCTGACCCCACCAGGAGTCTGCGAGCTTGTTCATCTCGGTACCAAACATGCTTACTCTCCCTTTCCCCTCTCTGTCTCTCTCCCATCTCTTTGTCTCTCCCTGTCTCCTCCATTCTGAGTGTCTCTGTCTCAATCACAGGCTTCCTCTTCCTGACTCACTCTTTTGTCTCTTGCTCAGAATTCATCCACATTGGTTCATTCAGGGATGAAAACAGTGGGCTCAAAATAGAGTCTAAACATCCTGTTCCTGTCTTAGCATCAAGGGATCCTGAAGCCCAGGAAGCTCCTGCCCGGATTTTATCAGGACTCTAGGTTCAGGAATCTGGAAAAATCCATACTCCACAGTACCCTGCGTGTTCTCTAAGGAGGTAACCACGTCCTAGTGTGAATGGCTAAGGGCCAGGGCTCTGAGGCTGACCTCCACGGCGCACCCAGGCTCCGCCACCTACCGGCTGAGTACTACGGGCCAGTCCTTTCATCTCCCTGAGCCACAAGCTCTTCACCTGCAACAGGGGGTTCCTGGACCATCTCACAGGGTCATGATGAGAACTAAAGAATGAGCACCCAGAATTGCTCTATATTACCCGGCACCATAAGTGCCCAATAAGCCTTGGTGGTCGTTTTTTCCTAGTCTTGGTCTATTAGTTCTTTTTTTGTTTCTTTGTTTTAAGTGTGAACCTGTCTGCAGAGATGGGGCGATGAGAGAGGCAGTGCTGTCCACCCCGAAAGCAAGGAAGCCTGTCTCCCTGGAGAGCATGTGCTAAAGCACAGGGAGGCTGGGAGCCTCTGGGAGGCCCCGGCTCGGACTCTCCTCAAGCGCCCCGAGGGGCTGGCATCCACCCCAGCAAGGGGGCTGTGCCTCACCTTTTAACAGTGTTGCAAAGTCATTTCCAGCTGGCACAGGAAGCACTGAGCCTGAGGGAGGTGGAATGTTCCAAGGTTTTCTCGCTCTCTTGCAGGTCTAAGCCCCCAGGAGGTGGAGACACGGGATCTGCTGACGTGTGGCTGGGGCTGACAACCCCGCATGACCTCCTCAGCGCTGGGAAGAATGAAGGCTACTCAAACAGACTTCCACAATCTGACCTTGAGGGTCACCGCAATTTCCAGAAGCAGAGACCTTCAGGTCCCACAGTGGTGCGGGGCTGAGCTCAGCCCCGGGCAGCGGCCCTGAACTGTGTACCCAGGAGACTATGTGCCAGGGAGAGTAAGGCAGCCACGCCTCGTCCCTGCCACGATATCCAACGCCATCAGCCACAGCTATTCTCCCTAGGAAGGGACCTGCTGTCAGACCCAGAAAGGCCAGATGTCTAGAATCTCAAGCTGGATGTGTCTGGGCAAGGCGGGATTCACAGACACGATCCTAGGCAGAGCTGGCCCTTCATGCCTTGCTAAAGCTTCCCTCTGCAGCCACCTCCCGACCCTTGACACCAGACAGCCCACCCTATCACTGTAGATGCCCCTGCTGGACTGCAGGCACAGCGTCTCTCCGCTCTCCCCGACCCTGGCCAAGCAGAAGTGGAGGCTGGGCAGGGCCTCCTACTTTGCATGCCCGCTCAGAGCCCGGAGGCGGGTGGGAAAGGGCATGTGTCTGTGTGGCCTATTATCCATGCCTGATTAGTGGCTGGGGGTGTGTCGGCACAATGGGACAGGGCGGGGGCAAGGACAATGGTTGTTAAAATGCTCCCACAGCGCTCTGATGCCCCCACCACATCCTGGTGCCTCAAAGGCACAGTAATGAGAAGGGACTCCCAGCAGATTTTCGGCCTGGAATGTGTTCACTTAACTCTGGGTAATGCTGCCATCGAGATACACAGCACCACTCACAGTCATCCAGACGCCCAAGGAAGAAGAGCCGGGAACATCCTAAACATGCCACTCACCACCGTCCACTGCTGGGAGGCCCCATCCCAGCCTCCAGCCCATCCGTGACTTGGGGATTTGGTGTGATCTGTCTGGCACTTAACTGTCTACTGTGGGCTTTGCTTGGTGCAGCTGCTGGGAATACGCAGGGACATCAAGTTGGAGCCAGGCAGACCGGCATAAAAATCTGTCAACCACCCCTTCCCAAACAGGTCCTTCCCCATGCTCGGGCTCAGATCCCGCCTCTGGAAAGACAAAATAACTGCACCGACCTTAGGGATGTTGTAAGGGTTAAATGAGATGGGGGGCGGGGGCTCAGTGAACATTAGCTCTTAATATCATAATAAAGAGGAACGAGATAAGGTCCTTGCCTTTGAGAAGCTCCTGATCCACGTGAGGGTCAGGGACCCCGTGCCTTGCGGGAGCCAAAAGGAACCCCACGGGGAAGCAGGATGGGCGAGACACAGGCATTTGAAATAAACGGCCCTCTTGCTCTGCCTCTTCTTCGCTCCCGATAATAAAAACACAGCTGCACAAAATGTTTCACCTTTCCCTCTCAACGCCACTGCAAGCAGGGCTCGTGCATGACTGTGAATGGCCAGTCTCAGGGGATGCACTGTAAGGATAGGTGGGGGCTATGGCATGTGCAAATGGAGGAAAGGAAGCCAGAAACCCAAAATTTTATATAAAAAATCCCAATTTTGGAATGTTGGCTAACTCAACTTAAAAAACTAATTCAAGTTAAAATTAAATTGATGGGGGTGGGGGTGGGAGAGAGCAGAACCTAGAAAAGGAGTTCAGGAGGGGAATTCCTTAAATTCGAGGCTAAGAAGTTTGCCTTCAAGAGAGCAAACCATCAACAAGATTAAAAAAAACAAAAAACAAAAAAAAACACAGTCAGAAGCAAACACAAGAGGTCCACAAGCTTCCACTTGAGCTCTGGGGTGACCAGGGGGTCAAGTGGAAGAGATCATCTCTGCACCCATGAGGAGTGCTATAAAAAGGGGGCTGGAGCAACACTCTGGGAGGCTCAGGGAAGGTCGTGCCACTGCCCGGTGCATCAGAGGAGGCTTCCCGCAGGAGGTGAGCCTATGACAGATAGGAAGTATGAGAAAGAAGAAATTCAGCAGGAGGCCAGGGGGGAGGGCATTCATGTGGGAAGCACAGAACGCAGATGCAAGAAGTCAGAAACAGCCCCACCTGCCTTGAGCTGACAATGGTTCTGGGTGTGAAGAGTTTATGTAGAGTCCTGGCTGGACTGGCTGAGGGCAGCATCTGCCAGTAGTGGAGGACTGGGCAGAGCCCACTGAACGGTGAAGTCCTGAAGGATGGGGGTCTTCCAACCCACCCACTCCCCCAAGAGAGGGGTACTGGGGGCTGTCCCTGCATTTCTTGCAGCTGCCAAGAAACGGAATCCAGGTGCCCTCGCTCAAAGAATGGGGACAGGTGAGGAGCAAGAGACACCAGAGGGACCAGGCTAAGAAAGGCCTGGCCGGGTTGTGGGGGGCAGGAATGGGAGCAAGAGATCCTTGGGGATCCAGGAAGCTGGGAAGACACCTTTCCCAAGCTTTTCCCTTTTCCTGACCCAGGCCGCTCACCCCATTTTCTGCCCAAATCTGTGTAAGTAGATTCAACAAATATTCCCTGAGCACCCACTTTATGCCAGGAACTGTGACAGGTCTTGGTAGCCGTTATTTAAAATAATAGCAGCCATGGGGCGCCTGGGTGGCTCAGTCGGTTAAGCGACTGCCTTCGGCTCAGGTCATGATCCTGGAGTCCCGGGATCGAGTCCCGCATCGGGCTCCCTGCTCAGCGGGGAGTCTGCTTCTCCCTCTGACCCTCCTCCCTCTCATGCTCTCTGTCTCTCATTCTCTGTCTCAAATAAATAAATAAAATCTTTAAAAAATAATAATAAATAAAATAAAATAAAATAATAGCAGCCATGATGATGGATGACGATAATGGTATCAAGGAATATTTCTGAATGCTTTCTCTGTGTGCACTCTGCCACGCTCTGTTTCCTCATCTCTAAAGTGGGGTAAAGTCCCTACCTCTTAGATCTGCTGTGTTAAGTGAATGAATGTCGGGAAGATGCTTAGCACAGTGTCTGGTACATCGTGAGCCTTTAACAGATCATTCGTGTTATGTCTAGGAGCACAGCAACATTGTGTTAGCACGGGGGGGCTGGAGATGGAAAGCATAAGGCAAGCACAGCCCGGCCAGATCCGTGCGCCTGTCCCTCCTGCCCCTGATGCAGCAGTCCTCAGTGGCACTGACCCAGGCATCTGTCCTGCAAGTTGAGGTCTCCCTCCCCCCACCTTCTGCCAAGGAGAAGGAGGGTTCCATCCTCAGTGGGAGAAGGGTTTCAGCTCAGCCACGGAGAAGCTCCTGGCCCCTTAGAGATTTCAAAGAGGCAAGTGGAGACAGAGTCCCCTTCTCAAGCCTCCCGGCCAGGCTGTCACAAAGACCAGGACTTGCAGAAGGCCTGGCCAGGTGACCAGACTTCCAAGCCCCATCCGCCTGCTGGAGGAGACTGTGAGCAACCCACCACCCATGGAGTGCTCATCACCTTGCACACCATGACACGGAACACACTGAGGGTTTTCTGGTCAAACCAGGGAACCATGCAATGGGGCGGAGGCCCAGCTGAGCTCTCAGACAACTGGATGTGGCATCCAACGACAGAGGGCTCAGAAAACAGGTGCATGGCTCTGGGGAGGGTCCAATCATGTACCATGGCCTGGCTTCCAGTGCTCAGGCCTGGGGCCAAGGGAACAGTGGCTTCTCGGGAGAGCCCTGGACCAGGATTGAGGACACCTGGTCTCTTAACCAACCCTCCATCTGCCCCCACACATCTCCCTGTCCTTTCTCACCTGGACTACTTAAAGAGCTTCCTGATGGCCCCCCAGTTTCCACTTTCACCCCCATGTAATCACACCACACAGCCACCAGGATGACTTTTCAAAGGCACAAATCTG
Organism: Mirounga leonina; assembly: GCF_011800145.1. Taxonomy (NCBI): domain Eukaryota; kingdom Metazoa; phylum Chordata; class Mammalia; order Carnivora; family Phocidae; genus Mirounga; species Mirounga leonina. The sequence goes on along the minus strand of NW_023270447.1, from coordinate 65,947,065 downwards.
GCTATGTTGCTCCCTTCCTACATTCCTCAATGGCTGCCCAATGCCCTTAGGATAAAGTCCAGCCTCCTCACAAGGCTTACAGAGCTTTATATGAAGCCCTCTACTCAGGCCTTATTTTTCCACATCCCCCTCCCTTTACTCTATTCACACTGGACTTCCCTGAGTTTTTTATTTTTATTTTTATTTATTTATTTTTAAAGATTTTAGGGGCGCCTGGGTGGCTCAGTTGGTTAAGCGACTGCCTTCGGCTCAGGTCATGATCCTGGAGTCCCGGGATCGAGTCCCGCATCGGGCTCCCTGCTCGGCGGGGAGTCTGCTTCTCCCTCTGACCCTCCTCCCTCTCATGCTGTCTCTCATTCTCTCTCTCTCAAATAAATAAATAAAATCTTAAAAAAAAAGATTTTATTTATTTGACAGAGACACAGCGAGAGAGGGAACACAAGCAGGGGGAGTGGGAGAGGGAGAAGCAGGCTTCCCGCCGAGCAGGGAGCCCGATGCGGGGCTCGT
>NW_023270447.1:65892434-65946458 GCF_011800145.1 Mirounga leonina | reverse complement strand
GAAGGCAGATGCTTAACAACTGAGCCACCCAGGCACCCCACGGACTTCCTTGAGTTTTTTAAATGCGAGTCTGAAACACATGAAATTGCTGGTACTTGGCCACGTTTGACCTACAAAGCTGATAGTTTCCTACAGTTCAACTTAACACAACTGTCTGTCCTTGGGCATTTACACGTTATTGCCTCTACCTAGAACACATCCCTCACTCCTCCCCATCATCCTGATATCACCATGCCTTCCTCCTCCCTCAGGTCTCAACCCAAACGTCACTTCTTCCAGAAAGCCTTTCCTGATGTTCCCCTGAGCAGCCTGCTCATCCCTTCTGTAACAGGCCTTGAACCTGTAGTGACTCTCTGATGTCTGTCTTTCCTGCCAGATTGCAAGCTCCATGAGGACAAGGACCACGTCTGTCTTGCTCATCTTGAGGGTCCCAGCACCTGGCCCAGGGCTGGCACGTAGTATGTGCTCAGTAAAGGCTCGCTGAGGAACAGCAGCTCGTGTGCTTGTGTGAATGGGACAGAGCCCCGCCCCTGGCCAGCTGTACAACCTTGGACCATCCATCTCCTATAGACATCAGTTCCTACCTCTGCAAAAGAAGGTAATCACACCTATAGCAGAGAGACGGGCAAATGAGATGGCACGAGGCGTGCCAGCGTATTTGGTGTTATACTGCTCGAAAACGTTGACAGGTCCTTCCTGGGGCTGGCTGCAGCCACCAGTCTCCTTCCTGACCCCTGGGCACTGCCAAGGGACGAACTGCTGCAGGAGACAAGACAAAAAGAGTCTGACCTTAAGACGACTCCTCACAACCACCACTCTGAGCTCAGAGTTTGTGAGTTGGTGGAGTCTGTTTCAACAGAGCAGGCATGTTCCTTTCAGGCAACTTAGAAAGCCTGGGTTTTTATAGCCTCTCTAGCTGCACAGCTGGGGATGCCTAGAATTTATAGTGAAAGGAACCCAGAGCCCCTCAGTAACATCCCTGGCCAATCTGTTCTTGATTACCTCCCCTAACAGGAAGCTCACTACCCCTGAGGTATCTTACTTAATCTTCAAATAGCGCTGACTAGGAGATGGCTGGTGTTGAACCAAATTCTGCCTTCTTGGGCCATCCTCTCACTGGCTCCAATTCTCTCTGCTGGCACTTCTAAGACCAGGTTTGCTCACCCTCCTACCCAACAGCCTTCAGAGATTAAGAGATGACAACCCTTGCCTTCACATCTCCAAGCTTTGGGTTCTGACCTTCCTCTCAGTCTCCGTACCTGTACTACGGGGCTGGCGAGTGCTGGACCTTACTCCTCTCCTGGTGGGGCTGACACGAAGGAGGAGAAAGCACCAGCATCTGTGCTCAAAGAGTGGGGCTGCAGGAGCCCCAGACCTTCCTTACTGCAGGCCTCAGATCCAGACTCTGGGATCAAAGTAGCACACAGAAAAACCACCTTCTGCCGGGTGAGTCAGGCTCAAAGTCTGCCGGCCCTCTCCAGCCTCTGGGGGAGATGGATGCCTGCGCTGACGGATCGCTCCAATGTGTTAGGTAGATAAAGAAATTGATTATTCCATAAATCATTGTCTCCATGAAAAAAAATCCCCATTTTTTAAAAAGGAAAATATTATAAATCTGCCCAAGCCCATGTGAGGGCAAGTGTAGCCATTTCAGCTTAATTGTTTGAGAGCTTCTTTGCTTCAGCCCTAGAAAAAAAAAAAAGTCCCCGAAGCTACTGGCTCCCAATCGAGATGTTCCTTCCCAAACTCCACAAATGGCCATGTCATGTCATGGGCGAGACGGATTTACATTGCAGCAGGAAGAATGTGAATCAGCCAGAAAGAAAAGCTTTCCCACCAAAGGAGACAGAACCTTTTCTTTTGAGACAAAAATGGGATGCTAACCTCTATCCTTACCTTTCCTCCTTACTTACACACACACCTGCCCCATCTGGAAAAGTTGAAGGTTCCATTCTGACAAGAGACAGGGAACTGGCCAAAATGAGCCTTGGGGGGGGGGGGGGCGAGGATGGGGTGTGACAGCTCAGGAGTGAAGGAATCCTCAGAACAATGGAAGGGATGGTACGTTTTAGAAGGAGCAAGGCAAGCAGGACCATGGGCGTGAAAGGTGCAAGGGAACAGATGTGGCTTCCCAGCTGCCTCTGCTGTGTGACTTTTACTTGTTCCTTCCCCTCTCTGAGCCTTAGTGCTCCTCCTTAGAGCACCCAGGAGAATGAGGAAGATCCCAGTGTGGGGCTCTGGTCTGCACTGCACGTATCTGCATGTTCAAGGAACCAGGCCCATCACTGAAGGTCACCTACATGGACCTAGCAGGAGGCCACCGAGTTACCACCAGGTCCTGGGAGGCTGCTCTGTGCCCCCAGATCCTCCACAACCCCCTTCCTGGTGCACTCCGCAACCCACGGAGTGGGCGCTCCATAAATATTTGGTGAATCAGTGAGTCAGCCCAGAGTCCATGTGAAAACAGCAGGAAATAAACACTAAATTACAAACAGCATAAAAATAGCCACATTTCCAAAGCAGATTTTTCTGATTCTGTGAATCCGAGCAGGAGGAGAAAAAAAACAAAACAAAACCCATCCCCTCTCACTGAGATCTCTCAAGCCAGGGCCCTGAAGTAACTCTGCTCTGCAGGCACCAGAGTCCACGTTCCCTCTGCCCGATCCACATCAATCTGCTGTGTGACTGAAAGGTGCCATCTTGCCTCCTCGGAGCCCGTTGACTTAAACATCACTCCTTGTTCAAAGGCACATGCCAATTCCTCTGACTCTGTCATTCAGATACTCTCAGACTCCTATGCCCTTGGGCTTCTAGGCCAGGTGTTCCAGCCAGCTCCCAGCACCGCAGTGACAGACAAAAGGTCCCCCTTTCTCTGAGGCATGCTGAGGCCACTCACAGAGTGCCTTTCCTGTCTAGGAGAGACCTTTGTGGATACCCAGCCCCATCGCAAGGCTTCTCAGACACAACCAGGTGGTGGAGCACCTGGTACTCCTGGGGTTCTTTGGGGAAAACCATGAAGCTGTGACACATTTAATTCCCATCACCTGAACGAGGAGTAATTTTATTTACTGGCAGAAAATATGGCTCTATTATAGGTATGTAGGGTTCCACAATTCAGGAAATAACACACAAAATACTTTAAGAAATCACATTTAGCAGGATAAAAATACATAACACAAGCCTACTTACCAAATGCGATGTGAAAGATGATGCTGACAAGCTGAGCAAAGACGCTTGGTATCAGGTGTGATCTTTGACAATAGACTGTTCACTCGTTTTGTCATCTGCTACTGCTCCCTAGCAGAAGAGCTGTACAAAGCACCAAAGGCTTAGGAACAATTTACGTGTGTGTTTGGGGGGGGTGGGTAGAGAAAATTCTATCTGTTCTCTTCATTTTCTTTTACTGTGAATTACTTGATTTGAATGACCACAAGTAATCATTCTTACTAGCCTACTGTGTGCCTGCTAAACACCTCAGTCCAGTTTACGAACCCCAGAGTCCTAGAGGAATAGCATTCGGAGAAAGAACGCCTATTTAGCAAGACCTTACGACAACCACATAACCCCTGCTGGAAGAGCCAGCGGGCAGATGGCACCCACTCACTACCCCAGGGCCTGATTGCTCTCCGTGGTGCTGAACAGAGAGGTTGGGGTGAACCTTAATCTCCCAGCCTCTTGGGGAATTACATAGGGTATATCAATTATCTATGAGCCTTTCTAAACACACATGAATCTGGTTTAGTATTTCTCCCTCAATGTGGAAAAAATGTTTTAAAGGTCTGTTTTTCAGCCCTGGAAAAATTTAGTCTACCTCAAGACTGCAAATTTAAAGCTTCAAATGTATGTGAGTGTATGTGAGTGTGTGTGCTGTGTGTGTGTGAGAGAGAAAGAGAGAGATAGGAACAAGGATGGAGTTTTCTTAATGAAGTGGGGGGTCAGAGACCCATGTTTTCATCTGATTTTCCTACGGCTCACCAAGGGATGTGGCACAAAGTATGTCCCCCTTTTGGTCCTCAATATCCCAATCTGTGATAGGAAAGAGGAAAGACAGGTGCTGTATTCCTCTAGGTCCAACATTTGGGGGACCCCTCCTTGTGTTCTGGCTCTTCCATGAACTCAGAGACTGTCAACAGGATGACCTTGCCTGGCCTTCTTCAGCACTGAAAGATTTCCTGGAGCTAGAGGGGGACACAAGCCTCGGTCTCTCTCGCAACAAGCCATGGATTCGATCTCTCTGCTCAGCTCTCCCCGAGCCCTCCGTCCCCATGGACCAGCCATAATTCAGCTAAACCTGAGAGTTCACCCATATTTTATTTACTGATTCGATGTTACCAGACAAGTAAAATAGACGGCTGTCACCTCCATTAAACTGGGCAGGAAAAATGGCCATGTAGGCAACAGGCTCTTTCTGCTCATAATGTGTCATCTGTTTCCTTGGGGAAGGAAGCAAGAAAGGCGGGGGCCTGGCCTCAAGGGAGAGTCCAGTGCTGTCGAGCGCAAGAGGGGAAGCCCAGGGCTCCACTGCAAACCTGGCTTGGCCTCACTCTCGGCTACACAGATACGGTAGACCCGTCGGCCCAGTCCTCCAGGAATTGGGAGCACCACTGAAGTCTTGAGCTCCCCACTGACCCAAAGGAAAGTCACTACAGTCACTCATCAGGCTTTGGGATAAAGAATGGCTGTTGAGCCCCACTGTGGGAAGCGTGTGCTAGAGAAGCAAACCTCCAAGTGGTCATTTCTTCAAAGTACACAAACACATACACGTGTACACACTCACACTCCCAAGAACCCAGATGATGCATGTGACCCTGGGGCTAAATGGTCCAAGCTGACAATACAGCCTGAACCTCCAGGTCAACTGTCAACACCTCTGCTTTACACGAAGCTGGCAAGGAGACCTGTTGTCTACACATCCTAACAGAAGGAAGTGACACGGTGAAGGCAGAAAGCGAGGCCCGGCCGCAGAGCACGTGGCACAGCAGCAGCCCTATCTGCCGGTTGTCCGGAGTGACCTGCCTGGTAAGGACAAATGGCAGAAGTTCTCTGTCTTGGTTCAGCTCCCAGAGGTTAGCCGCAGAGATGCTGAGGGGCAGGTGGCGGGGAGGGACCGGTGAGGTCAGGAGCTCTTCTTCAGTTTCTCCTTGAAGTAGACATCTCGCGTCTCTCTCGAGAGAAAAATCATCATGATACGAACCAGACAATGGATGTAAAGACCAATCTGGGCCTGAGGAAAAGAAGGACCCACTCCTCTAAATATTCCAGTTTTGCCCAAGCTAGCTACATGGAAAAAGTCTTAGCATAGAAGGTGCTGAATCAAGGTGTCAGAACACCAAAGACTTCGCTAGAACTTTGACTTGGTAGAAGAATCGAACGATGTCTTTCACAAAATCCTGCTGACCAGATGGAAAAGGTGTGGAGCTAAGTTACAGGGCAGGTAGGTGAACTTCTCCTCAAATGACTGTATCCATCAGTGCATTCATCTGTTCAACAAATAGTTGTTAGTCCCTTACTAGGTGCCATGCACTGTGCTAGAGGCACTGGATGAAGTGGTGAATAAGCCATCTGGGGTCCCTGCTTGTACAGTAAGTGCTATGACAAGGAAAGTATGGGGGGTTTGAGGGCCCATCAAAGTGGGCAGGCATCAAGAAAGGCTGAAACCTGAAGGATGACTAGAAGTTGTCTGGGAAGAACAGCAAGAGCAGAGATCCAGGGTGTAAAGGAAGGCACAGTGGCCCCTGCAGACTTGGGTGCTTGGTACAGTGGAACAGAGAGTGTGTGCGAGGCAAGGAGGGACAGAGTCTAAGTCGGCAGGTCAAAAAGGGCCTGAAAGCAAAAAGGAAGCTAGCGGGGTTTTGAAGCTGGTTAAAGTATAGGACAGTGGACCCAAGATCACTGAATTAAGCCAACGGACTCTGGACACTGGTCACTTCCTTCCTAACGTGTTGATGGCAGAAGGGAGGGCAAGCGGGTTCAATCCAGGCTCACATGGCACTAAGCATGCCAGACCACAGAAAGGGAAGCCACAAAAGCTGCACCATCCAGAACAGAGGCTTCCAGCCCCCATCACAGCGTAGGCCCACAACCCACTTAACCTCTCCACCACAGACCCCAGGAGTGGGAGGATGAAGAGGGTGAAATTCACATCTACCTCCTGAGGATGGAGGGACCGGAACAGGCTTTGGTGGTCCAGAAACAATGAACGAGAATAACCGCCTGAAGGTTCAATGATACAGGATTTACCGAGGATAAATGACAGGTCCTGCCTTTAGGCTCGAAAGATCAACTGCCAAAGGGAAGATGAGAGTAGTTATAGATCAGCAGCGACGCCTGTGCAAAAGACCAGGTGATCTCAAAAGACCACCAGCTCAGCATAACTCGGCAAAGCAGACGGCTGCTGAGAAGGCAGAGATAGTGGTCTGGGTTATACAAGGAAACGTGGAAGCTGAGATCCGAGGAAGCAGTGCGCTTACTGGGTGCAACTCACAAGCAGCACTGTGGAGAGCTCTCAACACCATGCAGGAAGAACGGAGCATCTTTGCTGGGGGAAGAACTGAGCATCTTTTTTTTTTTTTTAGAACTGAGCATTTTAGCTTGGAAAAATTTAATTTGGAGAAATGCCTTTGCATTTCCATAGGGTTGCATGGTGGGACAGGGAGCAAACCCGGACCAGAATCAGTGGGCATGGTGATTGTAACATAAGAGTAATGGACGCCATTTGTTGAGTGCTTACCACCACTGTGGTCTAAACACTTTATAAACATTAACTTACTTAATCCTTATAACAACCCTGTGAGGCAGGTACTATCATTATTATTATTACCATGAGAGATTAATTTGCCCAAGATCACATGGATGGGAAATGACGGAGGCAGCCTTCAAAGTCAGGCCCGCAGATTCCAGAACCTGCTAACTAATCCACGATGATAGATTGTGAAAATGCATGGACAACTTCTCTCGTGCCAGGCAAATTCATTCTCACAATGATCCCATGAGGTCAAATCTATTGCTCTCCCCATTTGACAGGTGAGGAAAGCTAAGGCCAAGAAGTTAAGTGACTTACCCAAAGTGTCAGAGCCTGGAGGGGGAAAAGGGTTTAAACTCAGACAGGTGGATCTCAGAACCTCTACTCTCAACATCCAAGTTCTGTGGCCTTTCCCAGAACTGCGGGGAGACAAACTTTAGGGGAAAATTTGCAACAAAGATTGGAATCAGCCAAAACATCTGCAGTAAGGAAGAAAACAGGGTCCAAAGTAGTGAGCTTCCTGTCTCAGGTGGTATTCAATAGAGACCAGAGATCCACCTGTAAGGGGGGGCCCTGCAGTGACTTAGAACAGTGGTCCTCACAGGGTAGGCCCCAGATGAGCAGCATCAGCATTATCTGGGGCCCTACTAAAAACGTAAAATTCCAGGCTTCCCCCCAGACCTATTGAATCAGAAGCTCTGCAGGTGGAGCCCAGCAATCTGGATTTTAACGAGCACTCCAGGTGATTTTGATGCATGCTGATGTTTGAGAACCAGAGGCCTAGAATGACCCCTGGGGTCCTTTTCAGCCTAGATTCTGTGATTCTCCACCAAGACAAGAAATGTGATGCCGTGGAGCCCTGGGAAGTCCTTGGCTCCCTGCTCCTGCTTTTCCACCCAATTGGGCAGGCTTTTTGGAATAGCATATTTCAGTTCTGCAAAGCAGATGCAGGAAGGCTTTGCACAAGTCTCCCTTGCTCCCATATTTAAAGAGCTCATCTCTGCAGTTGTTCTGAGAACTCTATAAACCCCCGTCCATCAGCAGCCTGTCTGCATCGGTCCCTTTAATAGCGCAAGACTTAATTGTCTCCTATGGATTGGAACCCCCTTCACACAAACTAGCATCTTAGCTCCTTCTTGCTCCCTTTTTTCTCCTGCCTTCCTTAACTACCATTCAGCTTGGCACCAAAGGATTTGGAGTCGAAGCTGCCACTCACGCCGGATCTCACTCCATCTCATTATCTCCAAACTGTATGATCACCATGGGGACTCTCTCCTCCCCAGCTCTTTCCATTGGCCTCATTACCTGATGTCTCCCCGCAGAGCCAGGAGTGTCTATCCCCTGGAGCCCAGCCTCCAGCCAAAGACCCTCTCTGGGCTGCACGGGCCTGCCCAAGAAGCAAGCTTCAACTCCACATCCAAGAAGGACGGATCAGGACTCCCCGGATCAATTTCTAAAGAACATCCCACAACCAGGGTCTTCTCGGCTCTGAACACAGGAAAAATACATTTCAATGGTAATACTGCAAATATAGGGAAGAACCAGCACCCTCATGGGCTGCAGGTATGTGATAAATAGCAGGCCAGGAGGAGTCTGGGAGCTAACACACAGAAGCATCCTGAAGGGCACCTCCCTCTCTCCCTAACTTGGTGGGTAACGGTTACAGGCAGCCAGACCCTACCATTTCCGCTATGGGGCACATGGGTGTGCGGGCAATGGGTAAATGCCATGTACTAAGCTGCATGGAGTACTGAGCACAAGGGTTGGCACAAGGCAGAGGGTACATAAACAGCAGAGAGCCTCAGAGCTCATGGAGACTGATGGCAAAGACACGGCCCCCACCCTTGGGGGGTCCTTTCTCTCCTAACATTTATTAAACATCAGGCACCATGCAAAGAGCTTTATACGCTTTATCTTCTTTAATCCTCACACTAACTCTGTGAAGATGATACTATAAGGTTCGGCCATATGAAATTTTTGCAGGTCAAAAACATCTGCATATGGATCTGCCTAATAGTAATATTTCTACCTTGTAAATGAGGAAACGGAGGCTCCAGGGTAACGTGACTTGCCCAATGTCACAAGGCACAGACATGCAGACTCAGAGTCTAACTCAGATCCACCACTTTTTCCCAAACCCCATATGTGCCATGATGTTTTGGGGTGCCAAGAAAGAAAAAGATCCTGTAGATAACCCCAGTTATGACATGTGAGACACACTGATTTCAGATAAGTGGGAAGATAGAGGCAGGAAGTCCATCTTAGAACCAGTAAAATACATTATCTGACTCCAAAACAACTCGTTCTGCCGCCTGGTAGTGATGGTGGGGGAGGCGCCCTTCTACACTCTGGGGCAGCTCCTTGTCTAACGGGGGAGGCAGGACATGCATGCACCGGAGAGAGCCCTAGACACACCCACAAGCCTAACTCCGGCCAAGGTCAGTCAGCACCAGTAAACAAGGCAGAGATGTCCAAGGAAGCAAGGGGGAGAATGTGGCAGAGGGACCTTTGGGGAGAGGGGCGTGCCAGGCTTGGAGTCAGAGGCAGGGGGACCCTGTACATAACTCCAAAGGAAATAAAACAAGGCAAGGGCTGGGGCGCAGTTGCTCTGTGGCATTGCCACTATAGAACGGGGCCAAAGGTTAACAAAAGCAAAATCAGAATGACCTGTCGTCCTCAAACCCAACCCCTTGGGCCTCACCCCAGTGTCCCCACTCCCACTCAGGTAGGATTTTGTCTCTGGGGCACAAAGAGAAGCAGAGGAGAGCAGGGACTCCGTGAGCAAGCACAGGGGTTGGTCCAGGCCCACGAGGCCCTTCGGGACGCAACGTGTCAGCAAGCGCCCGCTCCTGCAGTCAGAGGCACCAGCACAGGGTCACCACGGAGAGTGATGACCTTGTCATCAGAGTCCTGCCCCCTTGCCGCCTCACTCGCCTCCCCCTCATCCTGGCCCCCTGCTGGAGTCACACTCCCCGAACACCAGCAAGGAGAAATGCTGATCTTTGGACAGCATTTAAGCTTTTCTGCAAAGACGCCCTACCTCTCTGACTCTGTGAGTCAGATGGTGTCATCCCCATTTTACAGATGGGGAAACTGAGGCCCTGGAAAATAACATGACCCCTCCGACTATGCCTGTCCCAAACCTGTCACCTCTCTAGGGGCTCTCAGCAGTGCAGTTCCCACAACAGTTCTGTCCCTGGCAGCCACCATCAGGTCAGTCTCCCTGCGTCCCCCGGAAGAAGGAACATGGTGAACAAGAAGGGTCAATTTGAATTTGCCTTTGCTCGGGGCGCCTGGGTGGCTCAGTCAGTTGGGCGGCTGTCTTCAGCTCAGGTCATGATCCCAGGGTCCTGAGATCGAGCCCCACATCGGGCTCCCTGCTCGGCGGGAAGCCTGCTTCTCCCTCTCCCACTCCCCCTGCTTGTGTTCCCTTCTCTCACTGTGTCTCTCTAATAAAGTATTAAAAAAAAAAAAAAAGAATTTGCCTTTGCAAATTCGGAATGTGACTCTTGCTTAAAAATCAAATGACCATAGGGCGCCTGGGTGGCTCAGTCATTAAGCGTCTGCCTTCGGCTCAGGTCATGATCCCAGGGTCCTGGGATCGAGCCCCACATTGGGCTCCCTGCTCTGCGGGAAGCCTGCTTCTCCCTCTCCCACTCCCCCTGCTTGTGTCCCTGCTCTCGCTATGTCTCTCTCTGTCAAATAAATAAAATCTTTAAAAAAAAAAAAATCAAATGACCATAAAACCTATTAGCCTGGAAAGGATGTTGGAAGGGAAAGGGGATGGGATTGGGGAGGGAAAAGGGAGGTGAGGGGGAAAAGGAAGAACAAAGAGCAATTCACCGACCACCTGCTCTTGCCAGCTCACTGACAGATGAGGATGGAGGTGAGGGGGAGACAGGGATGGGGCCCTTTCCTCAAGGCTCTTGACGAGGGCTTTGAGGACCACCTGGTGGCTCCCAGAGGGACATGGAGGCAGGAGTCCCCAGAGCAGAGGAATTCCTATGGGGGGGGGAGGACGAGCCATCCCCAGGGAAAGTCCATCCTTTTTTTTCAGGCTTGAATTGGAGTGTTGGGCAGAGTCCAGAAGCCCAAACAAGGGAGGATGGAGTCCGTGTAAGTTATGTGTGTTGGTGGGAGGGGTGGGAAAGACCACCGGTCCTTTCCTCTGGAGGAAGCATGCCCCGTGGCCCATCAGCAAGGACAGCGCGACTCTGCAAACTGGCACTGCCAGGGTTAAACGCCGCAGAACCTCCACAGCCCTCTCTGACACCAGGCCAGACAGAGCCCAGCCCTACGAGGCCACACACAGCGCCCAGAGCCATGGGGCTGGGGGTGCTCCTCTCAACGCCTCTGCAAGGCAGTGCTGTCACACCTTCCAACCACACAGACAGTCAACCACACAGGACCTGGAGCCGGGCTGATGGGAGTTCCCATCCTGCATCTACCACTCTCCGGCCCTGTGATCTCGGGCAAGCAAGTGACTTTGCCAAGCTGAGTTTCCCCATCTGCAAAATGGAAACAATGACTGCAGGGTGGCAAAGGCTAAATAAGATTGGGGGGCGTTCAGCAGCTGCCTTTATTGAGCACTTACTATTCCCCCGCAGGACTGGTCAGTGTTTGGAACCTCACGGTACCTGGCACCTGGTAGTGCTCCATAAACTGCGGCCCTTGTGTTGTCCCTGTTGTTGTGCAGTGATTTGCTGTCGCTCCAGACCCAGGTGGGGTCCCAGGCAGGAGACACACACGGATACCTCAACACAGGCACACTGCCCCCTGGTGCTGCTGTTGGGGAATCGGCACCCAGGAGAAGGGCAATTCCAGCGAAGGAGCCCGGACCGCTGTGTGCACCAGGCCCCCCAGGGCCCATCCGTCCATCCAAAGCTCCAGACCCATCACCCCAGCATCAGGAGGACAAACCCTGCTCCTGGAACTTCGGTCCTCATTGTTGCTGGGCAGGGCCTGGACAGCTCCAGGCTCCTCTCTGCTGCTGTTGCTGCCCAGCCAAATGGAGCACTGGCTCTCGCCTCTCCGCAGTCCCTCGGGAGGGCCCGGGGCAAACAAGGTGGGGTTTGGGCTGAAGCCACAGGGGGCAGGGGCAGCCGTCTGTAACAGGATGGAGGAAGCGTGGCCTCAGCAGATAAGAAACAAAGCCAGTTGCTGAGCACAACCGAGTCTCCTCCTAAAAGGGCACCCCAAGCAGCCTCTGCCACTTCCCGTGTATATGGCCTTGTAGCCCACCCCCAAGACGAGGGAGAGTTCTAATGTCCACGGGGGACATTAGAAGGAATTTCTGCTTCCTTCCACCCCCCCCAACCCCTGAGGGGGCTCTGTTTCCTAAAGCAGGGACACAGAGTGCCTGTGGGAACACGGGGGACTCGGGTAGGCTCACAGGCCCCAGAAAAGATCCTAAAAGCAGCTAAGCAGCCTTGCATTCCTGAAGGGGTGGGAGATGAAGAGCTGCCCCTCAAAGCCCTTTCAAAATAGCACAGCGGGCTGGACTTCTGAAGTCAGCTGTCATGCCAGCAACAGGGGGATGCAAGTGACCTTGGAAGAGCCCAGTCAGGACACAATGCCTGGCTCACCCTGCATAAGCCACCTCTAAAAACCCCAGACCATCCTGATGTCTAAAGACTGTTCAGCGCAGTGCAAGGCAAGCATCGAGAAGAAATTAAACTCCAGCTTTGAGGAGGAGGGAAGCCCGGGTTGACAGGAGCGTCTGGGCTGGAAAGTGGAGGCAGAAATTCCTTAAGTTAATGCTTCCAAGGCCCCTCGGGCCACTCCCAGGTCTTGTCTGAAACTATTTACTTCCAGGGGGGAAAACCCTATTGATCTTCATTCAGCTCCTGTCTGCTCCTACAAGGCGGAAATGTCTCAGCGCATCACCAGTCACGGTAAGAAATTCCTCATTGTTTTACACGAGGCTCCCAAACTCAGGAGATGAATGTTCAGGACCATTTGGGTGAACTGATCGCAGGAGATGCGGACGGACGGGGCTGGCTGGGGGACCTCTGGGGGAGGGGATCTCATTCCCCAGGGACAGACTGCTGCGTGTGCCCACTGGGCCCCCCAGCCCAGGCTCGGGGCCCGAGGGCTCATCTGTCCTGCTCCGTCTATAGATGCTCAGAGAGTCCCGGACTGAACCAGCCCTTCCCTGCCACCCCCACCCCCACCACATACACCTGCTTTATGTCTCTGCAGTCATTTGGCTCTGAACCTCCCCCTGGCTGGCTAGAGATCATCACCATCCACTAGAGCTCCCCAGCTGCCGCTACCACTGTCTGGTTCCCTTTTCAAGTTCCAAGCTGGCCCTCGATCCTACAGTATGCATATAACACGAGAGCGCCTCAGGGAACCATGAAACCTACAATGTCACGGACAGGGCAGTCCCCACCAGTCTCCACTCAGAGGTACTTCGAAGCCACAGAAGATCCCACACTGTCACAGCCAACCCAAAGGGTTACAGATGAGGAAACTGAGGCTCGAGGTTGGGGGGACAGTGTGATTTGACCAAAATGGCTCAGTAAACGGGCAGAAGACAGAGCAGAAAACCCAGGCCTCCTAACTCCCAGCCTAAGGCCCCTCCACTTCAGCTTCTGGGTCACGTAACCAGGAAATTCAGATTCCCCCATGAGGTCAGTGAAGCCCATCTGACTGAGAGAACCCATGCATCACACTGCTTTCCATGAGTTAAGACCAGAATCCATCTCAACAATAACGATAACAGTAATAATAAAACGCCAAACAATATGCCTTGAAAACCTTCAATGAGCAACACTTGATAATCACACACAGATACATCTTCCACATATTCATATAAAATAATCAATGATCATTTTTTCCCGCAGACTACAATCCAATTACTCTCTCTCCCTCGCTCTCTCCCTCGCTCTCCTTTGTTACTTGCAAACCATCCAAGCAATCAATGCCTTGACCTCTCCCTCTGATAGACACAATTACAAAAAGACAGAGCAATGCAATTCATCTATTCAAGATGGATTGTTTGAACACTCTGTCACACTGCTGAGCTATCCATCTCCTTGTCTAAGAGGAAATTTCAGCCCCCAAAAAAGACACAAAGAGAGGGGCGGGTATGCTGCTCACCGGCCCAGAAAGCCCCTCAGACACCTGCAGGAAAACCCTCTCCCAGGCTGGTGCTTGGGGATGCCTGCCTGCTGGAGGACTCGGCCCCAGGCACAGCGGGCTCAGGCACCGGTGTGGGGAACCAGAAGCACCCAGCACGCTCCGGAGCCCAATTTCCAGGACCTCAATTCCTGCAGCCCCAGCCAGAGTCCTGGACTCCCATGGGTGGATCAGAAAAGGGAAATAGTATCAGACCCAGCCGAGGCAGTGTGTTTGGGTTTTGGCATAGGATTGTGTGTGTGTGTGTTGTGTGTGTGTACGCACACGTGCACCGCGTCCACTGTGGTTCCCTGGCTCCAGCTAAGGCTCCAGCCTGGGCTCAGATGATGGAAGTTCAGCTCCCCAGGAAGCTCCAGAGAAGCCCAGAGGCTTCTGAGCCTTCCCATCCTCCATCCAAGCTAGCACAGCTCCGGCGGTCACATTTGGCATCCGCGCAGCACCCCAGTCCTGGGGCTGGGAATCAAATGGGGCAGGGCTCTCAGATATAAATGGCTTGGGCTGACACGCTAATTAATCCTGGGGCTTAATACGAAGAAGATTAGAAGAGAGGACGACTTTGCCATCCTTAATTGCATTATTACAAGCTGAACCCAAGAAAAGGGCAGGCAGGCTGGGGCTTCCCCTCAGAGCAGTGAGGAGCCCCCAGTGCAAGTCAATTTCACAGTAAGAGGGGGCAGGTTAGGATACATCATCCTGCCCCTCTTTGGCTCATCCTTCTAGGTTGTCCTCATCTGCTCCTGACTTCCTGGGCCCCCAAAGACCTCCATCCTTGAGGCAGGGCTAGATCATACCCAGCTCTCCCCCCCCACCCCCTGCAGAGGAAAGAACCAGGCAAGAGGAACCTGCAATGCGTGGGACGGACACACAGCACCTTTGGGTCTCCCCTCCTTTCTCCCAAGGGCACCCTAAAAACAGGGAAGGAAGGAAGGAATAAAGGAAGTGTTGGCCCACTACTAAGGGGAGCCTGCCCCTGGAATGGTGATCAAACTGGGAGCTGGGGCAGGCAAAAGAGCCGAGATAGAAGACGTTTTGTGTTTTGTTTTGTTTTGGTTTGGTTTGGTTTGGTTTTTTGGCTTGCCAAGAGCAGCCCTGGCTGCAAACGGTTAAGCCTGACCGTGAAGGATGTCCCCAGAGACCCGTGCCTGGACTCCTCTGCATCCGGGTTGGGTTTGAGTCTGCGAGGGTCCCGGCATGGATTGAAAGACCCCAGCGTGGGCAGCGCTTAGGACTGCGCTCTACCCCCATCCCGATGGATGTTGAGTTCAAGAGATTATGGGATCCAAGAGCGAGCCACGAAGACAGACCCCCACCCCCAGATGCCTGACCACCTCCTAGGAAAACCTCAAGTACGGAAACCAAGCCCAACCTCGGTTCCCTGCACCCCATCACGCCTCTAGCAGTCCGCGCCCGCGCCCGGGGAAGTGCCACAAGGGAGGAAGGTGGCCCTGGCTCAGCAGAAGCTCTGCCCGCCTGGTGCCAGATGCTGGTGGTGGTGCCTCAAGAACCCAGGCGGCCCAGGTCTCCGGCCTGGCGGCAGGCGCAGGCCCTGCGTGGCCGAGGCTCCCCGTGGCCAGGCCGAGCCCAGCCCTGGCGGGCGCGGGCCTGACACCCGGAGAACCCCCGCACTGCCCAGAGCGCTGCCCACAGGGCGCCTGGGGCGGCCACAACAAAGTTAAAGCCCGGGGTGCGAGAAGAGAGCGGAGACGCGGAAGCCCCAGAAAGCCGCGCGCAGCCCCGCCAGCCGCCGCCAGCTGCGGAGGGATTTCGGCTAACTTTAAAAAGCCGCCCGCATCCCTCCCGCCGCCTTCCCGGCCGCGGTGGGCAGGCTCCGTCGCTCCCTTCCCCCGTGCCGCGGGAGACCGCAGGAGCGACCGGCGGGCGGCGGCCGCTCCTCTTCTGCCCTAAGCCGCCCGGCCGGATGGGGCCCCCCCGAGGCCGTGGGCGGCCGCCGGGAGAGGAGACCCAATGCCCCAGTCCTGCGAAGCCGTCGCCCGCGTCCCCGCCGCGGCCGCTGGAGCCGTGCTCCCGGTGGGGGCGACGGGCCTGCCGGGAGCCAGGAGGAGAGAGAAGTTGGCGCCTTCCCCAGGGCTCCCGCTCTGCGGAGAAGCCGCGTCCCAGAACTCGGTCTGCGGCCGGTCAAGCAGGCAGTCGCCGGGAAATGCGCCCGCCACTCGGGTTGGAGCTGGAGCGCTTCGCTACTCTCAGCCAGGTCTGGCCTCTCTCGAGCGCGCCAAGGGCCCCTCGCCCGCCGCGGCCCGGCCGCCTCCTCCCCACTAAGTAAGGCCCCGTGACCTGGGCTTTGGAACTTTGTCCTCACCGGGACGAACTCCCGGTGGTCACCCGGCCCCGGCAGCCCGGAGAGGTCGGGAGAATCTCTGGGGATCGCGTTCATTGGCCCCGCATTCCCGCCCCCGCCCGGGGCGCACAGAGACCCCCGGCTCCGGGGAGCCCTTACCGATCCGGATGACGTGGGGCATCCCGCGCGAGTCCGGGATCCAGAAGGCGCACACGAGGAGCCCGGCCCAGTATTCCCAAACCAGACTCCGGAAGCGCCGCCAGGGAGCGGTCATCGTTGGGCGCCGCCGAGCGTGCCCGGGGCGCGGCCGTGGTGGGCTCCCTGGGGCGGCAGCTCTAGGCGCGGGCGCGCAGCAGCCCCCGAGGCGCCGCCTGGCCCAGCTGCCCGGCTCCCGAGCGCCGCTGCGAGTGGGGGGCGCCCCGCGGCGCCGCGCACATCTTACTGGGGGGCCGCCCCGCCGGCGCCCGCCCCGCCCGGCTGCCGCCCACGGGCCGCCCGCGAGCGAGGCTCCTGGGCTCCGCCCGGGCTCCGCTCGGGCTCCGCTCGGACTCCGCTCCGGCTCGCGTCGGCTCGGCTCCCGCGCGGGCTCCCACCTGCCCTGGCTGCCGGGCGCTGGCGGACGGGCTGCACGCTTCTCCGGCCGCTCCTCCTCCAGCCGCCGCCAATGCTATGGCCCGGGCTCGCACAAAGCCCCGGAGTGGAGTTGCACGCGCGCACACACTCCCTCCCAGCCCCCTCCCCGCGCCCTGCCTCCCGCCGCCCGCGCCGCCCGCCGCCCGCGCTCCCTCCGCGCACTCCCCCGCGCACACACACTTCACACTCACGCCCGCCGAGGCGTACACTCGCGCGCTCACACCTGCGCAGGGGGCGGGGAAGGGGACCCTGGACCCGGTTTAGGGGGACGCCCAGAGAACGACTCTCCTCGCTTCCCAGATGTCCCCATCCGCCCTGCCGCCCCTAGTCCCTTCAATGGCGAGGGCACGGAGCCTGGGAGCCGGGCGTGGAGCAAGAGAGCTGGCACCGCGAGCTGGGCGACGGCAGCAGCCTAGCGGCCCGACCAGCCGGAGGAGACGCGCCCGCGGGAGCAGAGGGACGCGGAGCCCGCCGTCTGCGGAGTCTCGCCTTTCAGCTCCCACGCTGCGGGCGCAGGCTGGACGGCGGCGGCCGGAGACCAACCCAGGAACCGGTTGCCCTCCCGAAGCCCAGCCCTCGGGGAGGCAGAGTTGGGGCTGGGGCTCCTCCGGGGAGACAGATTGCAAAGAGAATTTTGCACGCTGGGCTCGGGGAGCTGCAGGGTCTGGTAGAGGTGGGACTGCCCAGGCCAGACCCTCTGCCGTGGAAGGCAGGACTTGACGGCGCCCAGCCGCCACAGGGCTTTCGGAGGAAAACGGTTAAATCTTAGACTCTGAGGGCATCTGAAATGCACCCTGGTACTTCCCATCCCTTGTCTTCCCCCAATTGTGCAGGAGGAGCTACCTTCTTTCCCTTTCCCCCTGAGAAACTGTCATTTCCGTGGGATGGAGCAATACCCATGGGGGAGCAAGCTAGAAAGGGTTAAAAAGAAAAAAAAAAACAAACCTTGTTTATTAGCAATAATAAATTTTTTTTTCAAGTGGCGCTGGGTGTCGAGGGAAAGGAAAGGCTGTGGAGCGAGTCTGGAGCAGGAGGCTGGGAATTACGCAGTTAGGCGAGTTTAATGACCTTTTTGACAGAGACAAAGCGGTGCCGATACAGTAGATAAATAAACGGATCTGTCACCGGGCAGCGGCTAGGCTGTGTGTGAATTTATTTTTCTCATTTAAATAATTTGATCTATTCCATCATTCCCAATCTCTCCCATTTGCCAGCTGTCTGGTAAGAGCATGACCCCCAACATCTGAAAAGCAAATCTTTAATTTTCTTACAAATAGACTATCAGTCCAGCTCTATCCCAGCTGTTAATTTCCCCATCTTTTCTTTCCCTTCCTTTTTGGAAGTAAGGGATGTTGGCATCGTGTGGAGATATGAATATTGCAGCGTGGCCAATCCTGCCAATTGGAAGGGGACTCTCTTCCACCTGACGGGGGATGGGGGGAGTGGAGGATTCCCGGGGCTCTTCTGAGAAGGCCGAGAGGTGTGCGGGTCTTAAGGCCATCCTCAAAGACCCGACAGCAAAGAGAGGATACCAAGCCACCTTCTTTGCCAGACTTGGGCCTTCCTCACCCGGGAGCCGGAGCCTCTGGTTTCCTAAGCAGCCACTGGAAAATGTTGCCCGAGAGACCAGAGGGAAGGGCATGCAGACCAGAGCCAGAGAGGCAGCTGCCACCTCTTGATAGAGAGTTCTGGGTCCCAGTGGGCACCAGCAAGGAGGAAGCACAGGAGAGGAGAGCAGAAGGCCTCACACTCCAGGATAAAGCTGGGGGCATGGGGCAGGGTGGGGGGAAGCCTCTTCATTGAAGACAGGACACCCCATCCCCATCACCTGTTTTAGTTGCTCCAAGGTACCAAAAAGTCCTGGCTCTTCTCTAACGAAGGAGATCCCGGTGTCCTGATGGGGGAAGGGAAAGGGGGTTGGCAGGACCTGAACTCAAGGCAAAGGATGCAAGCCTCACAAGGCACCACCAAGGGTGCCCAAGGATGGTTAGGGGTTGGGGTGGAGAGGAGAGCCTGGATGCTGATTCTGTCTGGTGGTCCTGCAAGCAGCTTCTTGCCAGGAGAGGGGTAGGGTGCAGGGAAGAAGTGGCCTGGCAGGGAAACTGCAGAAGCAGAAGGGGAGAAGGGTGACTCCGGGGAAGGGGCAGATCTGCACCCTACATGAGAAGCCTGTGAAAGGCCAGTGGGAGGGAGGGTGGGAGGGAAGAAAGCTGGGGAGCAGCAGAAGGAGCGGCCTCCAGGAAAGCCAGCACCAGAGAGGTACTAGAGAAGTGAATGGATGAAGGCAGAGGGGGAATCGGAGGCCCCCAGGCCATGACACTACCCTGGCCCCTGCAGGCCCCTGGCCGGGTCCAGGGAACAGTAGGAGCTGGGCCTGGCTCCTGCCTCATCCCAGAGTGGGCGGGTGTTCGCCAGCGCTGCCGAAGGAGGCTTCCCTCTGCTGCCCTTGGCTGCGGAGGGAAACAGCCTCCAGCAGCGGAGGTTGTGGGGCTCCATCACTGGGGCCCGCTGCCCAGGGGGAGCCCTGGGGTCAGGGGGAAGCCGGCTGTCCCTGGCCCAGAACTGGGCCTTATTGTGGACCTGGCGGCAAGCCCTTTTGTACCGCAGCGGTCTTCCCAAACTGACAGCAGCCTGCTCCCTTCCAGTCTGGGAAAGGGTGGGATGCGAGACAACAAAAACAACAGCAATGATAGTAATGACCGCTGGTATTTATCACAGGTCTTCTATATTCCAGATGGTGCGTCACTCCCTCTAACCCCCTCCGCAGCCTGCTAGCTTAGGGTCCCTGCGATCTTCACATTTTACAGTGAAGACTCTGAGCCTCAGGGAGGTTAGGACATCCAAAGTCACACAGCTACTATGTGACCTTCCTCCTTCGCCCTTCTTCCCTCCTCCCATTCTCACCCCTCCCTCCTTCCCTTCCTCCTTCCCCTCCCTCCTTCCCCTCCCTCCTCTCCCTCCTCCCTCCTCACTCCCTCCATTCCTCCTTCCCCTCCCTCCTCCTTCCATTCCTCCCTCCTCTCCCTCTTCCCTCCCTCCCTTCCTCCCTCCCTTCCTCCCTCCCACCCTCCCTCCTCCTTCCCTCCTCCCTCCCTCCCTTCCTCCTTCCTTCCTCTCTTCCTTCCCCCTTCCTCCTTCCTCCCTCTCTTCCTTCCCCCTCCCTCCTTCCTCCCTCCCTTCTTTCTTGCCTCCTTCTTCCTTCCTTCCTATGATACTTATTGGCCATTGCTGCCAGGCGCTGTGGGTGAGGAGCCAGGATCTGCATGTGGCCCTGTCTGCCTTGTAAGCTTGCCGGCTTGACCCTTGTCCTGTCCTGCCTGGACTGAGCAGGAGACAGGCTCTAGCAGAGGATCCCCTCAGCTCTGCTAGAGGCCCACTGGGGCTTCTGGCTGCCCGTACATAGAAAGGCTAAGAGTAGAGTAGGATTTGGGCCCTTTACTAGAGCAAACTGGAGCAACCCCAAGCTCAGGAGAAGAAGCCCGAAGCCCCCTGTCCCTGGTGCGGTGCACCTCTCCAGGCTGTCTTGCCACCAGCACTGACCCAGGCTGGCAGGCCCTCAAGCTGCATCCCCTGGGATGGAGGGAGCCACCAATCCTGGCTTTTCGAATTGTTGGTAAACAAGTCTACCCACCAGCCAGGCCTCGGCTCCTCGCTCCCCCACGAGGCAGCCAGCACTGGATTTATGAGGCCTCCAAACCTCATTCAGACTAATGCAGCTTTTCATTCCAAAATAAAAGGGGCCGCTGTCTGAAAGGACAAGTGCTCCTGCATTTCATTAACATCCCCGAAAATGGCTGAGCTGGCCCAAGTCGCTGCCAGCGAGATTCATGTCTCCCACTGGCTCACAGGTAGGGGTAGGGAGGAAGAAGCCCTAGACGCCGGCCCCTCCCGGCCCCTCGGCTTCTGCTGGGGTGGGAGGAGACTCCCAGTGGTGGTCAGGCAGGCTCATTTGGACGAGTCCCCTGTGTGTGAGTTTTGTTTAGACCGATGCACTCCAGCCCTCAATCCCCCCACAATCACGGTGAGTGATGAGGCCCTGGGCTCGAGTTACCGAGATTCATGATCTCCGCTTCCCAGGGAAACCACAGAGCCCCGGCTTGCGGTTGTTGAGTGCAGATTCCTAGCACTTGAGTGCCCTCTGCTGAAGCCTGCCTACTGTCATCTCCCTTCAGGCTGCCCGGCGGGCTGGCTGCTGGTGGCGGCTGGACGCTGAAGCCCAGGCTCCAGCCCCTCCTCCAAGTGTCCCAGTGCCCGCCAGAGGTGCTGTGGCTATGCAGGCCTGCCCTCCAGGTGCCTCCGGGAGAGTGAGGGAACGGGCTGCCTCGCCCCCTCTCACCCCAGAGGGGGCCTGGACCAGAAGGAGGCCACTGCCAGCCCTGACCGGATCTTTGCCACCTGCCCGAGCAGGGAGGAGGAGGGAGATGCCTTTCTCAGACCCGCTCTTCACTTGCCGGCATTCTCTCCACGGCAAAGTTGGTGCAACCACAAAAGCCAAGCCTCCGCCCTTTCCAGGACACCGAGACTTGCCTCTGGGCCCAGGGGCAGAAGACCCTTTCAGCAGCCTGGGGCCTTCGTCCTTCGTGCCTGACCCAGGAAGGAAGAAACGCGGCAGCGGCTGGCTGCCAGCCGAGCAAGCAACAAGCCCCGCAAAGGTTGTAGCGCCTTAGATTTTTGTCAACAGTCAAGCAAGTTCATTCCCAGTGAAGTCAATTCCTGTGTTTATTGTCAGCTTAACCCGCTGCTGCGAGTTATTTCTCAGCAGTGAGGGAGACAGGTAGACAAGCCACCAGAGATATGTTATTTTACTGACATGTGCATTTCAGTAATGTGGGCGCCGTTGGTGGAGGGGTAAACGACATGCGGTGATCCTGTTTGTATCTGTACATAACAACGCAGCCGCTGATGGACCGGATGCCCATGGGGCTCTGCTATCGTAGGGGGAGGGGAGGAGGGGACAATGCCCACAGGAAACAGTCACCTCCTTGTCCTGTGGGCCTGGTTCCAGGTGTGCGGATGAGAGTCACTCACTCACTCACTCACTGAAGTCACTCAGTCATTCCCTAATTAATTAATTCATGCTCTCAGTCGTTCACTCATTCATTAATTTACTTATTCAGTTCCTTACCCATTCCTCCGCTCATCCACCCATCCACCCATCCATTCATTCAATCACTTAATGTCTTGTTCAGACATTCACTCATTCATCCAATTATTCAGCCTTCCGCTTAATTACTTGCTCACTTATTCCCTCACTCCTTCACTCATTCATTTGTTTACTCATCCACTCTTCTCTTCAATCACTCAGTTGTCCACGCATTCATTCATGTATTCAGTCCTTTGCTCGATCGCCTCCTGGCTCAGTTACTCACACACACACCCACTCCTTCCCTCCCTCGCTCAGTCATTCATGCACTGCCTGCCCACCAGCCCTGGCAGACACCCACCTGCTGCTCCTGTCCCCAGCCACTTTTCAGACTGAGTCTCAGACACCATCCAACCTCTTGGGACAACCTGGGGTGCCCCCACAGTGTCCTGAGCTCCCCAGGCAGCCACCCGGGCTTCTTGGCACCTACACAGCCCCCAGCTCCCCTATCTTCCACTGGATCACGAAATTCAGCAATCTTCAGAATCCAGCTCACACCTCTGACTGTGATGTTGGTCCGGGCATTGGCCCTGCTAGCAAATCCAAGGCCCCAAAAAACCCAGAGCCCAGGTCTGATGATGGATGTAATATTAGAGATGCCACATAATGCCACCACCCTGGGCTAGAGGAGCCCCACTGGCTTCCATTCACGTGATTGCTTCGTCCTTGAAACAACCCAGGGTTGAAGGAATGGGCTCAGAGGAGTCAAATAGCTTTCGCACAGATAACTTGCTGGGGGCGGGTATGGCAAAAGCAAGCATGTACCTTGGCTCCATGTGGTCGGGAGAAAGGGATGAATGAGCAAATAAATGATGTGTAAGGGAGTGGATGAATGCATGAATGAGCAAATGAATGAATGAATGCACATGCATGAACGATCCATACACAACATGGATGAACAAGTGGCAAAACGGAGCTTCTGACCCAAGTTTCTGGACTCCAAGCCCAGTGCTCTCTCAGTTGCTCAACAATTGCTCCCCTCTATCCCACCTTGACCTTGCAGGGTAATAGCAAGAGACAGGGGTTGGAGGGAAAGGCGAGGCAAAACTAGAGCATGAGTGGGCCAGCAGTAGAGTTTTCTGGAGGAGTGCCTCCCTCGGAGGCTGCACGGAGCCTTTCTTGTCTGCACCTGTCCCCCCACAGGCAGGACGCTGCCATCATCCTTTCTTAGAGAGAGAGAGCCTTGAAAATCCAATCACTGAGTGATAAGAAAATAAACAAGTGAACTTCTCCAAGTTTGCCAGACTGCCCTGCCCGAGGCCAACGTAATTAAAGTTGATGTAGAATTTTAAAGTGGGAAAATAATTAGAGCAAGTGGTAGAAAAGAGAGAGGAAGGAAAACATTGTTTTGTTTTGTGTTTTGCTCCCTCTTAATTATGCCACAGACTGTCTCTCCCGTGGATCCCATCCCAAGTCCACCCTCCGCCAAGATTCCAGCAGGTGGTACGCTGTGTGAGCGGCAAAGGCACACCTGTGTCTCTCTGGCATGCAGGTATGGCACTTCTCTGCCTGCAAGACAGACAAGGTGGCAGGCAGCCAAGCTGGGAGTGGAGAGGAGCACGTGACCTCGACACTCAGGAGGAGGACCCAAAGGGAGATGGGGACAACAGGCTGCTGGGAAGAGATACTGCCTCCCTGCTCCAGGTCCAGAGGGGAGTGGTCCTCAACTCCACATGATGCCAGTCCTGGGCTCTGATCTGGACAGTCCCAGCCCCCACTTCCTGGTGCGGCAGCCCCCACCTCCTGGTGCGGCACCCCCCCGCCCGCCCAGATATGGCCCGTATTCCACCTTGTTCCGTCAAGAGATTTTCCGCTAGCAACCGCCCAATGTGGAAGAAAGTGTTGGTGTTTGTGCCCGGAATAGGGCTGGGGGTGGCCAAAATTCCAGCTGTAGCAGGTGCTAGAAAGCAAGCTCAGACATGTCTTTGCTCCCTCCTCCATGGGCAGCAAAGACACAGTGACGCTGAGCACCAGCCTCAGGGAGCTGATCAGAGGCAGGGGCAGCCTGGGCAGAGGAAAGCTACAGGCTCCTCTGGGGGAAGGAGAAGGGACAGATTCCTCAAGATTTCATTGAATGGAGCAGGGCAGGCCTACTTCTCTGGAAAGCATGAACTCTGAAGCCAGGCAGACTGGCCTCCCATCGGCCCTGTCTTTTCCCAGCTGAGTGCCTCTGGGCAATTTACCAAATTCTGTGCCTCTGTCTCCTGTCTGTAGAATGGGGATAATAATAATATCAGCCCTGCAGGCTTGTTGTGAGGATTAAATGAGTTAACACATGTGATGTGCTTAGACTAGTACCTAACACCTGGTCAGAGTGCGTTGTACTTAGTGATTAACTCGCTCTGCTGCATGGCCATGGTGGGCCTTGAATAGGCCCTGGGAGAAACCCTCTCTCTTGTAAGTGTCCAGGACGAAGGACTATGCATACACACACACACACTCTCTCTCTCTCACACACACACACGCACACACTCACACTCACTCCAGGCCTTCCAGGGTTCCCGGGGGGTGGGGAAAGGCTCAGAAGGAATGCTGTGTGTCAAGCAGACCTTCTACTCCCCTCGCCCACCCACGAACACTGCATGGAATGCCCACAGAAGCTGGGGTTGCTGGGGGTGGGGGTCTCTTTGTTCTTCTGCCATCGAGAGGAGGAGGGAAGCCTAAGGCTTGTACCCCAAACCTGCTGCCAGGCTTGACATTTCTCCAGACACCTTCCTTGCCACCAAGCCCCCACCCCTACCAGCCTGGGCTGCCTCTCGGTCCTGATATTGGCCCTGACATTGGTGATGCGCTCTCCCTGCATCTCAGTCCAGGACCTTCTCATCCCCAGGGACATTCCACGGGCCTCTGGCCTGAGAAACAATTCAGGAGATCCTATTTAGAAAGAGAACACCTACCTCTCCCTCCCCATCCGGAGCTGGGAGGCTTCAGAAGACTCAGGGGGCCTGGGGTCCCCAGGCTGGCTCTGAGGCCTAGGAGGCCTAGCTGCCTCGCTGCTAAATGCTGAGGGTGAAGGGATGCAGCTGGGGGAGGCAGCAGGGAGAGGAAATCTGGGGGGTAGCCTGGACCTGGGATGAAGGGGGCCTTGCCGCAGAAGCCAGCCCCAGCTCTGTGCTATCTCTGAGGCACCAGGAGATCTGGGTTCTGCCCCTCAATTAATCCCAGGCTCCCACCCCCACCTGGGTTTGGTTGGGTTGAGTTGATGGGGCCGGGCAGGAACATGTGTCATGGCCACAGCCTCATTTCTCTGATTTGGCTTTCTCAGACCTTTGTCATTCTGTTGAATCTGCCAACCAAGTCCCTTTGCTCTCCAGCATGCACGTGCATCCCTTCCAAGAACCAGGATGCTCAGAGACACCCAGAGAAGCCCAGAGAAGCTCTGAGCAGCTTCAAGAGAGATGGGAACCAGAGAACAAGATTCTGATGCCCATTCTGGGATATGAGGGAATCTGACATGGCCCACAGGCTCTCTGTGTCGAGTGCAAGAGGGCCCCTACGTGTTGGGTCAGGGGACTTGGGTCTTTAATGGTGTCCTTAATGCCCCAGGGAAGAGAGGAGCATGACAGAGTAGCTGTCTACTACTGTAAACCATCTGGGGTCCAGATGGCTTTTTACATGACTCCTCCTCCTTGGATGCCCTAGGAGAGAGCTGATGTGTGGGATGTGTCCCAGGGAGTCGGGAGCCCTTAGCTAGATGGTTATTATCTTGCTGACTCTTGTCCTGTGACCAGAGGCCAGGACAGAAGGGCAAGGGTATGGACAAGAATTCCACAGAGTGTGGTGTGGAGTTGAGGCCCATGCCTGCATCTGCACACATACCACTGGGCAAAAAATAAAAACAATTTTCCAGATAATTCAAGGGAAAACACTTTATACCAACCACACTTGCAGCTAGTTCCAAATATCTGCCCAGCTGCTCCCCTCATCCATGCATTTATTCCTTTTTACTGGCAACTCTCTGTCCCAGGGAGGCCAGAAAGGGCTGAGGTCACGCGGGGAGGGCTCTAAGGTCACAGGTGGAATCCATGGCAATAAATGGCAGAGGCCAAGGGGCACAACAGGGAGATGCAGGTGGGGATCGTGGGGTCACAGAAGGGTAACATGTGGAGAGTCTGAGGGGACAGATGAGAACTTGAGAAAAAGAGGGGACAAAGGGACGAACGAGGGGTCATATCCAAAGCAGGAGCTCTTGGAACCCAAGCAAGAGTTGGAGAAAGACAACTAAGAATGGTGGTGACCCAGGAAAGAGCAGAGGGGACAAAGTTGGGAATCCAAGAGGGGAAATATACCCTATAAAAGCAGCTCCGGCCTTGAAGAAGAGAAAAAGCCACAGATAAAGCTGATGGTCAGAAGAGAGTGGCTTCTGAGCAACCAGAATGTGAAGGCCAAGTTTAGTACCTTCTCCATCTAGGCTCTGAAGCTCTATCCACACCCCGCACGGAGGAAGCCCGGGGTGGTGTAGGCCCAGAGACCCACCGTGTGCTAGGAGACCACCTTATCTGTGCCCCTGTGCACCTGCCCTTGAGGAGCTCCCAGGACTGGTGGGGGGACCAGGCCTGGAAGCAGAGCAGCCTGCCGGTGGGGCCACGTGCTCATGGCAGGTGGGCAGACGCCGGTGCGGGAGAAGCCCTGAGGAGGGAGAGCCCTCAGCAAAATCCAATGGCTTCCTTGAAAAGATGAGAGAGCAGCTTAAGCCCAGCGAAACGGCCTCAAATCCAGGCGAGCGCGGCACAAGCTGCCCGCAGGATTTCCGTGACCTCTCCGTCCCTTTCCTCCACCTCGCCTATCAGCCCTGCGGTCAGGCTCTGAGTTCCCGCCCCGGCCTGCCCCCACCTCAAAGGCAGAGCTGCTTACAGAATCACCTGGGGAATTGGTTTTTAATGGCTTTATTAAAGCATCATTTACATACCATAAACTTCATCCATTTTAAGTATACAATTCACCGGTTTTTAGTGAAATTTACAGAGTCGTGCAACCATCACGACAATCTAATTTTAGAACATTTTCATCGTCCCCCAAATATCCCGGGTTGCCCATTTATCTGAGGGGCTTTGACTCAGTCATTCTGGGGTGGGGTCTGTGAATAAGGATTTGAGCAAGTGTCCTAGGTGATTCCTAGGAATCCCTGGGAAATTCCTGGGAAACCACTGCTGGACTGACCTCTCTGAAACGCAAAACCCTGGGATGTCTGCTAGACAAGCATGTCAGGGCAGGGTGTTGATAATGAAGTCGATAGTAATCATAGGCATTATCCGTGCAGGCAAGGTTCTAGGCACTTGACAGGTGTCAACTCCTTTACTCCACACAATTGCCCTATAAGGTAGGTGCCATTATCCTTTCCAGTCTGCTGATGAGGAAACTGGGACACAGTTAGGAAGTGGTGGAACCAGGTTTTGAATCCAGGCAGCTCGACCCTCAGACGGTATCCTGCTTCTCTTCGTAGGAGAGAGTATCTTCCTCGCTCTTACCTCCATGCCTTCCCTCTCCCCGATTACCTCCATGCCTTCCTGCTCCCGGACCTGTCCCCAACCCTCTCCACTTCAGCCCAAGCAGATCACCTCCCCTTTCATGGCTTCGAGTCTTTGCACCAGCTTTTCCTCATACCTAGCTCTTCCCCTACCCTTTTCCCCTGCTGGGAATTCCTAGTTACGCTTCAAAACCCACCTTCAATGTCAGCCCCTTTGTGATCCTTCTTAGCACTCCCCCCAAAGTGGATGCTCCCGCCCCTCTGTTTTCCCGGCCCTTGGCACATGTTTCAATTAAGGGTTGGCCCTCTTAATGCTGCAATTCATGCCGAGTCCTCATCCCTCTCCCCAACTTGACTGTGAGCTTCTCTAGGTCAGGGGCAGCGGCTGCTTCATCTCTGGACCCCCCACAGAGCCTGCGTATATGATAGGCTTGGTGAACAGCAATGGCCCAGCCGGGAAGGAGGGGCTGTCCCGTCATCTCCTTTTAACCCCCCCGCCCCAGGAGCGTCCCCTCCCCTCATCATTGGCTCAGAACTGCCACTTTTAAAGCTGCAGAAGGCAACATGTGTCAAATTGCAGGGGCGATGCTGGTTCATTCCCTGTGTCCCAAGCACTACCAAATGCTCTGTTACCCAGTGGGCACTCAAACGCTTGTATGAATGAGTGCGTGAGAGAGTGAGTGAAGCCTCATCCTCTGGGGTCCCAGACGAGGACTCTGGCTCACGTCCTCTTTCCACTTAAAGATGCCTGGATCTTTCCTAACTCCACTTATGCAGTAGGTTAATTCAAGTGCTTTCCAGCTTAGCAAGCAATAAACAATTTGGTGTTGCAGCGAGTTGTTCTGTGTGTCATATTTATGGATTGGAAGTGGGGGAGGGGAGGGGGTGTTATTAAGTTTAGTGTTACAGGGAATGTTACATGCCCTTCCTTAATTACTTTCCTCCCTTTAATTAGATGTTGCGAGGAGGGGTGTCCCAGGGAGGGCGACTGAAAGTCATCGCAGACAAGAAAGGTGTTGTTGGCATCCTGCCACCTGATAAGACAGCACTCATCTGTGGGGGTCAGATAGAGGAGGGGGGCGTCCCCTCTCCAGAAGGGACCCCACCATGCAGAATTCGGAGAGCATTGCTTATGCTTTGCTGTCTCTCCGTTGTCCTTCTCTGCAGGAACTCTGTTTTCCCAACCCCTTCTTTCCCTTCCAGTTTCTCTCTGTCCACCTGCTGGGAGCTGCTCCAGTCTCCTGCCCTTCTCCTTCCTGACTCCACTCAAAGGTCACAGGATGAGCTGCTGTCTGCGACACACACACCCCTTTGCTGTGGTGCAGCATGGGGACCTGGACACCTCTTCCCTCGGCCTGCACGTAAGCTTGAGGGTGAGGCCTCCTCCCCGGCAGAGGTCTATGATGATGCCCCCATCCTCTCTGGAGCACCCCTAAATCTCCTGCCCGGGGGCATCCAAACCAAGTAACAATGTGTGTGGGCACAGTGTGAGGTGTTGCCCCAGGCCTCATGGAGCCTCTCGGGGCCTCTGGGAGGCACTGACTATGATCCCTGGAAAGGGACTGGCCCATACTGCACACCTAAGAAGCAGTACCAGCCAGCGTCTGAGCCCCTCCAATCTCCCCCTGGTACCACTGCAGCCTGAGCTGCCGCGGAGATCCTACAAACTGCGAGCATGAGCCACCGCTTCCCAGAATGGACCAGAAGCCACAGGGGCAGTCAACGCAGCTGCTCTGGCTGCATCAGGCATCTGACAGTGGGAAGGGTTCCTCCAGGACCCAGTTGATGGGGGCCCGGCGGGGCCCACCATTCCTCACGCAGGCTGGTTGCCTGTGCCAAGCCTCTTCCTCCTCTCCCCACTGCCTGTGGGGAGACGAGCTCCAAACCCAGCCCATCTGCTGCATTTTCCCGAGACTCCCGAGACGATCCAATTCCGCACACCAGATGGGAAATAGCATGTACATTTCGGATGGTGATTAGTGTTTTTGTTTTTTTCCCCAAACGCTGGTGTTAATGGAGCTCCTTCCTGAAAGTAAATTGGAGAGCCTTCCGTTTGATGGAGTCTGGCCGACCTCCACCTCCCTGCCCCCCACAAAGGCAAGCATGGCTTTCCCAGGAAGGGTGTGCAGGGCCCTCACCCGCCCTCTGCCCCTCTACACCGGCCACCGTCTGCACGGACCATGGCCGCTCGCTAGGCAGAACAAAGCGAGGCAGAAGACAGGCCTGCCAGGCTGCCAAAGGGCTCTGTGGAGCCTGGTGATTTCTAAGACAAATAATTCCAGGTGAGGGGCCCTCAGTGATGGAGGGACAGGGCCAGCCTGCCCTCCCTGAAAACATCATCACAGCTCCTTAAACTGGGACTCAACAAGGGAAGTGGGATTTGACGGATGACTCTGGACTTCGCTCAGGGCATAGGACTTGAGAGGAAGTTCAGATGTGATGCCAAATTCTTAAGGGCTAGAACTTGGGTCTTTCTACAGTTTGAACCAACACATGGGACATAATAGGGTCAACAAATTCTTGCTTGCATGCTGAATGAATGAATGAATGACAAGATAGATAAGTAAGAGTATTCGTGTGCATGTAGTTACATGCAACCCTCATTTTCCTACATATTTGCAAATTCACACATGCACGCATGCACACACACGTGCACACACTTCTCCCCACAAACCAAGGAACTGGAATTAAGAAAATACATATTTTATATAATACTTACACATTTATAGTATATATATTTAAACATATTTATATAACGTATATATTACAGAAAAGACACTTTGCAGTCCTTTCGTATGTTGTCTTCCTAGTTTTGACTGTAACTCTGAAAACCACGGTGTGGTCCAGAGAGGTCTGGTAACATGAACGGGGTCCCACAGGTAGCAAGCAGCAGAGGGGAGATTTGGGTTCAAGTATAACTGACTTCAAAGGCCACAGGAACCCAGCAAAAGGTTGTTGATAGAAAGTGATAAGATCCAGGCTCATGCTTTTAAAAAGGGCCCCACTCACCCGGACCTGGGTGTAGAGGGGCCAGAGAGCCTAGATCCTGGGAGACTAGTGAGGGGCTCGTGAGTGGAGTGGGTGTGCGGTGAGACGGCCTTGGCCTAGGACGGCAGCAGGGAAATCAGCAGGTGACGTTTCACAGGCCTCTGTAATAAAGTGTGAGGGACGAAGGAGGCTGGGAAGGCAGTGGTGCGGTCTCTGACATACTCCGGGCTGGGGGTAAAACTGGTTTGGGGAAACGGGTGATAAGGGAGAGTTTGGGACCATTGGGTTTGAGAGGTACACAAGTCATCCATTGGAAACAAGACTTTAGAGCTTGGAAGAGAGACTGGAGGTTGGAGGTATAGATTTGCGAGTTTCATCCTCATGGGGGAGGAAAAGAAGCTAGGGATCAGAATGAGATCCCCTATGCAAATGTAGACTCAGGAGAGAAGCAGCCTGGAGGTCTCCTTACCCAGGCAGGGAAAAGAGTCTAGAGACGGGTGGGCTGAGAATGCACACGCATGTGCAAACACACGGGTTTGTGCTTGTCTGAAACAACTGGTACACACACACATGTACTTCCATGTGTCCTACACACACACCAGCCTGCCCACACATGCACACACACACACACACGTATGTATACACACATCTTCATGAATGCACAGACTCATACAACCAGGTGTGACCAGATGTGTGCCTAGGGCAGAATCTCTCACAAAGAGAGGTGAGAAGAAGCTCGCAGGTGAAGCGAGGGAAGGAGACTCTTGGCTCCTCTGCTCTGGGGCCTGAGCAGAAAAAAGTAAGAGAGCATCCACCAGATGGTAGCTCCCAGCCAGCCCGTCTTTCTCGGAGGCCCCGCACTCCTCTCTCCTGTGGCCTCCCCCCGTTCTGATATAAAGAACCAGAAGCTCAGCTTCATCCCACGACGGTGTCTCCCAGGGCCTTTCTCCCCCTCGGCTTGCATGTGTCTCCGTGGGCCTGTAACTGGGACACTTCGGTGTGGAGGTGCCAGACCGGCAAGCCGGGCAGCCCTCCAACTCCACCACGTAGGTGGCTGGGGCTTCGCTCGTGCTCAGGATGCTGTGAGGAGAAGGCTGCTATTTGGAACGGGAATCTGCCGCCTCAGCCCTGTCAGGTCAGCCTCGAGCTGGTGGCTTCGGCCATCACTGGTTCAGCTCGCCAAGACACAGGAGAAAT
This sequence comes from Mirounga leonina, assembly GCF_011800145.1. Lineage (NCBI taxonomy): Eukaryota > Metazoa > Chordata > Mammalia > Carnivora > Phocidae > Mirounga > Mirounga leonina. The sequence goes on along the minus strand of NW_023270447.1, from coordinate 65,914,849 downwards.
CAGCCTCCTGCCTGTCCAGTCCCTCTTCCCAGAACCCACCCCCCCGCTTTCTTGGTGGCTGCAGATTCAGGGATGAACAAAGTAAATGTCCTTTGCTCTAGGCCCAGGAGACTGCACAAGACAAAGATGGTTTGGGGGAGGAAGGCGGGGCGGGCTCTTCTACTTCCTGTGGGGGTGGGGGGGACTGGGGGGAAAGTGGATGGGGGTGCTGCTGGAGGATCAGCTGCCTCCAACCCCCTCCCACTGGCTCTGTCTTCTGCCCTCAAGACAATGAATCAGGGAGGCCAGAGGGCAAGCTTACAGAAATTCATCCCCTTGAGTCCTCTCGGGTCCAGGCACTGCCAAGTCTGGCTCGGGCTGCTTCTTCCACATTCTTTTTCACAAGGAAAGGAAAGTTTCTCGCGTCATTAGAGTGGAGTTTTATAGTGAAAATGCTCTCTGCGATCTCAGGCGGTCAGAATCTCTGGCCTAGCATCTACCGTGCATCAAGAGGCTTAACAACCCCAGGGTGAGTAGACGGATGTGGGGCACCAGCTCGCGCGGTCACAGTGCCGTGCACGGAGTAGGGGACGTCCGCACCTCTGGTGTGCACAGGAGCCCGAGACTCCAGGCAGGGTGTGAGGTTAGTAAGCAGCAGGGTCACAGAACCCGCTGTGTCCCACTGGAATCGGACATATCTCATTGGAATCCCAGCCTTGCCTCTTTGTTGTAGCATGTCCGGCAAGCTCCTTGATCCCAGTTCCCTAATCCATAGAATGGGACGAGGACATCTGCTGCAGCATTTGTTTTGAGAAGGTGAGGACAGAAGGCACATGGGTGGCATGGTGCTAGGGGTTCAGGAACACCCGGCAAATCTGAGCTCCTAGCTGGGCCTCGAACCCGGTTTTCTGGCCAGTCCGGCGCTCTCCATCTGGGGTTCCCGAGCATTCTGTGACGGAGCAGCTCCAGAGCCGGTCCCTGAGGATCTTTAGCTGGGTTTGGAGGCACCTTTCTACCACCTTCATCCAGGTGTTGGGTCAGAACCCAGGCCAACGTGCTTGCGTGTGCAGACGTGTGTGAGTGCGCGTGTGCAGACGTGTGTGAGTGCATGTGTCCGCCCGTGCCCGGCTGTCCAGGCCACTGTCGTGTGCGTTCTGCATATTCGTTTCGCTGATGGGAAGTCACAGAGTGGCCGAGAAGGGGGTGGCAGGGCCACGCTGAGCGTCACAGCCAGGGCCCACAGTGCCTTGTCATTAGAGCAAATGCTAGGCTTGTGAATACCACACGCCTGCGCTGCAGGGACCAGCCACTTAGGCTCAAGTGGGTCTGCTTTTCATTGCGAGAGCATTTCCCACCCACCCAGACTGACTGGGGAAAGGCCCCTCTCCTTCAACCCATCTTCACCCTCCCCAGAGAGCCCCAGGGTTCTCTCTGGGGTCATGGATAGCCATCTGATCCTTTGGGGAGACTGTTTACATTGAGAATCCACAGGCACTTCATGCGGTCGTCTTTCTGTTACCTGATGCTACTTGTCTGCTCTCACTCCCCTCCTCTTTCCCACCAGGGCCTGCCTAATTACAGGGAGGGGTTGGGGCTTGCTGCAAACCCACTCCTGGCGTCTTAGCAGCCTGGCCATTCCAGTCCCGTCTCTGCAAAAGCTACAGCCCCAGTGCAGAAAAAACATTTCTGGGAGGAGCTGAACTGGGGCTTCCAGCCAGCCTGGGTGGCCTGGGCAGGTAGAGGAACCCTAGTCTGGGGCAAAGAGAAAAGGAGAGCCTGCGGCTCGGTTCTGAAAGGCTGCCATGATGCCCACCATTGAGAACCCAGCCCTGTTTGGGAAATCAAGAACGTTTCTGGAACAGTACCTGTTGGGAACAGGAGTTGGGATAAGAAGCTGCATGGCCCACAAACCTGCCAGGAGGACATCAACCAGACAACCATCAAGCCCTCCTTACCTAGAGACCTTCTCTCTAAACACCTACAGAGCCTCACACAAGGGCTTGCTGTCTTACCTCATCTGTATCACCCTTTGGACTGAAGTGGTTTTTTCCTGGTCATTAAAATGTAAATAACCCCAAAAATGGAATCCAGTTAAGTTCCAGGTGTTCCTGAAAGGATCCTGTAATTTCCTGAAAGCAAGATGGTTGGGGGCATAAGGTTGCCATCCGATGGGATGGAGTGGGGGGTGGTGATGGTAGTGTAGGGGTGGGGAGAAGCATGTCCAGGACCCCATGGTCCATCCTGTTCTTTCTGGCAATGCCCTGAGCTGGGGGTGGGGGGAGACCTGAATTCTGGTTCAGAGATGGGATGCCGTCCCAGACATCCACAGAACACTGACCTCTGCATATAGGGCTCTTCTCTCTTCTAACTATGAAATTTAATAAAGAGAAACTTCACTAAAGTAGATTTGTGAAGCTAGAAAGGGAGGCTGGAGGGGAAGCTATACCATTCAAAGTCAATTTCAGGAAGAATTGTCAATTACAGACCCCAACAGAAGAATCATTAAGAGGAAAGAATCATCAATTACAAGTCCCAACAGGGAGAGATGTAGATTGCATCTCTTATAAGAAATCAATTACCCTAGCAATTCAGCCAATGCGAAACCATCCTCAACCTGAACTCTTGCTTTTCTCCAGGGGACTTTTCAAAACAACCCCTCCCAGCTTCCTCCCTCTTCTCCATAAAATAAGTTTCCTCTCCTTTGTTTGTTGGACTTGCCTATGGTTTTGGCATAGCTTGCTTATCTTGAATTGCATATCTCTATTATCCCCAAAGAAACCAATTTTGCTCCAAAAATAACAGACAGCTTTGTGTTTGAGGTTAACATAACTTATTTTAAACTCACACCTGTAAGGGGCTGGCTCTACAGAAAGTCTTTACTTTCCCTCTTAGCCTGTCTAGCCATCCATTTTACCATCCATTCATCCATTCATATATTCAATAAATTGATACTGGGTACCTACTACATGGCAACATGTGGGCAGGAGCTGTAAACACAAGGTGAACTACACCAGTTCATCTGGCCCCTGGCCTCATGGAACATGCAATCTGGTGAGGAAGCTAGACATGAACAAATTGTCACTTAAGTAATTACCGACAGTGAGAAGTGTTTTCTGAAAGAAAGCCACCCAGTTCTCTGGACATGATAACAGGGGACCTGAACTGAATAGAACACTTGGGTGGCCTGGCAGGGCCATGAGCAAGACGGTCACCTCCCTCCTCCTAGATAGTATGCTTCTAATAATGCAGCCCAGGGTATCTGGAGTCACCCCAGCCCCGCTTGCTCTCACTTGCCCTAGGAAGATAGGCTGTGACGCTGGCCGTGAACATGTATGAACATGGTGCCCAAGGAAGGACCGGGGGGGGGGGTAGGAGCCCTGAAATGAAGGGCTGGGAGCTGGCCCACAGGAACAGTGTGGGAGTTGAGACAGTGCCAAGAAAGGGTGTGGACTGCGAAAATTCATAAAGGCAAACCTCGTTTAGAATAGAGTCCACCCTATCACTGGAAGTCCATGGCAGACCCAGCGGGAAGAGAGGGACTTTCACTACCTTACTGTCCCAGCAGGAAGTAAGCAGGCTTCCTCCTCCCCCAGCAACAGCCCAGCCAATGACCCATCGCCACAACTCGGCCAACGAAGAGCCACCAGACTCCAGCTCCCAGGTTAACTCCAATGGACTTTCTGTTTAGAACAGCCCCTCCCAACGTCCCTCTTTCCTCTATAAAAGAGAGTTTCTCTCCTTCATTTCCTGGTCTTGCCTGTGGTTTTGCCATAGCCTGCTTGTTCTAGATTGTGATTTGCGGTTCTTGAATAAACCCATTTTTTGCTGGTAAAATAACTGGCAGTTTGATTTTTAAGGTTAACAGGGTGAACGTGGAATCAGGGGCTGGCGGGGAGATGGAGGAGGAAGGTGGAGAGATGGCATCAGGAATTTCCTGCAGAGAAACACTCCAGACTAAGGGGGCTGGCCTGGGAGGGAGCAAATCCAGGGTGAGAAACAGCATCTCCACCACCCCCAGCCGGTCCTCCATTCGGGCCCCTAGGAGAGGTTGCTGGGGCGCGCCAGCTCACTCCAAGGGCTGGTGAAGGGGACAGTGGCTTCACTGGTGGCCACATCATTGTCTCTGCTCCACATGGAGAGGTCCTGCCTTTCTGCCACAGGGGTAAGGGGAGGCAAGGGCTATTCATCCTGTTCCACAGAAGGAGAAATGAAGGCTCTGAGAGATCTGTAAGCAAACGGTGGAGGCAGCACAGGTTGGGCATCCCACCACCTTGGCCGAAGCATTGAGCAAAAGGCAGCCTGTGGTTCCTGGTCTCAAGGAAGGCTAGGGAAGGATGGAGAGAGGTCCTGGCTGCCTGGCTTGCTGGGACGGTGACAGGAGACAATCGTGGCCCAACTTGAAGCTTCTAGATGTGATGGAGGGAAGGACCCACGATGGCCAGGAGGTTTCAGGAGACACCTGTAGTCAGTGAGCCCTATTTTTCCCAAGGAAAGAAGGCAAAGGAGGGGCATTCTTTGCCTTTGGTCAAGTTATTGCCTCCCCCCCTCCCTGGTCCACCACTGGCATCAGGCCACACCTGTCTAGACCCAGTGTCAGCTACAGGAAATCTCTCCAGCAATTAACTAGATGGGCTGAGCCAACTACAAATCAATGCAACTACATTGTAAATCATCAACTTCAGTTGCCCAGCATATGTTTGGGAAAGTGCTCTCCAGATAGGGAAAGAGGCTTAGCTAAGGTCACACAGCATATCCATCACAGGGTTGGGGTCGACAGCTCGCATCATGTGGTTGTTTTGTGGACTCCTTATCTCCCACCCGAGTCCATCATGAACTCCACCATCTTTGTCATGGGCCAGCTGCCAAGGCCTTCATCAGGATCCCCCTCAGCCCAAGCCTGTCCTCGGCAGATGGGGGGGGCAGGAAATAATCAGTCATATTCATTAAGATAAAAACCAGCATAATGATAAACAGCTACTATTTATTGAGCACCTACAATGTGCCAGGTCTGGGCTAAGTGCTTCTCATGTATCCTTTTAAGTAACTCTTCCTTAAAGGTGTCTGCAAAGCAGGAACCATTATATCTTCATTTTACAGATGCAGCATAGAGAGAGTACATGATTTATACTTACTCCCTACTAGTAGTTATTATTCATGTTAATAATGATACTGGTTAATGTTTACTAAGCACTTACTACATGCTAGGCATATGGATTACTGCTTCACATGGGCCATCCTGCAAATCTATTAGGTCAATACTATTATCATTTCCTTACAGGGAGGAAGAACTAAGGTTGCCTGCCCAGGATCCCATGGCTTGCAAATGGGAAGGAATTATTAAGATTTATCTGATTCCAAAGCCCTTGGCTTTACATTCTTATCACGGGTTTCATAGGCTGCCTTAAAATGATATGCAAAACTTGGGGAATCTGAGCAATTTTCTAGAGAAAGGATGAAGAGCCTGCGCCCATTTTTCAAAGCAGTCCATGACCCACTCACTCACCCCGGCGCTCACCCACTCTGCTTTGGGCTGCTCCCACAGCAAAGTGGCCACAAGCCAAGCATCTTGGAGGAAGGTTCCCCACAAGGGCATTGCCAAGCCCTAGCTCAGGGCCCCTCTCTGGGATGCCTAAAACCCAGGAGCACCCCATAGATTTTTATCCACCCAACTCAGATCTATCCGTGTCATGAAGGTGACTATCCCTCTGCATTCTTGATGGCAGCAAGGGGCACTGGATGTTCTGAACTCTTGCGAACTCTTGCGAGTCCTAACCTAGACACTTGGCCCTTGTGACTGCCAATGCCAAGGAGAAAGATAATTTATTTAATAACAACCTACTCCTGGCTAATGGATACAAACAGAAAAAGCCAGGCTTCTGCGTTGGAGGACTCATAAGTTCTCCATCCCAATGACTTAATTGATCAGCAAATTCTGTTTACTTCTGAGTGATCACTGGTGAGCGCATTGTAGTAGCCAGCCCCTCGCCAACGCGGCCCCCCTCGGTAATAGCTCATGATTGCCTGAACAGGCGGCTGGCAGTGGGAGCGAGGCTGTACAAGATAACTGATTGCTCGTAATTGTCAACCAAATTGCATCCATGGTATTGAGCTTAAAAACGGACCCAAAGAAGCATCTCTTATTGATCCCTGCAGGTTATAAACAAGATGCGACTGGTCCTCAGAACCAGAGACTGGGTTCGCATTGATTTTTATTCTTTTTCTCCCTTGAATAACCTGCAGTGGAATTTGAGGGCTGATTTCTAACCTGCAATTGTTCAAGGTCTTGCATTTCTGGAGGTGGTGGGAGAGGGGCTGTCGGGGATGGCCACTGCCCTGAGACGCAGCCACACCAGCTGAGAACTCTGCTTCCTTGCGGGAGGGTGGCCGAGGGCGGTGCACTTCCTCTGACCTTCACAGGGACCCCCTCCGCGCCCTCCTGTCTGTCCGGTCCCGAGGCCTCTCTGCCAGGTGACCTCTACAAACCCCAAACTCAAGGAACCCACGGATCAGTAAATGGCCGATAAATCTCTGCCGACGGAACGTCCCACCGACACTGACAAGCAGCGGACTCTCCCGGCGTGTCCACATTTCCAGGTGTTTGCTGGTACAGACTGTGCCACATCTGGAAAACTGGGACTAGTGATACCGTACAGTCACTCCCCTTTAAGGACAGCATTTTATTTTATTCTCTCGAGAGCCCCACAAAGTGGGTGCTTTTGTTCCCCCATTTTACAGATATGGAAACTGAGGCACAGAGAGGCAAGGTAACGTGTCCAAAGCTGCCCATTAACTGGAAAAGCCAGTTAAAAAGATGTGCTGATGTCTGAGGTCAAAGCACAGATTACTGTATCTCACCGTCTCCCACACCGAGAGAGACAGCCCTTGCTGAGCGGCTTGCTGCGTGCAGGGCACTCTCCGTCATCCTGTGAGCTAGACTTCATTACTTCTGTTCGCCAATGGGGAAACGGGCGCTCAGGAGGGAGACAGGACTCGCCCACGGTACACAGTCACTAAGTGGAAGAGTTCTGTTGACCCCAGGCCAACATGCAGTGTTTCCCTCAGGAGCCAGCCACAACACCAGCTTCTAGAATCAGAATGCACAGCAGTGACATCCAAACCCCACGTAATAGGCAAGGCTTACCATTTACAACCCACATGCATTTCCTCTTCCCGCTGGACGGGGATTGCTGACGTGGATGTCACAGGCAAGAAAAGAGAGACATGCCAGGAAAGTTAAAATCATTTCTCTTAAGTCTTTGTTACGGCGTCCTCAGGCCCATCAGGTTCCAGGAAAGTTTTCCTGCCAACAGGCAGGCTAGAGAGGCGGACAGGAAATGAGAACTGGCAGGTGTTCGTGATAGTCCGAGCTCCAGAACAGGCAGCAAAATACCCTGTTGACGGATCTCCACTCGGCATCAGATGGAGGGTGTCTTCCAAGACCCCGGGGAGCAGCCTGGAGTTGATTTCTGAAGTCTGGGCTTGGCCTCAGGCTAACAAGCCACACGGCTTGGCAGGGCAGCAGTGAGGAGTGGGGCTGAGCCCACCCAGCAGGTGCTCACTTAATGAAATCACCAGCTGGGAGGTGAGTGGCCAGCCTGCCCTCCAGATCCATCTTTGAGGCTCCCGGCCCCTCTGCCCTCCTCCCGCTGGGTGGGCCCAGACAGCAGTTGTCTCTTTCATAAACATCTCGGCCCATATGCTCCAAAGCCCAGAAACTGTGAGAAAGGCCTGGAGTGCGTCCGCAGTGCCCTCCTGGGCTGCCCGCAGGACAGAGCTGTCCCCATGCGTGAGTTCCCGTGCTCCAGAGACATTCCTCCCTGCCAGGTGGCCCTGCCAGGAAAGAAAGTCCTTCCTTGGGTCTGACCAAAATCTCTCATGCTTTTCTTTAGTTTCTTTTTTTTGAGTGTAACATCTAGTAATCCATGTTTTTTGTTTGTTTTGATTTGGTTTCAACACCTGTTTTATTTTAAAACCATTTTCTTGATCTTCACATGTGGGCAAATGAAGATGCTTATTTTGCCTGGTCTTTGATAACCAAAGCCTGGAAATCATCTAAACATGCCTATTATAGGCGATTAGTTCAGGAAAACACAGAACATCTGAAAGGTCCATTCTTAAACGTCAGCTGTGTCAGAATCACCCGAGGGCTTGTTAAAGCACAGATTCCCAGACCCCACCCCAGAATATCTAATGCGGCAGGTCTGGGGGTAAGACCTGAGAATTCGCATTTCCAACAAGTTCCCAGATGATACTGGAGCCAAGGTTTGAGCTACCTGTCTACACTGCAGAACTCAGTGCAGACGTTTACAACAGTGCTGTAGAAGAATATGGTTGATTTGAGGAAATACACACAATATGTCGCAAAGTGAAAAAGCAAAATAATTTGGTTCATGCAATCAGTATAAGGGTAACTATTACTAGAGATGTGTATATATGTGTATAAATGTGTGTATAGAAAGGAAGATGGCGAGGACGTGACGCACGTCCGAAGCTGCGTGTGCCGGTGGTCAGACAGGCTCGGGTTTGGATTCCAGACCTGCTTCTCCTCATTTAGTGTGAATGACTTTGAACAAACTGTGTAGCAGCCCTGAGGGTCACTTTCCTCATCTGTGCAATGGGAATAATAATAGTCCTACCTTATAGGGCTGTTGTGAGGACAAAATAAGATCATGCATTGGGGCGCCTGGGTGGTTAGTCGGTGAAGCGTCTGCCTTCGGCTCAGGTCATGATCTCAGGGTCCTGGGATCGAGTCCTGCGTCTGGTTCCCTGCTCAGCAGGGAGTCTGCTTCTCCCTCTCCCTCTGCTGCTCCCCCTGCTTGTGCTCTCTCTTCTTCTCTCTCTCTCAAATAAATAAGTAAAATCTTAAAAAAAGAAAATAAGATTGTGCATAAAATGCCCCAGTGCAGTGGCTGGTCTATATTGTAATAAGAGCTCAAATATATATATATATATATATATATATATATATATACTATACACTAATACCGTTAACAGTGAGTATCTGTGGAGAGTTGGTTTAGGTCAATTTTTTAATTTGTCTTGTTCTGTGTTTTATAAGTTTCCAGGTTGGGTATATGTTACTTTCATAATTAAGAGAAAACCAAAAACATATTATATGTATACTAATTACCTCCCGAATCCCCAGGTTCTTTTGTTTGCATTTCTTCTGACCCATGTCAACAACAAAACCCCAAAAAGCTCCAAACCTTTGAAATTGAAAAAAATTTTTAAAGATTTTATTTATTTATTTGACAGAGAGAGACACAGCGAGAGAGGGAACACAAGCAGGGGGAGTGGGAGAGGGAGAAGCAGGCTTCTCACCGAGCAGGGAGCCCGATGCAGGGGCTCCGTCCCAGGACCCTGGGATCATGACCTGAGCTGAAGACAGACACGTAACCAACTGAGCCACCCAGGCGCCCCTAAAGTATTTTATTTTTTATTTTATTTTTTTAAAGATTTTATTTATTTATTTGACAGACAGAGAGACACAGCGAGAGAGGAAACACAGCAGGGGGAGTGGGGGAAGGAGAAGCAGGCTCCCCGCTGAGCAGGGAGCCCGATGCGGGGCTCCATCCCAGGACCCCTGGGACCGTGACCTGAGCCGAAGGAAGATGCTTAATGACTGAGCCACCCAGGCGCTCCGAAAAAAAAATTTTAAAGGCAGAGTAAAAGTTTGGGATCTTTGAGAAGCCTGAGGTACAGTAACACCCATTGTTCACATCGCTGATGCTAACTTCCTAGGCTCCCCGAAGGTTCCACCCGGAAGGTACAGGGTGAGGCCTCAGAAGCCCACGCCAGCATGGTCATCTGAGATCCTTACGGGGAGACACTAGGGCAGAGCCCAGGGATGCCGCCTCTGTCCACTGCCCTTATGGGAAACACCAGCCAACTCCCAGGCGGACGGGAGGGAAGGCGGGAACCGAGGTCCCTGAACTGGGGTGGCAGGGCCTGGGGACACCTGGCAGTGCCCTGCCCGGCATGCTGTGCCTGATTGCTATACCTCTCACCAAGCCCGCTCCTCCATGGACCCAAACCATCTTGGCGCTAGGTCTCAGCTCTGCTGTGGGGCTCCCTGTCTAGGTCCCCCACCCCATCTCCACAATATGAATAATAGACTAATATGTAATTGCTTTATAATGTGTTCATTCGTCACGTGCCAACACTCCACCAAGTGCATCTCAGGCATTGTTTCATCTAGTCGTCAGGGTACCCCCATAAAGTACAAATTATCTTGGGGCTGTGAACCCAGATGTGGTTGACTGCAGGTGTGACCCACTCCCAGCACAGTCCCCACTTCTATCCCTGCTTCCACCATGTGTCACCATGCACCTGCTCTCCTTGGCAATGAATAAGTCTCCTCCTCTTTCTAGCCTGTGGCTTCAGAATCTCGACTCTATTTTCTAACCTGACTCTGAAGCCTCTATGAGGCCCATGTGGTCTGGGCCCTGCCTTCATTTTCAGATTCATCTCTTACCAAGCTTTCCTTAGCTAGCTCTGCTCTAACCACACTGCCCTCCATTCCTCAAATTCACTCTGCTCCCTCTGCCACAGGGCCTTTGCCCATGCCATTTCCTCTGCTTGGTTGGCATGCTCGCTTTCTTTTTTATGCAGTTAACCCCAAGTCACCCTTCAGATCTCAGCTCAAATATCGTTTCCTCAAGGAAGGTTTTCCTGGTCTCCCAGCTCAGTTCAAACGTCTCTGGTGGGGATTTCATGGTGTCACATCCCTATTTTTCATAGCACTTGCAGTTTTCCTTACAAATACATTCACACATTCTTGGTTTAATCTTCCCAATAGGTCTGCCAGCCCGGGAGGGCAGACACCAGATTTGCTGCACTCTGCTGAATTAGTCACGCCTAAGGCGGTGCCCCGCACATAGAAGGACTCAGTTCTGTTTTTGTGAATGAATGAGTGAATGCACTCCCTTCTTCTGAGCTTTCTTCAGGCCTGAACCTACCTGAGTACCCAAGGTGTCCTCCTTGCTCTGTGTTCCTTCTGTTCTCTGTCTCCCTGTCTCTGGGCTCTCTCTTTGTGCGGTCTCTTGGAGTTCTGTCTCTCTCTTGCAGCATTAAGGTCTCTGGCTCGCTCTACTGAGGGTCCACCTCATTTAACGGCCCCAGGGCAAGGTGGCCTAACCAGTCTAGGCTGTGGGCAGGCAGGGAAGATGACACTTTTCAAAAACTGCCTGACCCTACTGCGTTCAAATACCCTCCACAAAGGAGAAACGATAATGGCTCAGAGTCCCAAGGTGCCTCCAGGGCTCATGCGGACCCTCAGTGGCAATCCTTGTGACGTCTGGTGGGGTGGGGGGGGCGGTGTGGATTTACAGGGGTGTGATCTCAGGGATTACCCCCCCTGGGAGCTCTGAGCTAGGGGGCCAGATAAATGGCCCTGAAACCATTAGGGAGAATGGGGAAATCTCAGGGCTCTGAAACTTTCCAGCGCCATGGATGGTCTTTTGACACTTTCCCAAATGATTTCATTGACCATGTGGCAAACGTCTTTGTGTTTGAAGAAACTGCAGGGCGTTGTGGGAAATGGAACAGTTGCTTGGCAGTGCGTCAGGGAAATTTTGCTCCTTTCTTTAGTTTCATGTTGTGTGTATTTTTCTTTCTGATGGAAACTGCATGTGGTTTCTAGGCAAAAACAGGTCCGGAGGGGCTGGAGTGAGAACTTGTCAGTCTTGGAGAAATCTGATACCTACTCTTGGCTGGAGGAGCCCAGGGACCCTGGAGAACAGAAGGAGGAAAGTCTTGGGGATGACTCTGGCCAGTGCTTGAGCAGTTATGTCATTTTGTGGGGCGGCACCCCATTGTGGTCCTTCTACAATAGCGGAGCCCAGTGGAAAGACAGTGCAAGCCACAAATGTGAGCCCCATTGTGATTTTCGATTTTCTGGTAACTACATTTTTGAAAGTAAAGAAACAGATAAAAAAAATAGTCATAATAAAAATTAAAAATAAATGTAAAGAAACAGGTAAAATTGATTTATCCTTATATTTTATTTAGCCCAATATATGGGAAATATTTTTTTTTTAAGATTTTATTTATTTATTTATTTATTTGAGAGAGAGAGAGAGAACAGCATGAGAGGGGCTAGGGTCAGAGGGAGAAGCAGGCTCCCCGCCGAGCCGGGAGCCCGATGTGGGACTCGATCCCAGGACTCCGGGATCATGACCTGAGCCGAAGGCAGTCGCTTAACCAACTGAGCCACCCAGGCGCCCGAAATATTATCATTTTAACATGTAATCAATATAACAATTATTAATGTGATATTTTACATTCTGTTTGTCACACTACATCTTTGGAGTCTGGTGTGTTTTACACTTCGAGTGCGTGTCGACTTGGACCGGCCACATTTCGAGTGCTCGGTGGTCACCTGTGGCTGGCGGCTACCAGATCAGACAGGGCACGGTCTCAGGCTTCGAGGGTCACAGAGCTTCTGAATAATGAGCTCCTCCTCTGAAACTGGGCAGAAGTACCCCACCGGCTTCTCCGTCTCAGACTATTTCATTGGCTCCTGTAAGGCTAACTGTCTTTCAAATGTGGTGCCCCCGACTCAGGGGATCACACCCTGTCCCTTTTATTTTATTTTATTTTATTTATTTTTATTTTTTTATTAAAAAGTATTTTTAAAAAAGATTTATTTTTAAGTAATCCCCACACTCAACACAGGGCTTGAACTCACAACCCCACGATCAAGGGTCACACGCTCCACCGACTGTGCCCGCCAGGCGCCCCCACCCTGTCCCTTTAAATGGGGCCTGAACTCCAGCTCTGCCCTTACAGCCCACTGCCCACTTAACGGCCCCCTGGTGGCAAACAGACCCGTCTAAGGCAGAACTGCTTTCCCTCCAGATCTATCCAGACTCCAGCTTTCCCCAGACCAGAGTCGGGTACCACCCCCACCCAAGGTCACCTGAAGGTCATCCTCCAGGCCCTCAGACTACATTTCCACCCGCCTTCTGGATCAGGGATGACAAAACACAGGTGACTGGCCCTTCTCCCTCTGCACTCCCGTCCTCCACTCTCGGCCCTCACTCACCCCCAGCCACCCTGGGTCCTTTTCTGTTCCTGGAACACCCCAAGCTGGTTCCAGCCTCAGGGCCTTTGCATTTGCTGTTCCCTCTGCTTGCCACGGTCTTCTCCTGCCTCCTTCCAGGGCCGACTTCTTCTTACCCTTGACCTCTTCAAGGAGATGCTACTTCCTTGGGGTGGGGCTGGGGGGGGAGGGAGGATCCTCTCTGACTGTCCTGTCAAAGCTCCTCCCTCACCCCTCCCCAGGCGCGATCACATCACCCAATTTTATATCCTTCGAACCATTTATGACCACCCCCAATTTTCTTGTTTATTTACTGGCTGACCTGTATTTTTCTATTTCTGCCCAACCAAATGTAAGCTCCACCAGAGCAGGGGCCCCATCTACCTTTGCAGGGCCAGCCACTAGTTGTTGAATGAATGAGTGATCCTGAGTGTGAACTCCATCTGCACCCCTTAATCACTGTGTGGCCACGAGCAAGTAACCTCACTTCTTGGAGCCTTGGCTTCCTCGTGTATAAAATGGGGATGATGAGAGTAACAGCAGCTATATCGGTCAGCTTTGCTGCAGTAACAGAATGCCGATATCTCGTGGCTTATCCTAGCAAACATTTGTTTCTTGCCCTCATTGTATGGGGGCTGCAGCTTGTCTGCACTTGGCCAGACTTGGCTGGGCTCCACGTGTCTTGTACCAGGTCCTAGGCTGAAGGAACAACTGGTATCTAGAATATGTTGTTCTCGTGGTAGAGGTGAGAGGAAGAGAGCCAGCAGAAGATACTCGTAAAAGCTCTTCTGGGAACTGGAACACTGTCCCACCTGCTGAGACGCCATTGGTCAAAGCAAGTCACATGCCCAAGCCCCAAAGCCATGGGGAGCGCTTGCATAATCTTCTTGTAAGAAGGCGCATGTAGTTGGGGATTATCATCCCATCTACTATCCTAGCTCACACTTACGACATTGCTCACTGTGCCAGGCTCTACTCCAAGCATTGAGGTAGATGCTATTCTTGCTATTACACAGAAGAGGAAACGGAGGTCAACCCTCAAAATCACATGGCCAAGGCCACAAGCCAGGGAGCACCTCAGCAGCGGCGTCCAGGCTCTCCATCATGGTGTTCACAGTGATGGTAGGCCTTGGTGATGAGCCTGCTCAGCCCCAGTGAACCGAACATTCTCTCTGGTGTGCCCGTGCTAATATTTAGTAGTGGTTCTTTCTAGAAAGTTCCATCGTTCACACCAAGAAGGATTTGTTCTAAATCCACCCACTCTGGCTTGGTCCACGTGATGTCAAACATCCACCAGGAGCTAGGACAGAGAGGGGAAAGACAGAGGAATCTGGTGGTATCCTCTGGGGATATCTGTGTTCCCGCAGATGTCCTTGGAGCCAGATGTCTTTCCACAGAGAGAGAGAGAGAAAGATGTTCCCTTGGAGCCAAAAGGTGGTCTTCACCCACTGTCAGGCAATGGTCAGCTACTCCCTGTCTCGCCCCAAAGCCTGTGTTTTCCATTGACCTGAAAACCTCAGCCTCCTTTAGGGAGACAGCTTACTAATAGTAAGCGCCCTATGTTCAAATCCTCAAATTCTCCACTCCACCCAAAAGATAGGTACCCACTCATCCCATCTTACAGATGAAGAAACCGAGGCTCAGAGAAGTGAAGCGAGTTGCTCAGGTTCACAAGCCAAGAAATGACAAAGCCAGCAGTGGAGCCCAGTAAAGGGCCTGGGATCCAAAGCTGGTGCCCTTCCTGCGACGGTGGACCTTTTACTGGCGAGAAGGAACAGACGCAATCGCCCTTTACCAGCTCCACGGAGTCTCGTTCCACACAATCTCACATTTCTCGGACTCACCTCCAGTGTCCGGGTGCACACTGGGCCCTTGGGCACAAACACAGGCATGACTTCATTTATTCACTTGGTCTCTCACACGACGTGTGGGTCACTCATTCACTCACCCATTCACCGCCTCACATGTTCATCCACCCATCTGCTCCTTGATTTATTTACCCATTTATCTATTAATTCTGCAAGTCTTGCCCAGATCCACTTCTCCCTCTGGGCTGTGTTCTGGAAACACAAGTTTCCCCTAGAGAAGGAGACCTGGGTCAGGTCCAAACTGTGGTGTTCCTGGTATGCATTACCATCCAAAGAGGGTGGGGACGAGGCCTGATTCCAGGTAGTGTGATGGGAGGGCAGCTCTAGAAGGGCAGACACCATGATGGCGGTGGGAGAGAGCAGTCCAGGCCCAGCTGTGGTGCTGTCAGGAAGGAGGCATGGCGGGGCACAGGGCAGGGCACTCTCCCTCCTGGATCTAGGGAATTTGGAAGCCCGGACCTCTGCGTACCTTTGGACCTTGGCACAGAGAGTGAGATGGGGGTATCCTCCCCATGGAGTACTCCGGAAGCAAGAGGGGCCTGTTGGCCCACAGCTGCTTCAGCCCTCAGCCAGAGAGTGATGGAGAACTACCGTCACCCCAGCCCTGGCTGGCAGCATAGGGGCCCTTCATCACTGTGTGGTTGGCCTCTCTTAACCAAAGTTTAATATAAGCAGCTGGAATAGGATAGGGAGGGGGCTGAAGGCCATGTCTGCATCAACCTCAATTATCCAAATAAAACACCTGCAACAACAATGTGCACACATCGAGCCGCTGCACAAAGTCCACCCTTTGTAGGTCTGGAAACACTTGTGTGACCCACCAAACTTTTCCCCTCCAGCCCAGATGTTGGGTGTGATGGAGACCCAGCCAGAGACAGAGAGGGTGGGGGAGAAGAACAGAAGGGCGAGGGGAGGGAGGAAGGAGCTGTTTGCCAAATGATTAAAAAATTAAAGGGATTTTTATGCAGAGACAATATTGAGCTTGGCATTGTCTTCTCCACCAAACGTTGGCTTCCAAGAGAAAACACGGGCATCAGCAGCGAATGTTCACTGAATGAAAACAATTGTCGCCTTCCCAGCAGCCGTAGAAAATGCCTTTGTTTGCGCTGGTTGGTGCCTGGGCCAAAAACAGCGTCTTCAGAAGCTGCCCCCAATTTCTGAGAGGCTTCGGGGAGAGGAGGCCTCGCCAGAAGTCCATTGTCTCCCGTAACACCTGCTAGTCTCACAGGTGATGCCCTGCAGAATGGCTGCGTCCCTCTCGGGGGGGTCAGGGCAGGGGCTGAGAGGAGGCAGGTGAGAAGCAGGAGGGAGGAGGAGGGGGAGGAAGAGCGAGGAGAGAGGCGGACACTCACAGCTGCGGGGGGGGGGGGGGGGGGCGCCAGTGCTGAACACTGTGAAGAAGGTGGAGATGCTCCATGGAATCTGACAACAATGGTGTCCTCAGGGGGGTGGTGACCTCCCAGCTACTCATCCTGGAGGAGCCTTTTGATAGTCACAATAGGAAAGCTTTAGGGCCTTTGTCTTGCTGAATCCTCATCTATAAACAAGGTACTCACAGAACCTGGATTTTTATAAGAGGAGCAAACAGGCTCAGAGTGGGGAAGCGCTTTGTTCATATCCTGGACCTTAGGGAACAGGATTGGAAACCAGAGGCCAAGGATTTACCCATTAGGCAAAGAACAGCCATGGACTCGGAGTCTCTGGAGTGGGGCCTAGGAATCTGTGTGGCTGAACACAGCTGGTCCCTGACCCAGCACTGGGGACCCCGCCTTCCTCTTGCTGTGCCCTGTGCCACCTGGGGTCCCCGCCACCTGGGGTCCCCCACACCTGGGGATTCTCTTCCCTCTTCCCCCTCCCAGGGAGATTTATTACAGGGTTCCATGACCTTAAAAAGAGAATGTTTGAAAACTACCAGGCTGGACCAAGCCATCTGAAAGAGAGCAGGGGAAGGGGGACACTGTCTTTGCCCAGAGGCCAGGCCCCCTGCAGAGGTCTCGCTCCCCTCCCTGGGGCTAATGAGCAGAGGCAGTGATGTCAGCCCAAGCACCTTGAACCCAACTGGACCCCTGTCACCCTCCCTGACACCCTTCCAGGCAAGTTTCACCCGAGTGCCTGGGATAGTCCTCAAAGGGGGGACGGTCACTCTCTCTAGACAGACCGCTCCGAAAATGTGCCTGTAGTTACGTACACCTTGCTTCAGCTGCTGCTCTCTGCTCATACACGGTCATCGTGGATCAGACCAGCAGGTGGACACCCTCTTACTCTTTGAGCATTCATTCGTTTTTTTCGTTCGTTCACCATTCTGTAGTGGACACTGAGAAACCGGGATGCCTAGGAAATGATCCTTGTCCTCTCGAAGCCCCAAGGTGCACTGGGGTGTGGCCGGTAAAGGGACGTTGAGTATTCTTTTTTAAAGATTTTATTTATTTATTTGAGAGAATGAGAGAGAGCATGAGCGGGGGAGGGTCAGAGGGAGAAGCAGACTCCCCGCTGAGCAGGGAGCCCGATGCGGGACTCGATCCTGGAACTCCAGGATCATGACCTGAGCCGAAGGCAGTCGCTTAGCCAACTGAGCCACCTAGGTGCCCCATGGGACGTTGAATATTCTGGAAGCAGTGCTCTCCCCTGCCTTCTCACTTAGCCCTCGAACTGCCCACTGACCTTTGGCTTGGACATCCCACAGCCATCTTGCCCTGACACGTCCGAAACGGAATTCCTCTCTTCCTCAGACCTGTCCTGCACAGCTTTGTGTCAGCTCAGTGTATGACAACACCCTCCTTCCAGGGGCTCAGGACAAAAAGCCAGTGGCATCGTTGACCCCTCTCTTACACCTCACACCACAGCCACCCTACGAGCTCTACCTTCAAAGTGCACCCAGAACCCAACTATGTCTCACCACCTCCACGGCCACCAGCCTGGTCCAGGTCACCCCTGATCCCCGCCGGGTGTCACCTTTGCCTCCTTACCTATCCCCTTTGCCTTGGCTCTTACATCACCTCGCCTCCCCTCCCTAGTTTCCCTGTGTCCAGGCACATCCACTGCAGAGGACTTCGCCCTGGCTGTTCCCTCTGCCTGGAAGTCTCCTCCCCCACCCCCAACAGTATCCCCATAGCTTGCCCTCTCACCTCCTTCAGATCAGTACTCAAATGGCCTCTCTGGTTAAAACACTAGCCAGCCGGCTCCTTACCCTTAGTTAGCCCTGGTCCTCTCCCCACCCATGACACTCACTACCCCTATATACCACCCTGGGTCTCTTTCACATTTATCTTGTTATTGTCTGTCGTCCTGCCCGCCCTCTTCCCACCAAGAAGACAAGTGCCCCAGGGGCAAAGATGTTGCTCCTTTTGTTCACTGCTGTGTTCTCAGCATCTGGGACAGCGCCTGGAACACAGTGCCAAACTCAGCCCTCAAAACTTGACCCAAAATGGGCCCCGGCCCCCAGGACCCTAGCGCAGCCTGCCTTGAAAAGCCCCCTCCCCTTCTGGCCCCAAAGGCCTTTCCTTCTCTCCTCCCGTCCTGCAGCCATGTGCAGTCCTTCCCCCAAGGACCGTCACACCTCTCAATCCAAAGAAATACTGTCAGGAAAATGCACCAAACCATAATGGGGCCATCTAAATAACATCACTTGGGGAAGGATCTATTTTGCTGTATGATTTGGGTTTTGCTACCTCTCCCTTGTCTGCCCAGCCGTCCTCAGGCCCTTCTGCTCGCTTTGTCACCAAGTTCCTGACTCAGGCTGACCAGGCCTGGCTGAGGGGGGATGGGGGAAGGAGGTGAGGAACCCTACTGATACCAGGGGCTACGAGTCGAATGTGCCTGCCCTGCCTCTCGGCCACGCTCTCTGGATGCTCCCGCCCCTGCCTCTGCCCTCCCTTCCCTCTGGCTGCTCGCTGGGCCACCCCACACTCTCCGGAACAGCCCAGCTGGAAGCGGATGCCAGGCCTCCTCACCTTCAGACAGACCGGCCCTCTCCCTGGACGCTGCCCCAGGCCCCCCAAAGGCTTGCGAGCCCTGCCTCCATTTTGCTGCCACTGCCCCAGGTGAGCCTTTTTCCCACCTGTCCTTTCACTTCTATGTCCCCCAGTCCTTGCGCTCTTCAGCACACACGTGGCCTCGCTCAGCTGGTCAGAGCGCAGAGGCCTCCATCACTGTCTGTGGAGGGAGCTGGTGCCTGCCGCGGGCACAGCCACCTCGGCCGGGTTGGCACTGAAGGCTCATTAGTCAGGCTGCTAGACATCTCCAAGTCCATTTCCTACTTCCATCTTTGGCTTCTCTCCTTGTCCCCACCTCCCTGTCAAGTCAAGGATTCTTCCTCCAGACTCTCTGGATCATGAGGAAATTAGAGCCCGCCGAATGTGGAGTTCAAGTTCACTATTCAGGTTCAGGTCTCTGCTCTTTGTGCAGACATTTAAATTCCAACCCAGTTGCTCTCCTGAACTCCCACGAATGCTGAGAACTGGCACGTGAGCAGGTGCCCAGGAAATGTCTGTTGAATGAATGAGCCGCTTTCCTTCCTTTTCCTGAGAACGCGGTCCCTAAGGAGTTTCTCCCAAACTGCTCCCTGTGTTAGGGCCACATCCTGCACTCTCCTCTCTGATCACCCAGCGTCAGAGCCTCCAGCTGTCTCCCTCGGTTGCTCATGTTTCTCACTCTCCCTTCTTGGACAGTTCTCTCCCCAGCTTGGCCTGAGCTCCCGGGACCCCAGAGCCCGCAGGCCAGGGGAAGCCGGATGCTCCCTGGTTGTGAGCATGGCTTTGCTGTGTAAGTAAGGATAGGCACCCCTTGGCTGGCATGCCTTCCTCCTGCCCCATCACTCTGCCTCTAAACCGGCCTAATTGCTCAGTCTAATTTCATAGACGTGCTGAATGGCTGAGCCGGGTGAACTCTCCTCAGCCTCCCCAGGGGCAGGTGTGATGAACATGTTGGGAGCCTCCTGCTCGCTGTGTGGGCCCCCCGGGGAGGGAGGCAGTTGTCGGGGGGCTGGATCAGAGACTGCTGCACAACTCAGAGCTGCCTCAATGGAGCCCCAGCCCATTTGGGCCAGGCGGCAGGTGTGGGCCTGTCCCTGGTAGGCTGCCCCTCCCCTGGATCTGTATGCCCCCGGCATAGCTCCTCCTTGCCCCCTGATGCACCCCATTAGCTGCAGACTCAGCATGACCAGTCTCTCGGCAGATCCTCAAGCATTGCCAGGCTCCTCCGGTCCTCCTCCTGAGCGTGCATCCGGGCCTGGGCAGGTGCCCTTGGGAAGTCCCTCCTGGTCCCCAGCCCCACTTCACTCCCACTCCTCAGGCCACAGAGCTTCTCCAGACCAGTGATTCCTATTGTCATGCTAATGGACCTCTGGCTGCCCAGTGTCCCCAAGGCCTCCGGGCAGGTGCCAGACCTGCATCCCACCCCCACCCACTGTGGCGGTAAGGGCCTGCGCCTGGATCCTGTCTATCAGTGGAGATAGGTTTTCATGGCATCTGCTGTGTCATCTCTCTTCCAGACCTGCTGGCCTCTCCCCACTGGCACCCAGCACGGCCCCCTTCCTTTGGTGTCCTCCAAGGCCCACCAACATGCGGCATTTGTTGTGTACGGCTGACTTTACTGAGGTTTGGGAGGCGGGGCTGGAGAGGTTTACATGGTGGCCAGCACCGTGCACAAACTGGAATTCCGCTCTGACTCGTCAGAGAGACTGGGCATTCGTCCCAGGAACCCCAGAGGCCCACAGTATCTCAAGGTCCTCCTCCCCACCGTCCACCCCCACCCTTCCTGGCTCCTCCTGGCTTTCCTCTTTCCTAGTCGCTCTGGAAACTCCAAATTCTTCCACTCGGTTTTGTAGAGCAATTCCTCTCCTTTCCTCTTTCCCCTTCTCTTTCTGGCTCATTCTGACCACGTCTTGAGATGGGGAGGACGGCAGTGGACTTCATCTTTTACTCTCCAAACATCACCTTTTACTCCCTAGACATAACTGCTAAACAAAAGCAGTTATTTCCCAGAGAGAAATTCTGCATCTGGTTTTTAAAATAAGTTGCTGTCTTTTTAAAACCTGACATTTTTAGTGTGCTTATCATCCACCAGCATCAGATGAGCTCTTAGGGACACCTGGGGATGCAGGGATGGCCAGGACATGGTTCCTGTCCTTACAGGGCCCCCCATGGGGCAAGAGGATGTGGGCCAGGGTCACAGAGGAGGAAACGTCCAGTGCTGCATGAGTTGATCAGTGCAGGGTCCCTGCAGGAGACCACAGCTCAGGGGGGTCTCGGTAAGTCAGAAGAAATTTGTTGAGGGAACATGTAAGGAAAGGGCATTCCAAGGGCACAGGCAAAGGTGTGGTGCCAAGAAAGACCAGAGTGTGTTTGCAGAACTTTAGGTTGTTCGGTGTAACTGCTGTGGGAGGGAGCGGTGGGGAGGTTAGCAACAAGGTTGGGGAGGACAGTAAGAGGGGTCGGGTCATAGAGGGGCCTCGAAGGTCCAGCAAAGAAACCGGGGGTCCCTTATCCCATTTGTCTTTCAGTCTTCTTAGTGAGGCGGGAGCCGAGGTATCAGATGAATAAATCCATATTACAGATGACAAAACCAAAGCTAGGAAATATAAGTGACTCTCTGTCTGGGCTGCTCAGCTGACACTTTGCCCTACTGCTCCCAGACAGGCCTCACTTGATTTTGTTAAGGTTTATTTTATTTTATTTTATTTTTTTTAAAGATTTTATTCATTTATTTGAGAGAGAGAATGAGACAGAGAGAGAGAGCATGAGAGTGGGGAGGGTCAGAGGGAGAAGCAGACTCCCCGCCGAGCAGGGAGCCCGATGTGGGACTCGATCCCAGGACTCTAGGATCATGACCTGAGCCAAAGGCAGTCGCTTAACCAACTGAGCCACCCAGGCGCCCTGTTAAGGTTTATTTTAGACATTAGCCACTTCTTTGACCTTGAGAACTGAACTTTGCCCAGCTCTCTTGGCCCTCTCAGCTGGGCCTCATGTCCCCAGAGAGCATGGTCCCCAGACCCTGCCTTGTTCACACCCAGCAGTGGAAAGGGATGTCCAGACACTCAAGAAACAACACCCGTCCCCAACTGGAAAAAGGAAGCTTCCAGTCCCCAGGGAACATTCGCTGATCTCGGTGGCCAAGAGGGCACTTGTCTAATCTCCACAGAAAGGCCAAAGAAAATGGGTTAAGGAGCCAAGCCCCCTGTGGAACCTGAGAGCAACATCTGCACACAGCCGGGAGGAGAAGAGCTGCGGCGGGAAAGGCTTACCAACAGCCACGACTCTGAGACCCTGACCTCCCTCACTCATCCTTACCCTCCAGAATCCTTCCAAAGCTGTGCAGAAGTGGAGGGGGCCACAGATGATGCCCACAAATGTTCGCAGAATTGAATGAGGGATCCGCTACTTAATGGCCATTGACTTTAATGATCCAGGGCCCGGGAATCCCTGTGCATTCTGATGCTCTGGAGCACCTGCTATTTCCTTGACTGTATCGTGTGTGCCCGTGTGTGCATGTCACCTGGGGGGGTGATTGTGGGCAGACCTGTGTAGATA